>NW_023270854.1:17841246-18279102 GCF_011800145.1 Mirounga leonina
ATGGATGGATGGATGGATGGATGGATGGATGGATGGATGGATGGATGGATCAACCATAATAGAAGCTGTGGCTTCTCCACCATGTTTGAAAAGTATAATTCCTCCCTATATTTTTCCCTGCACACATGTGAGACCTTCTGATACGAAATCAGTCCAGACTCCCCTACCTACCCACCCACCCCCAAATTGAGACAGATTTCATCAGCAGGGGAAAAATCTATTTAGGAAGGAAATTAGAGACAAAATTGGGGTTAATCGTTTTAGCTGTTTCTACTGTTCAGCCCACGAGGCTCAGATGAATGAAATCAGCCCATCCTGTCTAGGGTTCTTCCTCTGAGGCTGAAGATGGCCTGGTCTGGCCTGGGACAGAAGGGGGCCAAGGGGAGAGGAAGGCCAAGCCCACTTCTGGATGAAAGGACTGGAATTTCATTTGAAGAATGTGGTATTCAAGGCATAGACCCTGGAGCCCTACCATTGGGTTCAAAACTCAGATCTGCCACACACTAACTTTGTAACTTGAGCAAGTTACTTAACCTGTGTCTCAGTTTCCCCATTGATAAAATGGGGGATAATAATAGTACATACCTCATATAATTGTGAGGATTTAGTGAGTTAATATGCAGAAAGTGCTTAAAGCGGAGGCCAGCACATACGGGGAGTAAGTCAAACCTCCTGCCTAGATACCCTTGATAAAAAGCAAGTTCACTATACAAAAGATGAGACTTTAACCCCAAAGAAGATAATCAAATTAACTCAGCCTTAGGTTCAAGGCTGAAGATTGTACTTAAGTATTACCCTCTCCCCTTATACTGTTTATTGATCTTCCCTAAGATCCAAAGCAATACTCATTCAAAGCAATAGCCCAATCTGGGCCTGGACTCTGAATACAGAGGAAGTGAATTCTATGACTCAGGACCCTAGGCCAAGACTTCATTCCAAGGGCTTGCACCTCCAGGGCTGAATTCTCTACCTTCAGCTGCTGTGGCCTTGGAGAAGCCACTGGGCAGCTCGATGACCCTCAGAAACCCCAGAGCAGTTGAACAGACTTTATCCGACTATTGTGTAATTAAAATGCCTATATTCTTAGGCATGACTTAGAAGTCACCCAATGCCTACATTCACATTAGCTCCATCTCTGATGCGCGGCCTCTTTTGGTGTCTGGGCCCTAGAGGAGCTGAGGTTATAAGAGCAGAAGGCAGACAAGGGTTAACATTTGACTTACAGTGACCAGCTAGAGATTCGGTTCTAAAACTGAAAGCACCAGGATGCCTGGGTGGCTCAGTTGGTTGGGCATCTGACTCTTGATTTCAGCTTAGGTCATGATCTCAGGATCGTGAGACTGAGCCCCATGTCAGGCTCCGCGCTTAGAAAGGAGTCTACTTGGGATTCTCACTCTCCCTCTGCCCCTCCCCCACCTCAGACAAGTAAATAAATCTTAAAAAAAAAAAAAACCTGAAAGCCCCTCTTACTGATGAACCTTGATTCCCTGCCCAAAGCTCCCTGCTTCTCCGGCAGTGGGAGCCAGCCAGACCTCTCCTTACCGGCAGGCAGTCCCAACAATCGGTTTGAATGAAGCTGGGACATTTTGCCTTTGGAGAACAGGAAGTAAAACTAGCGTGTGTCAACATGATGGAGTACTATGTTGCCATAAAAAATGATAAGTGTGTGGATTGTGTCAATATATGGAAATGAGTATGTGAAATAATGTTAAATGGAAACAAGCAGAGCACGCAGTGGTTAGCCTACACTGATTACGACTCCATCAATAATTACATCTGCACACTCAGAAGCAAGGACTAGAATCCAATTTAGAGTTGTGTGAATAAAGGATTATTTACAGGGTTTTCTTTTTCTCCCATAGATTCTTATATAATTTTTTCTCTTTTTCATGAGAAGAACAGGAAGTTTGGACTCAGACCAACAAGAGAAGCATTTAGCTGCTGACACAATTGCTTGGATGGGAATGGGCATTGGCAGTGGTTGAAAAAAATGCATCGAAGGAAGCTAGAAGCCTGAAAACAGAGTATTATGAGCTATGCAGACCCTGCGTCTGCCAGACTGGCTGCAGCCACAGGCTGAGTGGGGACTCCAGCACCATTCTCCCAGGTGGACAGAGAACCAAGCCAGGGATGGAGACTCCAGAGGAGACTTCAAATAGACACGGGGCTTACTCTTTACTAAGTTCACACTTTGCTTTAAAAAAGAATGATCACAGGCTCCCGGGTGACTCAGTCGGTTAAGCCACTGCCTTCAGCTCAGGTCATGATCCCTGGGTCCTGCTCAGCAAGGAGCCTGCTTCTCCCTCTCCCTCTGCCCCTCACCCCTGCTCATGCTCTTGCTCTCTCAAATAAATAAATTAATTAAATCTTAAAAAAAAAGGAATGATCACATTGTCCTCATTTGTCCTGGCATAGCCCTAGTTGTGACACCATTGTCCTAGTATAATTTTTTAAATAATTTTTTAATATTTTTTTATTTAATTGACACAGAGAGAGAGACAGTGAGAGAGGGAACACAAGCAGGGGGAGTGGGAGAGGGAGAAGCAGGCTTCCTGCTGAGCAGGGAGCCCAATGTGGGGCCTGATCTCAGGACTCTGGGACCATGACCTGAGCCGAAGGCAGTCGCCCAACCAACTGAGCCACGTAGGCGCCCCCCTAGTATAATTTTTTTAAAGATTTCTTTTCTTGAGAGAGAGAGAAAGTGAGAGTTTGGGGAGTGGCAGAGGGATAGAATCTCCATCAGGCTCCCCGCTGAGCACAGAGCCCCACGCAGGGTTCCATCCCATGACCCCAAGATCACGACCTGAGCCAGAACCAAGAGTCAGACGCTTAACCAACTGAACAACCCATGCACCCCCTGTCCTAGTATAATTATTAATAACATCCCCTTTTATCTCAAAAGTACACCTGTTAAGATAATAAAATATAAGGTCAGGCCACAGCTTGCTGCCTAAGTGGGTGGGGAATGTCCGTCTTTACAGGTGCCTGAAATGCTTGTACATAGGGTTCTCCTTGCCTCATATTGACCAGGGAATCAGGACAGTGCTTCTGTCCCCTTTTTACAAGGACATCTAGCTGTGGGTACATGTTTGGGTTGATGGCGGTGCTCAGCTGGAGCTGGTTGGTAGCAGCCCACGAGAGCCAACTATGCACATGTTCCCAACATCACATTCAGTGACGTCATGTTACTAGCCTGAGATCGGTACCATGGCCATCAGGAAATGCTACAAACCTGGGCTTTTCTTCCTCTCTACCCACCCCCCACCCCGCAGAGAGCTGGTTGTAAAATATTTAGTAGCACACCATGGATTGCTGGAGTCAATAAAGCCATAATGTAAACCATATTATGGGGCTGTCTGATCAGACAGGTCCACATTTAGTGCCCCCCACCACCCCCGCAAAGCTCACAGCCACATTTCACACCAAACACCAAAAAGTAACCAGAATATTTTGGAATATGGTGGTCCCTTGCAGAAGGGAGAAATGGAAAAGCATCTCTTTTTATTTTCCACACACATTAGAAACAGAACAAGAATGCAAACACAAATCAACTCAATTGTCTTGGAATATGACAGCTTGACTCACAGCCAGCTCATCTACTACCTGACAAGGTTGTTTGCATACTATTAAAACAGATGACTAGTGTGCTATTGATACAATATCGAGTTTTCTCATGATTACAGCTTTTGAATCATGACTCTTTCTTCATCATACAAGTCACTGAAAACCCCTGCCCCAATGGACACCATAACATGGGTGTCACTAGACAAACTGGCTTATTCTTTGGCACCAACAGTGTCTTGTAAAATTTTCTTTTCTCATAGCCCCTCCTCCCGTGGCTCCTCCTTAGAGCCCTTTATGAAAGTCACATTTCATGGTCACAGACAATTCATTACTTCCTGTCACATGCTATTTATTGTCAGTGCCCTTTTGTAACCATAGCAAATACATGATGAACTTCTATAACATTTTAAGAGGTTTTTACTGATACCTGCACTTTGGCACTTGGTTAGTGAGTCAGCTAAATCCAAAAGGGCCAGTGGAAGAATTGAAGGTGAAGGAAATTCTGGTCTTATCATGGAACCCTCTTTTTCATGAGAAGAACAGGAAGTTTGGACTCAGACCAAAAAAGAGTGCTTTGGCGGGGGTGGGGGGTGATCACCAACATCAATTCCACAATAACCACACCTGTTCAGCTGTGTGAGCTTTGGGGATGAAAGAAGCATTATGCTTGCATCGATCAAGCATCTCCTGGGTGCAAAGTACTCTGCTAAGTGGCACAGGATAATCAGAAAAATTAGAATATGTGTTCTTTGCTTTTATAAACTAGTGGAAGAGATAGGATGGAGACAGAGAAAATAAAGAGGTGCTAGAGAATGGGAGAGAGAAGACAAACAAAATGGCAACCCTTGATTTACCATAGTGATGGTGAAAACCTAATTAAATCAGTGCTTATGGCTGGACTGGATTCATCAGGGCTATCTTCTGGAAGAGGGCTTTTGAGCAGGGCCCTTGAATATATTCCACTAGCAGTCGTGGGGGTTTGTACCTTCATGAGCTGAAAGCGAACCAAAAATTATGAAATCCTAGAAATGAGAAAAGACCATAGCAAATTTTTCTTCAACTCTCTGGTCATTCCAGAATGTTCCCTGACAAGCTTGATTTTTTTTCTTATTTTACCACCCCAAAGTTTTCTCAAGGTTTAAGTGTGTTTAGGACCTATGAGGAAGAATTAGGTGATGGTATAACCTCTGAAGCAACAGCTAGGGTCTCGTTGTTCTTTAGTTAATTGTTTACTTGCCAGTCCCTCCTACCACCCTGTGAGCTATCTAACAGTGGGCACCGTGCCAGGCTCTGTGACCACTGCATGCACAGTGCCTATTATAGTGATGGCAAAGAGCCGCCTCAGCCTTTGTTTAAAGACTTTAATGATAGTCATAGTTAGCACTGTGATCACTGGGATTGGCGATTTGTTAGTTACATTTATCATGTGCAAATCCTTGCATCTACTTCGGGTAAACTCAGTTCTCCCAAGAGACATTTATCTAATCATGTCACTATCTAACCATCAGCCAGAGCATGTGCCTTTTCTAGGTTCATTCAAATTCTAGGAATTTAAAGTTTTGTGGTGGTTTAAAGGTCAGATTATTAGGGCAAAAAAAAAAAAGTCTTTGAAACAGGAACACTTCTTACTAGTGATTATATAATAAGAGTTGGATCTAATATAATCTCATGATGCTGAGCTGATACAATCTTTAAAAGAGGGGAGGGGAGAATAGAGAACAAAGTTTCCAGTTATGAGCAATGACATGGATTTCCATGTCATCCCTAGATTTCTGCATGCCAATGGCAGTCAACTTTAAATTAGATAAGCATTTGAGGAAAAGCCTGTACACTTTGAATAAGATTGCATTTCTATAAGCCTGTAGTCCACAACAAAAGACCTGGGATTATATTCTCCAGACATGTGTCCCTCTTCTTCGGCACAGTCAGAGTCTTATTTATCAGGGACTGAAATAATTCTTTCCTTGGATCTCTGTACTATAAATGGTGTCCTCAGTGCCTGCACAGAAGCTCCTTAATGTCTGCTTGTGTTTCAGAACAGCAGTTAGATCATATATCAATGCATGCTCTTCTCGTAACAGATCACCTGCTCTTGTATTCCAAACTTGACAAAATGTGGTATTTGATTCTAACACATCACTCATAGGTAGTGTGACAATTCTTCAAAGAAAGAGTTGAATGCTGTATAGTTCCTTTCTAACCTAAGTGTTTTTTATGGATATCAATAATATAAACTCAGGTGAAGTTTTCTGAAATTCAGTTTTCATTAATTATGATAAATAATTGACCAATTTTCTTAACTCGTGGTTCATTCATCTCTATAGTCGGCTTTGAGGATATTTCTCTTTACACATATTTTCTGAACTTCTCACTAGGGTGTGTGTTGTGGGGCAGGTTGTATTTAAGAATTCTCTTTTTCCCTCTGTATCTGGATTACCCTTAGACTTTAAAATTGGCACCTAACTGATGCTCAATTCCAAATAATTGTAATGTAGAGCTGATTTCTGGATTATGACAATGCATTAAGGAGAAGACAGTGAAATCACAGTGTCTCAGCTTTAATTTATTTGATAGTCATTTGGGGACAACCATGGGTTAGGAGGCTGAGTCTCCTTGGGATGCTAGTGGGTTTTTTTTTTTTTTCTCTCCAAAAGCCTATCCCAATTTATTGTCTCAATGAAATGTGAAAGCCAAAATCTCAGTGAGCCGCATTTTAATTTCTACTCCGGTCAAAGGATTCCACTTATTGGATTCCACTCCAGTTCCTAAGAGGGCATAGAAGATATTTCCTGGTTTGGGCAAAAGTCTCCACAAAGTCAGAGTTAGTAGGAACCTCAGAGATCATATAGTTCAATATCCTCATGTCACAGATGAGAAAGCCAGAGTTTAGAGAGGTCAAGTGATCTGACCAAGGTCACTCAGCACATTAGTGGCAGAGCTAAGGCAAATCTCATCCTGTGTTTTGTTCATCACACCACACTCCCTGCCTAGTATATAGACACTTTGTTGCTATTGTCTCCTACACTCTTTTGTACTTACCCTCCCACTTCCCATGATTTGGCTATTTCCTGACCAACTATTTTATATTTGGGCAATCCACTTTACCACAAAACTTATGTTTTCACCTATTTCTTACAAATTGCTGTCATCAATTGTTTTATAAGGCTGATGCTCTCATTTTTGCTTACATCCATGGTTTCTGGTTTCTGCTTTTAGCCTGACACTTGAATCCAGGATATGTTACCTAGCAAATGCTCTGGATATTAGTAGATACTTCTTCCTTCATCACAGATTCCTCACTGTCTTCTAATTTTCAACCCACTGACAATTCCAGACCCTTAACTTTGAGATATTTTCAGTTCTTCTAATCTTGGCCATTCTAGGATTTACTGTCGCTGTCCGTGGTGCTGACATCAGCAACAGTAGTGACGGTACAGCCTGAGTAGGGAATGCAGTTAAGTGTTCTCTGTAACACATCTGATTATTTTGGTGGACTATTTAGCCAAACAAAATTAAGTAAGATAATAATTAAAATTATAAATCTCCATATATACTTAACCAGACATATCAAAATTGGTTCCCTTTTTAATTTTTATTTTTTTAAAAAGATTTTATTTATTTGACAGAGAGAGACACAGTGAGAGAGGGAACACAAGCAGGGGGGAGTGGGAGAGGGAGAAGCAGGCTTCCCGCTGAGCAGGGCCTGATGTGGGGCTCGATCCCAGGACACTGGGATCATGACCTGAGCCGAAGGCAGACGCTTAACGACTGAGCCACCCGGCGCCCCTGGTTCCATTTTTTAATGATTTCAAGTCAAGTGGGTGGCAGTTAGTGATATGTTGGTATATATTAAAAATTTTTAAGCATTTTTAGGGACAACAAACATGACTTGTTGTGTTTTCTAATTTCCATGATGTAAATAGTCTCCCACAATGGCTGACTTCAAGCTACTCATGAGATGGCACTGAATATGAAGGTGGGAGGACATATACACAATCAGATGTCCTGAACTAATGCAAGCTGGCTCTATCACACTATTGGCAATAGCCCAATATTGCATCACAAGTTACCCAAACTGGGTCTTACCCAAGGTGTGGCATACCTAAGGTGGTTCGGGGCAAAACTATCTAGAAGGGAATATCCCTAAGGTAAAGCCCTTCATTGAGATCTGAGTCTAAATCCATGGGAACAATATACATCTAGAGTACAACAAGACAGACACAGTTCCTCAAAAAAAGGACAAATATAGATGCTATGAGAAGTATTTTAAGAAGCAGGAATGGACTAGAATAAATATGAGCTTAGTTCTGTTAAAAAAAAAAAAAGGTTGGAGATCTGTCCTCACTGTCTGTGGATGGGTGGGGTGTGGGAACATCACATTGACTAAAAGGTACATGGACAAAGAAACCACCCACAGTGTGTCCAGTGGCAAGATCTTCTCAGCTCTGGATCTGAGGAGTGATATGCAAGTTGGTTATAAATGACAGAGGCCAACTCCACCTAGAAAAATGAGACATTAATTGGGAAGGAATTTGGCATACTTCACAGAGACACTAAAAGGACAAGTATTCACTTGAGATTCAAGAACAGTTCGTACTAGGAATATGACAATATCAAGACTGCTATTTGTCTCTTATCTCTTCTTCACTTGGGTATCAACTACATTCTTCCCTCTCTCAGACTCCATTTCTCCACATAGCAGAGAACAAGGTATCTTTCAACCTTTGGACCTTTTGGTCACAGGGGGGAAAAATGATTGAACCCTTTTAGTTCCAAATCCAAGAATCTCAAAGAAGAGATTCATTGTCTTAGATAAAGTAACATTTTTCTCCTGGGACTAATCAACTGCTATCAAGATGGTAGGATAACATGAGAACCATGTAGGGTAAGGGGAAGTTCCCAGACAAGGGATGTTGTTGGGCTGGAAATTCAATAGGCATCTACCCCATTATCTATTTCTACATGTCAGATGACTGGACCATAGTACTAGAGCTATTCTGATGCAACTCTTAACAAATTATACTCAGTAATGAGTAAAGGCTCTCATAAGACCAAATACTTGTAGCAACCCAGTGGTTTTTTTTAAAGTACTTCTACTGAGTACTGGACCATTTTTTTCAAACCTGTTTGGGCACCAGATTTATATGAGGGTCTTTAAAGATGTTCAAATTCTCAAGCCCATACCATTCTTATTTAATTAAAATCTCTGAATATGGACCTAGAAACCTGTTTTTTAAGCCCCCCAGATGTTTCCAGTGTGCCAAGACAATGGATATTGTCTGATGCCTGACATTTGGAAATGTACACTCTGGGGTCTAAATGTATTTGTGCATCAGGATCTCAGAGGAATTGAAGTTTAAAAAACTGAGATATAGGAGGAGGATGTGGCGAAGTTTAGATCAGGGAAAGCAATTACTCCTTCTCATGACAGATAGAACTCATTATAGGCATTCCTTTCTTTAGTCAAAACCCTTAGGACCAGATGTGGTTCAGAATTCAGAATTCTTTGATTTCCAAATGTCAGTTTCCATGTACATCTACCTCAAATTTTCAAAAGCATGATGGAAAATATTTATTGAGCACTTGCTTTGCACCTGTCATTATCTCATTCCCACAATGACTGCACAAATTGAGTACTATTCTTATGACTGTTTTCCAGATGAAGGACCTGACACATGAAGAGATTAAGAAATGTTGTGCATCACATCACACCATGAGGACGTTGCCAAGCTAGAAGGTAAACTCCTGGACCATGCCAACTCCGGTCATGAGCAGCAAAACAATTTCTCCCATGGACTTTGTACTCAGTGGGTCTGGGCTTGGGTGGAGGGAAGATATGTTCCATGTTGTTAAGGTTTAGGGCTTTGGAGAAAGTCCCCCAGCCAGATATTTTCCAACTGATATCAAAAATGTTGCTCTCAGTGATTTAATCTCTTGGAGGACAGAACATAGTAAGTTCCTAAGACTTTACAGTATGAATGGCTTTACCAGATGTATTCCCATTATAAAAGGGAGGTAGTCACAAGAGCTTTGGGAAGAGAGAGAGAGAGAGTAATGAAAGTAAAGGTAGGAGAGGTATCACTGAAAACGTGAAAAGTGAGGAGACAGTCTTAAAAAAGAGAGCTCGAAAGCAAAGACCAACTTCACTGATTTCACAGTTTGGCTTCCAGAACACATAGATGTTGTCAGTTCCTGCAGGGAATTTCTCTGGCCACTAGGCATATCAGAAACAAAGCTAGAAGCGCTTGCGAAGAATACAACAATATGGGAAAAGGACCAACTCCTCCAGAATGTACTTTAACTGTTTTTATTATGTCCCAAGCAGTTCATCCATACTGTGGACTTTCTCCATCAGGAGCAAGGACCTTCTTTCAGAACAAACCAGGCCCCAAATCCAACCAGAAGGGCTTGGCCAGAAGGTCGAAGCATGTGTCCACTCTTAACTCATGCTGTCTTACAAAGTCATTTTTCTTTGACATTACAAGCTTGTGTGTCTGCTTTTGTTCCTTCTCTTATCATGGCTCCAAGGCTGTCTCCCCCTCCTCCCGGCCCCCAATGAATCACTCTCTCTTGTTTCCCACTGTCTGACATCTTAGCCTCAATATTTCTGCCTTCTCCCTTTGCTCTCTGCAGGAAACTGAAGTCTCAGATTTCACCTCTACCTGAAGGCTGACATCTTTTCAGCACATATCAGAACATCCAAGAATTCCTCAGATTCTAGTTTCTTCCAGCACATGTGCCTGTCAGCAGCCATGGCTAAGGGCACCCAGCTCAGGGCAACACTCAGAAACTATTCAGAGAGGGCCAGAGCAGAGCGTGGGGGTGGGTAGCACAAGGGTCCCTCAGAGAGGCTGCAATGCACCAAGTGCAGATTTGCCTGCATATAGTGCAGGTTTTATATCCATCCAGAAGCTTTATTTTGTCCAGTTACATGGCGATCACCACCCGGCATTGCTGCTCTGACCCAACATGCCTTATTTATGAAGAAAATGCCATTTTGCGTTTAAAAAACATAAAGATGCTAGTTGAATGTCACAACAGACTCTCCGGTGCCGAAATTAAAGATGGGAAAAGAAATACAGAGAAGGGCTCATTGGTTTCCCCCAGGAAATGCAGCAGGTCAGCAAGTATCAAAATTGGACATTACTAAGCAAGCTTGTGGGGCTCTGCCGCTCTGCTGGATCCTAGATGTTGGGGCTGGCAGGAGCCTGGCATTCCAGTTCCCCTCACGTCCCACAAAGGCTGCCCAAAGCCACCCCGCCAATTAGTGAGAGGGCCTGCTTTCAACCACATGCCCAATTTTCTCATTTTGAAAATCAGGCCCATAGGCGCCCTTTGTGGAAGTCATTCACCAGGGGTTTTGAGAGGAAAGAGCTAGAGCCCTCTGGAAGGACCTTCTCCTCTGGACCCCAAGACCTTGCTGGCACTTGAAGGGATGGGAAGGGAGAACCTCCTCGAGGAGACCACAAATGGGACGGCCCCACTAACCACAATTCTGCAGCAAGGGCAACGAGAGGTGAGAGGGAGGCAGGGGCATGGCTTCGAGGGCAGGAGGATTTAAATCTTGACCTGGGAGCTGGGGGCAGCTAGGGAGTGTTGTGAAGTGTGGATGGTGCTTGGGTGGCATGTGGAGGCTGGGAGAGGTGGCTGGAGCAGGTGGGGGGAGATGGCTGGTCTCTGATGTGAGAGGGGCACTGAGGCAGGGCATGGGGCAGGGGTGCTGGACCAAGTGCAGGATTCCCTGATGCACCTGCTGTGGCCCCAGGCCCTGGAGTTTCTGGCCAAGGAAGAGGGCGCTCAGCAGACCCAGCCTGGGCTCTGAGGTCGGCTCACCATCCCCTCCTTGGGCCGGGAGGAGCTGCTGGGACCACATTCCTGCTGGAGCAAAGGGGAGCAAAACCAAGGGCTCCCTGGGGGCTGGAGTCTGAGAAGAGCCTGAGGCTTTGCAAAAGCCAGAGCGATCAATAGAGCATAATACGGGGTGGAGAAGAAAGGAGGCAAAGTGGGAGAGAAAGCAGGCTCAGTGCCACAGGAGCTGAAAACAGATGGCTAGACTTCCCTCTCGTCCCCCAGCCCTTTCCCTCAGGGCATCTGAGAGCAAGACAGCCGCCTCTCCAGCTGCACATCTGCATGCCCTCTTTCTTTCTCCCTCTCTGCCTCCCTCCCTGGCCTCTCCCTCTCGCCTTGCCCTCCTCCTCCCCCACGCCTCCCTTCTCCCCCACTGATTACACCCTGGAGCAGCTGTGTTTTATTTTGCCACCGCCAATTTTCTCATTATCAACATTGAGCTGCATCTCCTGCCCATGCAAGTGGTTGTCCTCACTGACACACGTATACGAGGGCACAAGAAGCCCCTCTTTCCTGGGGACAATCTTGGTGGCACCTTTCTGCAAAAGACTACTTTAGATTCTGCCTGGTAGAATTTTGCAGTGTGTGTGTGTGTTCGTGTGTGTTCTGGCTGTGTGTGTGTGTGTAGTCTGGCCTGAAATTGTTGTTGGTTTGCCCCAGGGAAGGCTTGGGTTTCCTGCCCCTTCTCTGCCCTGGTCCTGCTCTAGACAGGAATATTCCTTTCCTGGGACACCTTCACTTTCCACTGCCCTGCCCTGCCCGGTCCAGAGCGCACCGCGGGATGGGAAGGCATGAAGGGAAGTGTCAAGGTTAGAGGATGAGGGCACTTGCGTGGCTTATGTCCCGGTATCTCTACAGACATCTGTGGAGTCAACCATTCTGCTGTCCTTGAACTGCCCTTGCAAAATGCAAACGCATGAGCCAGGAATGTCATTCAAAACTTTTAGCACTTACCTTTATGAACTTGTTAGCTTCAGCCCCCTAACCAGGTCTTGCAACAATGTGGCTTAGGCTTTGAAAGAGAGAAGCACCTGTAGGGACATGGGCTGGAGGACAGGGTGGTAGGAGGCGTTCCCTGGGAGCACCTGGTTCATGCCACAGGTGGAGCTGGGGAGAACGTATTAAGGAAACATTTTGCACACCTTATCACCTTGTCTAAGACCACCAGCCCAGCCCTGGCATCTTTCCCAAGACTTGGGCATTTTTGCCTCTGTGTCCACTGTCCTTCAAAAGGAATCACTGCTTCTTTTGCCAGTAATACCGCTGAGCACGTTCCTCCTTCCAATGTGTGTCGTGTGTTGGTGGCTCCAGATCCCACTGAGTTCAGATGGTTCTACAACCTGAGCGAGAAGCAATATGGTTTTGCAATAGGATGAGCTTGGATTCGGGAATGAGGCAGACTTGGCATCTAATCTCAGCTTTGCCCACTTACGGAACCAAGCCACCATTTTCTCATTTGTAAAATGAGAAGGAGATGCCTACTCCCCAAACTATTGTGAGGAACGTAGCCACTTGCACAATACAGAGCCCCCGTCTGTGTCTTGAGATCCCTCTCCTCCATAGGTCTAGCATATTATAGAGGCACAAAAACACTGAATCAACTAGAAAGAATATAGTAGGGCTTTCGAAAATGAAAATAGAATTTTTAGTATCGGAAGCATAATCAATACAAGCCTGGTCTTCCCGTTCAAGGCTATATGCAAATGATACTGGGAGGCAGCCACAGGAGGACTACTCCACTAGGCACTTCTCCCTCGCCGGGTATGGTGCTCAGTCCCCCGGTGTCTAGGCCTAGCACCGTCAGCGTGTAGCAACCTCAGTGTTCAGTGGGGATTAACCCCACCCGGCACCCTTTCCCTTGCCACAGTGATTGGTTTAGTTAATGCAGTTCAATCCATCAGGTGGCTGACATTACCCCGGCCAGAGGGGGTTGGTTCAGGGTGGTCCCATCAGCCCAAACCCCAGACCTCTTGTTGACAGCCAGTGGCTGGACCCCAACAAAGACAGACCACCCCAGTAGCTGCTGGCTACTATGTGAGAAGCCAGCCCTCAGATGGCATCAACCCCTAGGGACAGAGAAAGAGGAGAAAAGAACCTAAGTCCCTGATAACAGGGCCCTGGATCCAACTGAGCTGCTGGATCCAACATTTCTGAAGTCCACCCATCTCTGGCATTTTTGGCTTTGGGACCTTATATGTTCACTTATTATTATTTATACCAATGCCAGTCAGAGTTTGTTATTTGCAACCAAAAACATCCTCCTGCATCTGATTCTGAACGTGGATGTTCCCCTAAAATTTTGATTCATATATCTGAGTGTGTCGACCGGGCTAGACAGCCTGCCTCACTTCTGGTTCTTAGCCTCACCACCTATTTGCTGAGCTTGCTTCTCACAGATCTAGGCCTCGGGTTATGAATTTCAGGATGGTGACATCAACCACACACACCTTCCTCATTCACTCAAAAAAATCGTTATGAAATGTTCATTATGGGCGTGCCTGGGTGGCTCAGTTGGTTAAGCGTCTGCCTTCAGCTCAGGTCATGATCCCAGCGTCTTGGGATCGAGTCCTGCATCAGGCTCCCCGCTGAGCAGGGAGCTTCTCCCTCTCCCACTCCCCCTGCTTGTGTGCACGCTCTTTCTCTCTGCCAAATAAATAAGTAAAATCTTAAAAAAAAAAAAAAAAATCTTCCTTATACGCCAGGCACTGTGATGGGCAATAGAAACAGGAGAGAAAGTAAGTCAAGACCTTGCTTTTCATAAATGGCATGTAGAGACCACGTGCAACTTACCCATGGCAGGTGTGTTTTATCTGCAAACTCCTCCACGGAAATATTTCTCTGTGGTTCCATAGGACACGGCACACGGTTCCTGTGGTTCCATAGGAACTTTTGCCTGAAGTTCTCAAAAACCCCATGAGAGTCAAGAACTTCAGCTAGAGGCACAGTGGGTGGGACCCACCGTCCCTCCCTCAGGAAGCTCGCTTGCAGCTGGGAAGGCAATAGGGAGCCGCAAACAGCAAGGATGGGGGCCAGGCAAAGCTGCACCTCATCAGGCTGTAAATTAAGTCCAATTAAGCATCCACCTGTATGATGGGTCCTGAGGTCTGGAAAGGGAGTCAAGTAGCCTCCAGGGCTCGGGTGGGTTTGTAAGCGAATCTCCCTTTTCATAAAGGACTATATTCAGCAATCTCTGAAGCCCAGATAGGACTATAAAACTCCCACTCGGGAGTCATGGCTATTAGGAGTAGGTTTGAAAAACTGGAGGCCGAGGCAAAGCCCCAGAAGCCTAATACACACGGGTTTGCAGTTTTACAATTTAGTCAATATTCCATTTTTCTAGCTCCCTCTGCTTTGCTCTCGCAGCCGTCTGCATCTGTATTCCAGCCTCCCAGCACGTGCGGGGGTCCCTGCTGCTTGTGGTCCCTGCTTCCAGCCGGCAGGGCCACCGCCAGCCTTGGGGGCGGGAAGAAGCAGACCCTCACCTGCATAGCATCCAGACCAGACAACCCTGACCCCGAGCCCCCTGCGCTCCATCCCTTTCCAGATCCTTCACATAGAGGTCGTCCTCCCTGTGGTCTCCTAAGATGAGTGTATTCTCTTCGCTTCCCAGTTGAGGAAACTGAGTCACCCACTTGAAATAGCGTGGCTGGGAGCCTCACATTGCTGGGAAGGGGCAGACATGGGATTTCGAGCAGGTGATTGGACTCGGGCGTTCTTGAACTTGACCACGTGCCACTGTGCCTATTTGTAGACACTCGATGCAAGTGTGTGGAATTAAATTAAAGCTAACAGGAGAGGCCTTTCTAGCAGATTGTAATAGCAGAAGTTCACGATCCTCTGATGTCCCCCGGCCTCTCACTGCTCTGGAGATTCTCAACACTGGGAGGAGAGGCAGTTCAGGAGTAGGAAATTGGAAGTCAGTCGCCTAAAAGAGAACAGGCGTCTTTTCAATCAAACATTTCTCTCAGGCCTTTTCGATGCCCGTCACGGAAAAGCAAGGTACTCGAAGTGCCTTCAGTCTGATGTTCTTAGACTCACTGCACAACTCTGACCTTGGGCAGGTTACCTGACCTCTTTGGGCATCCGTTGTCTTTTTCTTTTTTTTTTTTAATTTAAATTCAATTAGCCAACATATCATCATTAGTCTCAGATGTAGTGATCAATAATTTACCAGTTGCGTAGAACACCCAGTGCTCATCACAACACGTGCCCTCCTTCATGCCCATCACCCAGTTACCCCATCCCCCACCCTCCTTCCCTCCAGCAACCCTCAGTTTGTATCCTAGAGTTAAGAATCTCTCATGGTTTTTCTCCCTTTCTGACGACTTCCCCTTCTGTTTTCCCTCCCTTCCCCTATGGTCCTCCACATATGAGTGAAACCACAGGATAATTGTCTTTCTCTGACTGACTTATTTCGTTCAGCATAACGCCCTCCAGCTCCATCCACGCTGATGTCAATGATAAGTATTCGTCCTTTCTGACGGCTGAGTCATATTCCATCGTACTGGGCGTCCCTTTTCTATAATATGTGGTGCCTTCAAATCAGGGTCACAAATTCTTTGACCTGCCTCCCTGGAGAGGTGGAGTCTGTGTCCCCTCCCACTGAAGCTGGGGACAAGGCTGTGACTGCTTTGGCCAACGCACCGGGACAGAAAGGACACTGTGACTTCCGAGGCTAGATGATAAGGTCATGCGCTTTCCACTGTGGTTGCTAGGAACACTCATTCTTGGAGTCCTCGACCTCCATGCAAGAAGCTGGGCTAGGCACAGACCACCGCGCCGGAAGGCCACACTTCAACGCGCTGCTCCCTCGTCCCAACGCAGCCTGTCTGCGAGCTAGACCAGCTTGGCCACCTTGTAGACGGGCCCTCCAGCCCTTAGAGCCAGTGAAATCACCTCAGCTGAGAGCCCAACCACATGGTGCAACCAGCCTCCTGTCCCCGCAGAATCTGTGAACACAATACCTGGTGGTTGTCTTGTGCCACTAAGTTTGGAGGTGTTGGTTATGCAACACGAGGTAAGTGGGACTTTATGGGAACCTACTTATTTGTTGGGATTGGATGAGATAATATGGGAACGCACTTCACTTGGAGACTGACTACAATGTAGTTTTAAAAAATGCTGTGTTGATCCAGTTCTGATGACGGAGTACCTTCTTGAGTAGCGGGTTAAATCCACAGCCCCACCCACTTCCCTCATGGGCCCTCCTACTCCAGGCCACTATGCACCTGCTCTAATCATTTCCCCCCCAACCCCCTGGCGCCAAACAACCAGGGACAGCCCCCATGCCCGGGGGCCCCCTGAAATTATTCAGACTAGCCCATACTGAGCCTGCTTACCCTGCCTCACCCATAACTTCTCTCAGGAACCACAATAAAAGCTCCTGTGCGGCACCCCCCAACTCCGCCTTGCAACCTATCGGTGCTTCCCCTGAGGGGCCCTGGAAGGAGTGCTATGTGCTCCCCGGGGAGCTGGGAATAACAAACTGTAGAACTTTCCAGTGTCTCTTGCTGGCTCTGCATGTGGCTTCACCATATCTGGCCCAAGGTAATGTGGTTGAAATGGTGACATACGATGTGTCATCAGTCTGGGCTACCTTCATTTCTTTTGCTTCCATTTCCTTATCCTATTAGGTTTAAGAAAGAGTGGCATTTCTGGGAAGACAAATACAAGCAACACGACTGGAAGCCAAAATAGGAGAAGAGTAGTGGTGCATGACGCCTAAGGAACACGTATGGATAGGGCGGGGGGCTGGGTTGGGACTTTGGGAACCAGAGCGGCTTGGTGGGGGGCAGGTGGGAAGGGCACAGAGGATCTGTGGGTCCCTCATGCATTAGGGACACTGCCATGCATGCTGTGGGGGGTAAACTATCTGTAAAACTCCCTGTCCTTCGCATTGGAAACATCATCTAATCCTTGGGTCATTTACCATATGGAATGGTCTCCTTTCTCAGTGCACCTGAACACCCAGGGGCAAACACCCATGGTTAAAATCCAGAGGACTTTTTATTGCTCTAAGAAAGTCAAGGTTTCTTCACTTAGATTTTGCAGAGGCACCTGCAGGGATGTGCCCGTGAGTCACCTGTGGGTCTCACTGAAATGCAAACTCTTGATCAGCAGGTCTGCGGGGCCGGGGGTGTCCAATAAGGTTCTGTGTTGTTCTCAAGCTCCCAGGTGAAGCAGATGCTGCTGGTTGCCGACCACACTCTTAGCAGTGAGGCACTCCAAATCTTCAGGACCCTGTGCACCAGAGCCAAAGGACCCTGGGAAACCCACTGGGCTGTCCTCCCTGGAGCAGGGTGGTTCCAGCTCTGAGGAAAACTTCCCATCACCCCTGGATAGCCTCACAGCTACTCCATCCCCCTCCCCCTCTCCCCTCTCCCCCTCCCCTACCCCAGCAAAATAGGATGAATGAGACCTCAGGTGTTTGGCCCCGTTTCTGACCCTGAAGTGGGGACATAACTTCCTCCCCTGTGCCCAGCTAAGGGCTTCCCTTCCAGCCCATTCCCTCATGCCATCTCTCCCCCCGAGCGGGACTTTTCCTTCACACCTTGTGTAAGGGGAAGCAAAGCTGCGTGTGGTTCACATTCCACCCCTTGCCACCATCACCCCCAGGCTGGGGACGATAGCCCTGGACTGATGTCATCATCTGAGAAGTTCATTCCCTGGAGGCTGTGTCTCCCTCCACCCGGGAGACCTTTCTGGAGAAGACATCTTTGCTTTTTAAAATCCAAGGGGAAAAATGTTGGAGATATACAAAGAATCAGGTGAAGGACTGCAAGTCCCCCCCCCCCCCCCCGCCCAAATTATTCTAGGCATCATTCTAATGCCTAGAAACCATTTTCCATTTCTTACGGAATTTAGAGTTAGCTATTATTAGGCAAAGGTGAGGTGTCCAGAGCCTCCTCTAGCAGCCTGCCCCTGTTGCTTGGAGGGATTCGGAGAATCTGAAACCCGAGGCGGGGAGGTTTGATTGTCAGGTGATAATTAGGGCTCACTGGCAGGGCTCCCCAACTATCCTCACAAAATTGAAAGGCTAGTTCCAACAAAGATGAATTTCTACTGGTTCGGTATGTCGACAGAGGTTTAGAGAAACCACTTAGAGA
Organism: Mirounga leonina; assembly: GCF_011800145.1. Classification (NCBI taxonomy): domain Eukaryota; kingdom Metazoa; phylum Chordata; class Mammalia; order Carnivora; family Phocidae; genus Mirounga; species Mirounga leonina. The sequence goes on from NW_023270854.1 coordinate 17,859,765, forward strand.
AGGGTCTTCAGAGAAATCTACTGAATGTAGCCTGGCCCATGTTCAGTGAGCACTTGTACAAGCTTTCTGACTGCCCCGCTAGAAGACAGTCAGTGCCCTGGGTGGCTGCCGGATTTGGTCTTGTGGTTCTTTAAGTCTATGCCACTGTGGTTTTCAAACTGGGTCATGAGGCTGAGCTCCCTATGATGCAGTGAACCCCTGAGGAATAAACATTTTTCATTGTAAATAAAACTAAATTTTATTACTTTGTATTGAACTATTGAACTAATTCAGATACCCTGCCCACCTAATCTCACGTGGCCACCCGGTCAGAATGTCATTGCCCCATTTTATTTATCCGCGGCATCACCCCATCTTCTCTCCTTGTCTTTGCTACACCCGATCCCCTCCCCCTGCTCCCCGACCCTCCCCCAAGGCCCAGCGAGAGGCACCACCTATTGCTTTGCTTCTGACTACCCTGATTAGCTTGACTTCATTTGCATCGTTATTATAGGGCTGGAACCCCACTGTGCAGGCACTCAGGGGGAGCGGCCCGGTGGCACATGGGCAGCTTAGCCTTTGCTCAAAATGCAACTCTACCCGGTCAAACTCTGTCCCTGGTTCCCACTAGCCCTTCAGTCGGAACAATGCAAAGCATCCTATGCTCCAACCTTCCCCCCTGCGCCTGAGTCAGCTTCCAGCAACACCACGTTCCTTGCCAAATCGACTGTTTCAGCTGTTGCCAGGTGGAGAAGGGGCAGCACAGTCTCCTTCAAACCCAGAAGGTACTTTGGGACTGAAAACCGAAGCAAGCCACTCCATACCATTTACAGTTGTAGTCAGGGTAACTTACTGGCGGGGCGTCAGGCAGACAGACAATCCAGATACTAGGCAGCTCTTCTCCACCAAGTCCAGGACTGAATCCCTCGCTCCTATAAAGCCAGGGGCGTGGTGGCGAGGTCTGGCCCCACCTGCGCACCAGTCATCTCTACTAGTTACCTAAAGTGGGGCCTCCTGTGCACCAGTATCTGTACCAGTTACTTAAAGTGGGGCCTTGTGTGGGCCACTTTGGGGAACATCAAAATAAGCTTTCCCGCATTCTGAGCAGCACTGGCCAGAAAGGTCAGCCAGTGGCTGGTACGATGTCGCCGCCTGACACACAAGGGTAGGTAGCAAAGCAGAAAAGGACAAAATAGGCCCAAGGAATAATAGAGAAGTCGCAAGAATTAGCACCCGGGGAGAGAGGGATCTCCGTGAATTGGAGCTGGAGACAAATGAGAAAGAGCCTAGGGAGAGAGTGAAACAGAGAACCAGGCTATAGATTGTTTCCCTTGCCCATTCTTGGACTATTATTTCTCTTAGTTATGGCTCCTTAAGGTGTGATAGGAAAGGACTCAAATGCTTGGGCATGGGCGAGGGACCGTTAAAAGAATATAGGGTATCCCTTGGGACCTAGGGGTGGTAGTGGCCCTTCCTTGAGGGGCTAGCCTCAGAAAGCAAGAACCCGGGGCTGGAGCCTTCCAGCACTCGTGCTCCCCATGCCTCTTGCCTCACATCTCCCTCATCCCCGCCCCCAACCCCAGCTGTCTCTGCTCCCCTGCCTGGATCGGGGCGACAAGCATCCCCCCAGCTGCTGCTAGCACCCCAGGTGTGCTCAGCACTGGGGCTAACAGACACTTCTGAGCCCCAATAAAATTTCCCAATTGAACTGATTCCCACAACCAGACAAGACGTCTCGGGGAGACAGAGTGAGGCTGGTGTGATCACAAAAGGTCTATCTATGCACCTCTTCTTCAGAATCAGAGGCTCTGAGGGCAGTTAGCAGTTCTCCTTTCTCACACCTCTATCACAAGCACTTCCTTGTCTGTCTTTAATTTTCTGTTTCTTGCCTTCAGCTTCTTGTTTCTGTCTTCCTTTTCTGAACACAGGGCAAGTCCCTAGAAAGAGCTGATCTCATTTGAGGCAGCCATAATGGCTTAGTGACATTTGGTATTTGAGTGGAGATCCCCAGCATTTACTGCTTCTTTTGCCAAAAAAAAAAAAAAAGCCAGTTGAACCCTGACTGGCTGTGGCAGGAAGCCCCACTTCCCCCTTCCTCTCCTCCTCTATTCCTCTATGCCCACTCCAGTTTGTGCAGCTCATATTAATACCCTTTAATGAAAGCAATCACTGAGAAGTTCTCCAGGTGTAGTTAAGACAGGTTAATAATGGTCCTGCCACGATGTGAGGGCATTCTATGATGAACGTGGAGTGGATGAAAATGTAAAGCAATCAATGTTTTCCATTTTCTAGTTCATTCATTCATTCTATATCTCAATCTTCCAGTTGGACAGTCAATTCACCAAAGTTCTGTCGTCTTCATTTTTTTGGCTCTCTTGTTCACACTGTCTAATGAAGAAATGAGAGACAATTCGTATCATGAACCACTGGTGTATAACAGTGGTAAGAGCAGGAGGTAAGAGCAGGAAACCCACCTGGGAAGAGTTTGTGTGGGGACCTAGAATGTTGGGTGAGGGCTGAGAAAATCAGAAACCCAAGGATGAGATGCATGAGGCAAAAAAGAATGTGGAAGTTATATTTACTAATAAAACACAGGAGCTAATTAGTGATTTTCAGGATGATTTTGTGAAGGTCTTGTATAAGTTATCCATCACCACCCTATGCCAGTAACAAACAACTACAGAGCCTCCGCAACATGCAACAGTCACACTTGCTCATATCTGAATGTCTGGAGTCAGCTAATGGTCAGCGATGGGGCTCTGCTGAACTGCGAATGGCTCACAGGTCAGGGTTGGCCGTTTGTCGGCTGATCTTGGCTGGGCTCACCCCAGCAGTTCAGCTGGCTTGCTCCCGTGTCTGCTGACATCCCACTGGCCAAAGCAGATCACGTGGCTGAGCCCAGTGTTCAGGAGTGGGGCAGGTCACCCTGCCTGCCACGCAGTGCTCACATGCACATGGTAAAGGGTGCAGCTACCGGGAAGGGTATCGGATTGAGACCATTGCTGCAATCAACCACAAGTACCATACTTAGCAGAAGTTGAAGGGCAACTGCATCAACTGCCCTGAGTCTCTAATCTCCTGGCTCTGTGTTGGGCCTGAGAACATGGTTAGTATATGCAGCCTTGATGGGCACAGACCTACTACGTGGCCGGAGGGTCTAGACATCAGCAAGCATACGCTAGCAGTGTGGGCGGAGGGAACAGTAACCTCTGTGTGGAGACTGTGGATTTGCCCTCACTTTATAGCTTCAGGTTTATGGTTTCACAGCCCCTGAAGACCTTTCTCTTTCAAACAGGGGCATGGAACTCATCTCCTGGGGGCTGGTGGAGTTACACTGTGCTCAACCGTGTGGTCCCAGGAAAATTTTCTACTAGCATTGAAACAAATGTATTTTTCCTACTTTCCTCTCCAAATAAATAAACAACATTAAACATATTTATAAAACATAGTATTCAAAAATATCTGTGCTTCCTTCTCAAATAATTTTATCCCTGATCTTGTCAACAAGACTGATCCAAATGCTTTTTAAAAATTTAACATAATTCTCTTCTTGGGGCTATAATCCTTTCAGGGAAGCCTACCACTGGAGAACTTCAAGTTAGCATTAAAATATCTACAGGTTTCAGGGAGCCTGGATGGCTCAGTTGGTAGAGCATGTGACTCTTGACCTTGGAGTCGTGAATTCCAGCCCAGTGTTGAGCATGGAGCTTACTAAAACAAACAAACAAACAAACAAAAAAACAAAAAAACCCTGTAGGTTTCACCTACAATGACCTCGAAATAAAAATAAAAGTTTAATTAAATTTAAAAAATACCTGTAGGTTTCTTTTCTTCACCTGCTATGACATCCTTGACTCCTAAGTCACATATTCAGGATTTGGAACTAATTTAAAAATGGCCTATCTCCATACAATGGAATATTTTGCATCAATAAAAAGAATTGAGGCACTGACCCATGTGACAGCATGGATGAACCTTGAAAACATCATGCTACACGAAAGACATTAGTCACAAAGGACCACAGATTGTATCGCTTCTGCTTATATGAAATGCCCCAAAATAGAGAAATCTATAGAGACAGAAAGTAGATTGGTTGTTTCCTGTAGCTGGGGGATATGGGAAGACTGGGGAGTGATGGCCAGAAAGTATGGGGCTTCTTTTGGGATAAGGAAAATATCCTAAAATTGGTTGTGGCAATGGAGACACAACTCTATGAAAATACTAAAAGCCATGAAGGGTACACTGTGCATGGACGAAAACTTCAGTACATGGGTTATATCTCAATGCAGCTAGATTTTTAAAGTTTGCTTTCTAACATCCCAGACCAACCAAGGCATCCACGCCACTCTGTGTGCCTTTCTAGTGCCTTTCCTGACACGTAGTTGAAGAAAAAAAGGGAGCCACCTAAAACACATAGAACAGTTTTACAGAAAGAAAACAAAATTCCCCATGACTATTTTCATGTCAGGCAGGAGTAATGTTCCATTTTTAATTCTTACACCATTATTGCCTGCCAATTCATGGACACCCACACAAATGTCCAGAAAATCTGACATCATCACTGTCTGAGGGAGAAGACAAGGGCAGAAAGTTAGGAGGGAATCGCAAAGTTCTGAATGATTGCTTTTGGAGGGTGAAGAGCGAGCGACGGCTGGAAGGACATCGTAGGCTTGCTAGGGTGGTGGGAGTTGAAGGCTTATCTGAGATTGGAGTTTGTAAATTTATAGTGGTACCAATCTGCCCCAAACGTTCTCAGCTACATGAATGCTAACAGATAACTGGGTTCATCCAAGGTTGGCATGCATTAAAAAGTTAGAAGAGCCAAGGCATGGAAATAGCCTAAGTGTTCACAGATGGATGGATGAATGGATAAAGAATAAGTGGGGTGTGTGTGTGTGTATGCAGTGAATATTATTCAACCATGAAAAAGAAGGAAATCCTGCCATTTGCAACAATATGGACGGATCTTGAGGGCATTATGTTAAATGAAATAAATCAAACAGAGAAAGACAAATACTATATAATATCACTTATATGTGGAATCAAAAAATGCATAGAGGGGCGCCTGGGTGGCTCAGTCCATTAAGCATCCAACTCGGTTTCAGCTCAGGTCGTGATCTTACTTAATGGGCGGCCCTGGGTCCGGAGAAGAAGGGAGAAGACAAAGGTGGGAGCACAGCCGTGAACTGTGGTGCAGGCAGAGCAGGAGAGTGAGGCAGGGCTGAGCTGGAGAGGCGCAACCCGCCAGGCAGCGAAGGAGGAGGGTCCTGGCAGACTCAGTCGGCTATTAATAAGGAGCAGCAGAAAGGGGGGCCCTGCCCTTCTTGGAGGTGGAGACCGAGGTGGAAGGACCTCACACCTCAGAGATCTCCGTTCCTTCATTTGCCAAGTATTTCCTTATTCACCTGCTACGTTCCAAGCACTTTTCCAGGGGCTTGGGGAAAAAATACCCCTGTCCTCTTAGTGCTTACATTCTAGTAGGGAGACAGGTGTTACCCCAACAAACAAGTAAAATACACCATCTGTCTGAGTGTGACCGCACACAGAAAGAAAGTCGGCAGGGTGCGGGCAACACAGGGTTGGGGGCAGGGGGCAACGTGAAATGGAACGGTCAGAAAAGGTGAGTGACTCAGGGCTGGCAGTGGGTGGGGGGGCAGGCTTGCAGGCCCCGAGGGGTCAGTGCTCACGTGAGAACAGCCAGGACACCAGGGCTGGACTCCCCTCTGCCTAACTAACACAGCTACCGAATCAAGTGCAAGTGCTCGGTTGGGATATTTTCTCTATTGCAGGGGAGGCATTTGCAAGCTTGGCCTGGGCCTCGCTGGGGCTGGAGGTAGGGATGCAGCTCTCTGTTTCTCTTCACCGTGGCCGCTTGTTGGTCAAAGTCCTAGCCCAGCCCACGAGGCCCGAATCCTTCCTGCACACCCCCTACCCGTTCCTCTGGCCAGCACCTTCCTCCAGCCTCAGCGGGGCACACGGGGCCTGGCCGCTGACAGGCTATCTGTGGGTCCCCTTCCCATGCCTGCACTGTTTCTCTGCCTCTGGCAGGTGGGGAGGGAAGGAGGGCTGGGGGCGGACGGAGTCTCCGTTCTCAGGAGCGCTGTGATGCGAGTGCCCTCAGCCAAGCGCCTGGAGGATGGATGGGCTGATCAAACCAATTGTCCATTAGTAACTCCAGATCCATTTTCCAGGTTTACATTCTCAATTCATAAAGGTTTAAAAACTATGGATTTTCATTTTGCTTGTTGCACCCGTAACCTCCCCGAGCGTTGTCTGGGCGCGGCGTGTTGGCCGCCAGCAGCCAGGCCTGCGACGTAATGTAGCACCTCTACCCCGGAGATGAGCGCTCGGGGAGAAGGGGCATTAACCAGACCAGCAACTGCAAATCCATCAGGCCTTGCTTTGGGACTTGGGCCGGGGCTGCTCTGGTCTGCCCTGTCATGCGTTAGGGTGTGTGTGTACAGGGAGTGAAAGGAGGGGATGGAAAATTCTGGAAAGTGCCAGAGCTTCCAGCCCTGGTGAAGGCAGAGGAACCAGGTCCAAACTCTCGCTGTGAACGAGCCGACAGGCCAGCTTAGCCTCCACCCACCCTGCTCTCCCCAGACCGTCGCTTGGGGCCCGGCAGGCAGCTGGGGGTGACAGGATGGCTGCCATCTGTAGAAATGGTGGGTGCCGGACACCACTGCCCCCTCCCCACCCCTCCTCACTCTCGCCCACCGTGTGCACGCACAGGCACTAAATATTTCAGGAGACACATGATTTTGAAGGGTGTGGGAGAAGGCCAAAATAATGATTTATAGAATTTTAGAAAACTTGATTCCTTAAGTGTACTTCACAGCAGGACCATCACAGGCGCGAAGGCAGAGCTCCAGGATTGATTCTTTTAGGAAGAAGAAGAAAGGGAAGCCTAAGAGCCCTTTACGCTTCATTTCCAGGGCACTTAGCAGCTGCTCAGGACGCCCTCAGCCCCTGCCCCCGGGCCCTCGGCCCCTCAGCCTCTGCCCCACCCTTGGTAAGCCCAGGGGAGCTGCTCTGGCCGGTGGAGGTGGGACTGTTCCCTCCATGGGGAGCTTGATGTGCCCTGGGGGCCTCTGGCCTCTGGACCTTCTGTCCCCGATCCCAGGTTAGTTTGGTTCCGGCCTCTGAGGGCTTTCTAACGGGCATCCTGATGCTACCGGAGCTGGCCGTGGGCCCAGGGAGTCCTGCCCAGGATGGCAGCTTCCCGGCCTGGCTCCGGAGCTCTCCTCGCCTTTGTCCCCACCATCTCCGCCCTGCTGCATGCAGCGACTTGTTCCCCAGGGTGGAGCGGATGCCTGTTCGGATGCCCCTCCCTCCCCAGAGTGGAGCCCCCAGACTGCATCCCAGCCCTGGAGCCTCTGTCTCTCCTCTGTGAAATGGCATCCTAATAGTGGGACCTCTGTGAGCGGCAGGTGAGGGTCTGTGTCCACAGTCCTGGTCGTTGCTCATGCCCTCCTGCTCATCCAAGGTAAGGTGGGGTAACAGAGAAATTTTTAAAGACTCCAAGGTACGAATCCCCACTTCCCATAGCCATGCCCTGACCCGTCACTCCGAGGTCGAGAGACTCTTGAGGATGTTTCAGGTTCTAAAGGTGGGAGCAAGTCACCCTCACGTGAACCCTGAGTATGTGCAGGAAGCGATCCCTTGGCTACTCCTGCCCACCAGGCCAATCCAGGCCAATGCCCTCCAGGGAGGATCTCAGGGTTCCCCCCCACCGGGCCGGCAGCCCTCGTCCTCACTCTCCTTGCCCAGGGCTGTCCAGTCCCTCCAGAGGGCAGCCTTTCACGTGGGAGGGGAACTTCCTCCAGAGCAGTGTGGAGAAGACTATGGGGACAGTGACTGGCAGAAGGCCACCCTCAGGCCAAACTGACCACTGGGCCGTTGGGCTGGTCTGGCTCTGGCCTGGGTGTTGCCAATCAGGATCTGCGCAAGAAGAATAAGGGGCAGGACCTGAGTGGCCACCGCCCACAACAACCATCGAAGGCTCTCATGTTCGGGCCCAATTAATTATCCAAACCTACCGATTTGAAAAGGAGGATGTTTAATCTCCCGTTTTTCCCCAGGGTCTCAGCCCTTTGACCCTGCTTCTTGACCTTTGCCCTTCCACCTAGCTGTGCTCCTCAGAGGCCCTGTCTCCCTGCAGCAGTTTTGTTTAGTAAACAAGACTCCCTAGTGGGGGGGGGGGGGCTAAAGGCAGGATGCTGGCGGTGGGGGGCGGGGGGGGGGAAGCTTTTGACGAAGCCACTCGGTGCTTCTCGGTGTTTATTGAAGGGCACCTGGGAAGCCCAGAAGAAAGGAACCGGGGCCTGGCAGGGGTCATTGCCAGGCAGTGCTCCCAGGATTCTGCCCTGTGAGCTGGGGAGAGGGTCTCGGTACTCCTGCTGGACAGAGGGTACACTTCCCAGTCGGGGTGCCACTAAGCAGAGTCATTCTTCGTTTTTTTTCTGAGCATTGCTCTGCAAAGGGATTGGCAGCAGCTCCCCAGGGAGTGGGCACAGCTCTGGCCAATGCAGTAAAAGGATCCCCGAGGGAGCTAGCAGGAGCCCCGGGGGAGAGCCGACTTCCCCAGGCTCTTAAACAAGCCAGTGTCGAGAAACAAGGTGCCAAGTTGTCCCGGGTTCAAATCGCAGCTTGGCAGCCCGTTAGCTTTTTGGGCCTGGGCAAAGCACTTCTCTTTGCCTCTGTTCTCACCTGCAAAATGAGGAGAAAGAGAGGACTGCTCTGATGGGGTTTGTCACGAAAAGTAAATTAGACAAGGGTCAGTGGAGTGTTGGGCCACCGTGTGGTTTATGAAAGGATCGACTTATTATTATTATTTTTTAAATTGAAGTATAGTGTCGTTTATTTTTTCTGGTGAGCCTTCTCTCCCCAGCTTCATCCTCTCTGCTTCAGCTTCATCCTCTGCCCCGGCCCCCACACACTTAGCGTCCCCCAGGACCCCTAAATCCCAGGGTGACACCAGGGCTTGTATCGAGTCTGGATCTGCTCGAGTCTCTGGTTACCCTGAGCCGGTGGCCTTCCACCAGCGTGTATTTTGTCCTCTGGGGACATTCTCGCAATATCTGGAGACATTTTCAGGTATTGAACTGGCCACAGGGTTGCTACTGGCATCTGGTGGGTAAAGACCAGGCATGCTGCTAAACATCCTACCGGGCTCAGGAGAGCCCCCAAAACAGAGAAGGATCTAGTCCAAAACGTCAATACTGCAGAGCTGCAGAAGGCCTGCCCTGGGTGCGGGATCTGGGTGGGAGTGAGGCCGGCACAGGAAAATACTCGAGGTGCCTGCCTCCGGCCGGTCCGAGACCCACAAGAATCTGGATGTTTCCCCACCCCAGCCAGTCAGACTCATGGCAAGAAGGGAGAGCGCCCTCCCTGTGATATTTCCATTCTCCCACATTCCCTAAAGAGTTCCATAAAACAAAAGACACCCCGTGACACGAATTATGTAGCCTGAGAAGCTGCGTACAATACGCATTCATGTAAATCAATGAACAAAAACCAGTCGCTGGGGCTCCAATGTCTAGACAAAGCCTCGGAACTAATGCCTGTAATCTGAAGTATTCACGAAAGTGATAAAATCTATCCACGGTGCTGGGTCCTCCTCTGTCTCCCAGTGGCACTTCCAGCCTTTCAGCTGTCGCTCAGCCAGGGCCGCTCTGAGAAGGGAGCTTCTGCTCCCCTCAGTCACTGGGGTCCCCTCCGAGTTAAACACTTGCCCTGGAGCCCATCCTCTCTGGAGACAAGAACCAAGAAGGGTTCTGCTAGGCTCTGGTTACCTTGGTTACAGTCAGGGACAAACCAATCAACCTAATTAAAGGGGGCAGGGATGCGGTAGATTAGAGGAGGGTGTATGAGAGGTTGACCTGGAAATTTCTAGCACCTCCATAATTATTTCCTCAAAATGGAGTCTGAATAAAACTCCCTCCCCAGCTTGCTAGAATACCAACTAACCTCTCCCTTCTGCTCTATTTCATGTAGCCAAATGCCATCAGTCCTGAAGACTTCACCACAAACAGCCCGCCCAACATCAAACCAGATCTCGATGTGATGCTTCTTCAGTGCTATCATTGTGGGGGTTGCTAAATCTCGGAGACTACCTAATGCACAGCACTGCTCATGTCTTTCTGACCGAGCAGCATGATGCCTGAACGTTGACCACCCCTGACCAAGAACAGATTTCATCACCAGAGAAGAAAGGAATCTGGCCATCACCTTGAAATGGTGTGCAAGGCATATGACAGGCAATTAGAATCTTAATTCACTTTTTTATTTCTGAAATGGAAAAAAAAATCATTGCAAAAGTTGTTTTTCTTTCTCGGGGGCAGGGAAGGACTATTTCCCCAAACTACAAGGCTCCAATAATTCCACGTTCTGCCTTATTGTGTTATAGCACAGACTTAATTACAGCTCCTCTCGGTGCATGGGCTTGACAAGAGGCTGCCAGCCCTTAATGAAACAGGGTTAGTCACTAGAAATGTATCAGTCCAACCACCCAACCTTGGCTTTATAAAGGGGTGCTGAGACACACTTTGTCTACATTAGCATCAAAATAGCCAGTGCTTTTGGCCGTGACTAAATGCTACATGGTCAGCAGGAACCATAAAAGCAAACACAACTCAGGTGAAGTTTTTACACGCGCACATTGGAGCTGGTATCCCCGTGCAAATCCCGGCACCACTCACTCTGCGTGTCCTTGGGCAGGTCCTGCCGCTCCTCTGAGCTTTAGTGTCCTCACATGGAAACTATAAATAATAATAGTACTCACATCCTGATGCTACTCGGAGAATAAAGATAGTTGGTGGCATAGAGCCTCCACAAAGCAACTGGAATTAGGTTGTTGCTAAGGAGAGTTAACTGTTGTATAACCACTATAATAAGGTAGGTTTAATCTGAGTCTTCCCCAGATCCCCAGGATGGAATGAAAGTTTCCAAGGCTTTTTTGCTGAGCTTCCTGGCTCTTGGGCATGATCACCCTGCCCATCCGATAGAGGAAAATTCCTGGAGGTGGAAAGGTGAAACTTCCATTGGTCCCACTAACAACTTGAGAGTAGAGCCCGCGTGGTCTGAGAGGAGAGTCAGGACTGTCCAGCGGGTCTACCATGGCCGACTGGAACTCAGGACCCTGGTGGGACCCAGCACGAGTCTGTCCAACTCCCAGACGCTCTGCTTCCTCCTCCATAAGGTAAGAGGGTGAGCTGAGAGAGCCTGCCCTACTCTGGAGTTGTGTGATGTGGGGACTTCCAGTCCCAGGACCGAGTGGAAACTGGCCACAGACGCATGCATTCTATAATCCGGGGGCGGGGGGGGCGGACAGGGAGGATATCCTTTGTGTCTGCGACTCCCCCTTAGTGCCCAGCGCGTGCTGTCCAGTGCTCGATACATATCTGCTGGTCGATCCATCGGTCAGATCCTGGCCTCATGGCTCCCAGCTCCTTGCTCTTTTACTTTCAGAAAGGTCAATCAATCAATCAATATATTTTCTACGATGCTGCAGTGCCCCGGTGCAGCTCGGATGGAAGTCAGCGTCAGCCCGATGGCACCCCGCCCCAACCTGACAGGCAGATAAAGACTGACACACATGCGTGCACATGCAGGCGCGCGGTCACCCCTGCAAACACACACATACGTGCATGCACGCATGCGCACCCACAGGGCACGGACAAGCAAGGTCTCACTTCTATGAGGCCACCTCAAGAGCATGCACCCTTTCGTGGCCTCACGGGGAGTCTCTCCGAGAGGCTTTGCTAGGTGCAAAGATTTGGAGGAATACGAGCACACACGCAGCAGCCTGGTGCCGGGAACCACACCAGTCCTGGCAAGCTGAATGCAAGTGTGGATCTCTCTGCAGACGTGAGTGTGTCCTCAGTGCCCCAGGAAGGGAGAGTCCCACTGTGGGAAGGGGGCATCGAGCACCTCTCGGACAGATGCACAACAAAGAAAACAACCTCCAAATAAGTCATGGGCTGTGGGGCGGTCTGGCCTCCTCCGGCTGCAGCTTCTTCCCCTGGGAGCACATCCATCTGACCCCAAACTTTCCCCATTTTCCAAGTCAGTGCATGTGATGGGGCCCATCGGGCTCCTGATTCCATTCCTTGTCACTGCTCAGCCAGGGAACAGGGCTCAATTTACAGCAGTTCGAATTCATTTCTTTATATTCACATCCGATCTTATCGAAGGGGCTGCCAAGGGAGGAGGAGTTTCAGGTTTTGTTCCTTCGGCTTCTGTCCTCCCTCCTCTGTGAGTCTCTCCCCACCCACCCCCTCCCGGGGGGCCCCCAAGCCTGAGCAGAGATCCCCCCCTCTCTGAAGTTAATGGCTGTAAGAAGATTTCATTTTATTATATCTCCAACCGCTCTGATATTTTACATTTGCCTTTGACCAACTCAGAGTCCTGGACTCATCATTTAGGAAACAAAGCTTAACCCAGGAGCTTTAAGGAGGGCTTTTTTCCTTTCCATTTTAGCAGGCTAGTAAAAATCAATAACGCCATGTTCCCATCTGTAGCCCACCTGACATCTCATGAATGGTCAATGGAGCCTGTTTCTGGCTGCCGAAGCTACGAGAGCCAGCCTGGCTGGGATTGTGCCTCTGTTCTGCCAATTTTAAAGTGCCTTCTCTCCACAGAAGATGCTCCTGGGTGCCTGCCTCAGGGAGAAGGTCGAGTCTTTTCGAAAAGAGTTTAGAGTGGCCACGTTGAGGACAGAAAAATTGTGGGGTGGGGAGGGGAGGTATTATCTGAGCACAGAGATTAGCCAACTCTTGGTCCCTCAAAGGATTCGTTAAATAGGACAAGCCGAGGATGGGGATTTGGAGGGTATTATTCCGGTGCAATTAGCCATGAGCTCCAGGATTCAAGAAGCTGCAAATTGGTCCTGGCTGGTGCCAAAAGGTTTGGGACCCAAAGCCCTGTTTGGATGCTGGGCAAGCCCTCCATGGGTTGAAATCGGAAACAGCAAAACACAGCCCGGGGGTGCAGACGCCCTGCCCCTGCCCCGTGGGGCGCCCCCGGGCACGTGAGTCTGTCCGGCTGCCCCTGGACATCTGAGTGTGCCCTCGAGGGGTGGACGGCCCAGGACGGCCCAGGACAGGCAGTGTGGCCTCGCAGGCAGCACAGGGGACACCATGGAGCCAGTATTTGGGAGCCCTGCGGCCGCCGGACGTGGGAGAAACAGGGTTCCACGGAGAGCCGAGCCGAGGCAGGGGAACATGAAACAGCCACCCCCCACCCCACCCTGAGGCCTTTTCAAAGCCACAGACTGAACCATATTGTCACTCCCAAGCCAAGTTTAACTTCTAAAGAAATCTCTTCAAGATGTTCAAAGCACCCGCGTGCAGCTTAGCTCTAAGCGCTACCATCTGCTACGCCAAGCAGGCCCATCCTGTAATCCCCTCTCGCCGCTCGCTGTCGGGCAGAGGCCCCCGTGGCAGGGTCCCTGCTGTGCCCGCTGGAGAATGCACATTGGGTAGCGGATGACAAAGGGCCGGCGGGGCACTCCGGCTCCCGGGCAGCACTGCGCCGAGCTCCGCGGGGCCTGGGACGCAGGACGGACCGCATCTGCCCTGAGGCCCAGCCGGGCCGGGCCGGAGCCGGCTCTGCGAGGGGTCCTGCCCTCCCCCTGCCCCCCCCCCCAGCAGGAAAGGAGGGCTCAGGGTCCACTGGCCAGGCCTGGAATTCCTTTGACTCCAGAATTTCAGGTGCAAACAGGGACCTGGCTGATTCCAAATGAAAACCCTCCTTGTGCTGGTTCTTGTTTCTCTTCTCCTTTTGTTTATTTTTGCCCCTGTTCTAGAATATAAGCCATCACCAGTTGGGATGAAACGAAATAGCTACTCATCTTTTTTTTAGATTTTTTTTTTTTTTATTCATGAGAGACAGAGCGAGAGAGAAAGGCAGAGGGAGAAGCAGGCTCCCAAGGAGCAGGGAGCCCGATGCGGGACTCGATCCCAGGACCCTGAGATCATGACCCGAGCCGAAGGCAGACGCTTAACCATCTGAGCCACCCAGGCGCCCGAAATAGCTACTCATCTTAATGATGAGTAGCTCTACAGCGGTTCGAATTCATTTCTTTATATTCACATCCGATCTTATCGAAGGGGCTGCCAAGGGAGGAGGAGTTTCAGGTTTTGTTCCTTCGGCTTCTGTCCTCCCTCCTCTGTGAGTCTCTCCCCACCCACCCCCTCCCGGGGGGCCCCCAAGCCTGAGCAGAGATCCCCCCCTCTCTGAAGTTAATGGCTGTAAGAAGATTTCATTTTACTATATCTCCAATGCTGGTGTTTAGCCCCACACCGTCAGCCATCTCTCTGACCTTGTACCTCCAGGGTCCGGCAAGTCCCAGGCCAGGAAGTCTGTTGTTCCAGCGCCAGGAGCATCGTGGAGGCTCAGAGCCCAGGGGAGGAAGAGCAGTGGGTGCCGGGTCCTTCCAGGTGGGGGGGCCTCGGGGTGGGCTCAGGCATCAGGGAGATCAGGAGGCCCGAAGGACCAGAGTAGAGTGGAAGAGGGCAGCCTGGGGAGCAAGGTGATGAGGAGGAATCGGCCGTGCGCTGACCTCCTCCGAAACCCCCTGAAACCAGGGACCCAGTCTGGCTTAACAGGAATCCAGTGGCAATGCATGCCCCTGGCAGGTTGTAGGGAGAGACAGCATGGAGGCCCATCCCCAACAGGTGGCTCAACTCAAAGACGGCTGTGATCACTGATCCAGGGTCTGGGTGTCCCCTGCTCTCTGTGGCAGGGGAGTGGGAAGCCAGGCAGGAGCAGAGCCCTGGGGGCTGTGTGTTGCGCAGTGGGTGCGGCCGTTAGAAACACATGTCTAGAAGCCACGTATTGGATGGCATGATTGTGGGAAAATTACTTAAACTCATTGTGCCTTAGTTTTCCCATCTGTGAAATGGGGGTAGCTGCTGATGAGAGCATACCCCTCACAGGGGTGTTGCCCCGGTTAATACACCTACAGTGCTTAGCGCAATGTAGGGGACACAGCAGGGGCCCGATGAGGCTTTGCCGTAATCACTGTTATTGCTTTATTTATCAGAGGAGTGAGTGAGAGAGTGACAGTCTCAGATGTCATCTCGGCTGATAGAGGACAGGGAAGGCAACTGGGCCCCTCTCTACCCAAAAGGGGCTCTCCCATCAGCTGTGGGGATTCCAGAACTCATTCACACCTTTCCCTCCACCCCTCGCCCCCCTTGGCCTGGGCGCCCCTTGCCTGCTGGCTTGGCAGATCTGAGACCACCTGCCAGGACGCTGGGAGCTAGATTTCCCGGTGCAGATGCCTGTCAGAAGCTCTGTGGGGAGAAACCACCCCTCGGGGTCTGCGTGGCCACAATCACCAGACGTTTCTGGCAGCGGCTATGTTTCAAAGCCCCTGTCAGAACTGGGATTCAGATGGGATCCAATTGGCCCACCAGGGGCTCCCCGGACCTGGTGACTACCCCCCCTCCAAGCTGGCTTTGGCCACAAAGAGCAATGCCTGAGTTGTAAGAAGACAAAAACAGAAGGTTGGTGTGCTTTTGGGGGGTTCGAGTTTCTCTCTCTTTTTTTTTTCTTATGCCCCACCAGAATTGGGAGACAACAGCCAAAACTCCTGAAAATCTCCAGCCCTCACTTTGGGCAAAGAGCCAGCCTGTCTTGCTATCTAGAAGTACAATGACATGGATTTCACAGGGATGTTCTAAACCCTTCTTCCTTCACCCATCACTTTGCACCAGGCTCCCCACTGAGCAGGGAGCCCGACGCGGGTCTCGATCCCAGGATCCCGGGATCATGACCTGAGCCGAGGGCAGACACTTAACCGACTGAGCCCCCCAGGCGCCCCCCAGGGGACTCTTCTGACGTGTGATTTCCCCCATCTAGTCTCTCCAGAGACTTCCTGCGGAGCTGAGCGTCCTCACCCCCCTAGCGAAGTGTCTGAGAAGTGAGTTACTCAGGAACGCATCATCCCGTAGGGCTTTCCATCCTCTGCTGCGGCTGCCCTGGAATGGCCCCTCCTAGAGAATTCTTCCTCGCTCTATCCCTGCCTCGTCCTGTTTTCCAGGACACCTGGGCTTCAGTTTCCCCAAAGAGTGGAGATCGGACCCTGTCTTGGGCATAACTTCTCTAAGAGTTGTTTACCATTTCAGAAAATCACATAATCAATAGCAACAATACTTAAGGTATTGAAGTCACCAGTGCAACAAATCTCTCGCCGCCCGCACTCAGAGCTCCAGCATCCGCGGTGATTGTGAGGCTGGTTGTGCTGTGTGTTTGCTTATTGAACTACTTCATTATGAATTACTTCCCTTTTATTTCTCCCTTATATTACATGTAGGGCATTATATTGATTTTTTATTATGTACATAGGGAAGTTGTATTATCTAGAAGCTTAATATCGAGATAGTTAAAAGGTCATTATAAGATATTTGTCGTGTAAAGTGGGCATCAGGCTTGATGGCGCTGTGAACCGAGTGGAGCCGGGGAGCCCCCAGGCCACTAGCCAGCTGTGTCGTGTGCTGAAGACACTTGCGTCCGTGGGCCTTGGTTTGCAAGGTTGAACGAAAAGATCCCTAGAATCCTTTAGAGTTCTACTACTCTGAGGTTTAATCTAGGGGAAGCCATCTGCTTTTTTTCCCTGGGCTTTCACTACAGTGCTTTCTCTGGTGTCAGAACCTAAATTCAGCCCACCTCTTGTAGGCAGGAGTGGGGTGCCATTCATTCCCCTCTGAGCCTGGCAGGAAGTGAGTGGATGTCCACCTAGGTTCAAATTCACTCCAAAATCATATTCATACCATTGGGTCCCGATGGCTGCCATCCTGGCCCACCTGACCCATCTGCCCCCACTGGGGATGTCTGACTGTGCTTTGTAAGTTGGCTCACATGTAACGCCCAGTGTCCGTTCCAGCCTGGGTCTCCATCTGCTTCCTGAAGCGGGCCCTGCTTGCTGCTCCCCAGGGCTGGTCTGTGAACCTTACCCCATCTCTCTCTCTGTCCCTCCAGGTGACACCTCCTGATCCCACTCCCAGGTCCAACTGTCAGAGCCAAGGCCAAGGCCATGGCATGGAGCTAGGAGTCCTTCCCTGGAGGGCAGGAGGTTTGAGAGCCAGACTTCTGACCTTTGCACTTGTCTAGGTGGACCCAGAGAGGGGACTGAGTGTGGTTCAGAAGCAGGAAGAACTCTCGTAGTGGGACCCCACATGCCACCCTGCTGCCCCAAGTATCAGGAGCAAACCCACATTGATAACGCCTTCCATTGTGCCATATCGATGACAGGAGTCAAGCAGCGACCCGGGCAAGTGCCCACCCGATCTAACAGCTCTCCTTTCTACACACTGTATTTTCAAGGCTGAGGAGTGCCTGGCAATGTGGTTTATGAGTAAAGAAGAGGACAAAGTAGAAAGTTTGGACGAAAAAAAGAAGTTTGTCTCTAAATGCCGCAGTTTCCCACAGGGAAGAAGACCTGCCCATGGAAGAAAGGCCCTGTTTGGGACAGAAATGGGGTCTTGAAAACAGCAAGCCCGAAGTGTGGACCCCCTGTACCTCCATCCGCTTGACGGACACAAGTCCTCAGCACAGAGGGTCTTTGGGGCCGCTCCACCTCACTGCATGAGAAGTTCCCACCCTTCAGCTCATCTAGCGCCAGCCCCCGGCCGCCTGGACGTCCTGTGTCAAGGCGAGCTCATCCCCACGGCTGCAGGGGCCTGCAGCTAGCTGTCCCTGAGCCCTAGGTGAGGCCGGGGACAGAGTTACACAGGAAGCCGTTTTTTTTTGTTTGTTTGTTTGTTTGTTTTTTTAGGAAGCTGTTTAAGAACACTGATGAGCTTAACTTGGGCTTCTGAATAGAAGACAAAAAAATTGCAGGGTTCTTCCTTGAGGTTACCATGCTGTGTTTTCCTGGAGCCTGTGGGTTCCCGTTAAGAAGAGCAGAACAAGGAGGCTGGGGAGAGGCTGTGGGGCCTCCCTGCGTGGGGAGCGCTTTAGAATCCGACGGCGTGGACTTCTCAGCAGGTGTAAAGCTGCAGTGAGGATTTTACATGCAAGGGGACGAGGGGGGGCTTTGGGGACAGCTTAGAGAGTGCTTACAAATGTCCAGACATACACTTTTTAAACCGAATTTCCGGAGGACCCACCGTGCCCAAGGAAGGCCAGCGTTTCGAGGATGGTCAGAGCAGTGACAAGAGAGCCCGCGGGGCCGGAGGGCCCCAGCTGGTGCCGGCGGGCCTCGCTGTGGCATCCAAAGACAGAGCCCATGCTCCTGACCCTCGTACCCCTTCAGCTATTTTTTTCAAAAAAGCAAGACAACAAATAAAGCCCATCAGAAAGCCAATCCCAGGCATGGAAAGCCCCGCAGCGGCCACGGGCTGTCCTGGGCCCCAGGCTCTGGGTGCACGGCGTCGGGGTGCCCTGCGTACTTGGGGAGAGGCTGGGTGAGCTCCACATGGATGCCACCGTGAGCTCCACGGATGCCCCTCGGTGGGAGAAGTGGGGGAGGCGGCTAGGGAGGTCTGCTTAGCCTGTGGGGTGCCCGATTCCGGGCAAACGTGGATGGCCTGGAAGGCCCTGGAACGCATCGTCCCGTAGCCCCCCAGCTGTAGCCAGAGGGCAGGGCTAGAAAGCTGCAGGCTGCTCTAATGGGAGCACCACGGACCTCTGCCCAAGGGCCAGGGAGGCCACTGCCCCCAGCCCCGAGTGGCGACAGTGGGGGTCGCTGTGCACAGGAGTCGGCTCCCAAGGGGGACCCCTGTCTAAATGCAGGTTCCTGCACCCCAGAGCCCTCTCCAGCAGCACGGCCAGGAAGCTGGCTGCTGATAAGCCTCCGTGGATTTGTGCACGCTCCAGTTTGAGACCAGCCTCCTGCCGACAGCCCCGCTGCAGGGTCAAAGGTCACGGAGGAATCAATTTCATCGACTTTCATTGCTGACGGAGTCGGACCCCACGGCAGCGCAAGGAACATTCGCTCTCACTGGGGGCCTGTTTCCCAAGGGCCTCCCGTGAATGAGGCACTCAAAACCCTGTCCTCAGGGGCCACCATTCCAATGGTGACGATGCCTTCCATTCAAACGCGCGAATTACAAATACCGTCACATTGTGATCCCCCGTTGTGATGGGAATATTATTATCCTCGTTTTACAGGCGAGGGAACAGGGAACGAGAAGCCAAAGGCCATGCCAGGAGCCCCAGCTTGCAGGGCGAGAACAGTTGCTGAAGGAAGCGCCTTCTGCCTCGTACGCCCCTCCCATGGAGACCGGCTGGCCTCCCCCCTGCAGAGCCTCTCCAGCAGGCAGTCTGACCGGGAAGGGGGGTGGGGGGACGGACGCCCGGCAGCGTCTGCCACCCTGAGGGATGTCAGAACCAGGCGTGACTGGCATCTAGTAAGCCCAGGGCAGGGATGCTGCAAAACATCCCAGACTGTGCAGGACGGCCCTGCACAGCCAAGAGCTAGTCGCCCAAACTGCCCGAAGTGTGGTGGCCGAGACACCCTGCCACAGAGGCAGGGAAAGGCAGGGACCGGGCGCGTCAGCTTTGATAGTTCTCACAAGCCCCGTGGGAGGTAAGTACCATACCGTCCATTTTACAGAAAGGAAAACTGAGGGTAACCGGGGTAACTAATGTCCAAGGTCACAATAACCAGAAACCGGTGGAGCTGGGATTTGGACCAGTGTACAAACTGGAGCCAGCCCGACTCCGAGGGTCACCTGGTCACCCGGAGGCCGCAGAATAGGAGGTTTCATCTTGGTGTCCTTGGAGGTGACCCGTGTATCCTGGCAGGGCTGGCTCCCGGGGGAGCAGCGGCTTGGGAAGGGGCCACACCCCACGTCTCCTGCAGACTGTGAGGCCCCTTGCTTGCTGCCATCTTCGGGGTCCCTGTCCAGTGCCACGTGACCCAGGCTCCTGGCTGCCAATTTACCTTATTTCCCACTATCAAAATTCCCTTGCCACTCGTTTTTTTCTTCCCTTTGGTTTGTTTGTTTTATTTTTTTATTTTGTTTGCAGGAGCCGATCCCCTGGCATCTATCTTCAACCTGGCATTAGATCAAAGACTTAAACAGAAGCGCGTCTCCCCAGCCTGGGGCGGGGCTCTGGTATCTTGTGACCCTAGTGAGGCTCACCCTATAGCTGCCACTGTCACCACATGGGTACCTCCCAACCACCCAACCCACCTGGTCCAGATACAGGGCTCCCCAGGCCCTCAGCCCCTGCCAGCCCCACACCCGGGAGGAGGCTCTGTTTCCTCAGGGGAGGAGTCTGGGACAGGAAGCAGGGGGAAGGGGGAACCTTCCAGAATAGTCACGAGGCCTGCCTCCCTTCCAGCCCTTATCTCACCTAAATTTCACCCTAAACATGCAGGGAAGGGAATTATGGGAAACAGTGTTCCGCTCAGCCAAGCCGACCCATTGCAAAATCACCAGACATGTTTTTTATTCCGGATATGTTTCGTTCGTTTTTTTATTTTTCAAGCTCCCAATCGCGTGTTTCTCTAGACTGGTGTGTGGGTTTGTGTGGACTCCCCCTGAGTTAAACATTCCTCTGCTTTTCTCAGCTGAAGTCCTTTGAGGAGCCCTTTCACTTCTGACAGGAAATGAGCACCGTGCCGGGAACGTGCTGGAAAAGAGTGTGGTGTGTGTCTGTAGGAGTGATGGTGCATACAGGTGTGTGCTTGGGGGGGGGCTGTGTGCATGCACGCGCGCGTGTGTGTGTGAGCGTGCGCATCTCTGCGTGTGCCCTATTTGCAGGCACACTTCGCACCAGGAGAGGGAGGAGGAGAGGAGAGGGCGGAAGATGACAGACAACACCGCTGCACGTCCAGGCTGTGAGGCCGTGTCCTTTCCCCGCGAACCAGATGCAGATTTCAATCAATTCAATCAATGGGCAATGTTTGCTGGCCATAAAAATAGCCCAGAGGTTGCTAGTCAGCGGCTCTAAGATGGATGACCAGTGGCCCCGGAGGTCCCAAAGGTCAAAGATGACTATCACCTCAAAATGTAATCTGTGCCGGCCCCCAGCCCCCCGCCTGGCGGGTGGGGGCCGTGCTGCCGGCCATCTGCAGCCACCCACAAACCAGGCCGCGGTCGGCCCCGCTGCCCGCCCGGCCCAGCAGCCGGCAGATGGCCCCCCGGGCACCATGGGCTGTGCCATCTGTCTGTCCAGAGTCCCGAGCCCTAGCCTGGGGCCGCTGTCCTCCCGGGCGGAGAGAACCCACGCGTTGGTCTCCCTGCTGCTGCCCCCCCTTGGGGCTGCAAAAGAGCGGGGCTGCAGTCCCGCTCACACCCCACTGCCCCTTTCTATTAAGCAAGCCCTCGCCTCCTTTGGCACTGAGCTCCCGCCTCTCCGGCGTCTTAGGTGCAAGGAGGGCAAGGTCATTGTGTTTCATTCTGGCCATGAGAAAGGATGCCGGCATCAGCCCTTCGCTGCGCAGCGAGGGAGGAGGGGGCCCTGGCTCTCTCCCTTCTTCCCTCCGTGTCTATGCAGTCTCGTTGCTTTTGCCCCTTCCCTCCTGATGGGTCTCGGATCACCTCCCATCTCTGCTCCCAGACATTCCTTCCCGTGCCTTCCTGCCACAAGGAAGACTGACGCGGCCCGTCTTGTGTCTCAGAGCCTCGGCAGCTCCCCTCCAAAGAGTTCTTTCTTCCTTTCCCTGCTCATCGTCTGATGAATGCCGGATTTTCCCTCCCCGTCTTCGGTGTACTGGTCTCCTTAATTTCTACCATCTGCTGGGCTGCGCTCGGGAAGTGTGTAAGGAAGAGACACGCCTGAGGAACGTTTGTCGGGGCTCGACGTCTGCTGGAAGGGGCCGCTGCCGCCGGTCGCCGGTGTGCTGGCCTGAGCTGGGCGTGCGCCCCGCGTAGCAGCCCCCCTGTCACAAATCATCGGGGTTCGGCTACTTAAAGGTCGGTGTGTCACCCGAAGATGCAGTATTTCCCGAAAGTCAGGAAGCAAATAAATTATTACAGTTTAAAAATGAATCTATTTATTGATCTCCTTCTTTTACACTATTAATGCTAATTGTTTTTCACGGTGCATGCATTTGGGATTCATCGAAATGAATTCTTAACGAATTTCCAAACACAGAAATGAGAGCAGGATAACAGATAGACCCAAATCATCCTACCATTTCTCAGAAGGCCTTCGGCTCTGCAGGGCCCTGGCCGCGAGAGGGGGAGTCACGCGACCCTCCTGAAGCCTGGACGCGTGGCTGACGGCGACGGACAAGTGCATGGGTGTCAGGACTGGCTACCGTGTTGGAGCATCTCCTGTGAGCCGGGCCCCGGGCCAGGTCGTTTGCAGACTCCGTGTCACCCAATGTTCACAACAGCCTCAAGGGGAGTTTAATTATTCCCACTTGATTTATTAAGAAACTGAGACCCAAAGGGGTTCGCGCATCTATGGAGTGGAAGAGCCCAACTACGAGCCTAGTTCTATTTGACTCTAAAGCGCATGTGCTTGGGGCACCAAGCAGCTCAGTGGGTTAAGGATCCGACTCTTGATTTTGGCTCAGGTCATGATCTCAGGGTGCTGGGATTGAGCTCCGCGTCGGACTCCACGTGCTGAGTGTGGAGTCTGCCTGAGATTCTCTCTCTCCCTCTGCCCCACCGCCCCCTTGCTCACATGCTCTCTCTCTCTAAGAAATAAATCTTTTTTTAAAAAAGTGTCAAGGTCATAAAAGATAATGGAAAACTGAGGACCTGTTACAGATTAGAAAAACAGAAAGAGGCATCACAATTAAAGAAACTGGACCAGATCCTGGACAAGAAAAAAAACAAAACCCACAAAACATTAGTTAGAACATTTTGTGAAATTCAAGGTCTACAGCTTAGTTTGATAGTGTTGTTCAATGTTGACCTACTGATTCTGATCACTGAACTGTGATTACATCAGATGTTAACATTTGAGGATGCTAAGGGCACATGGGAATTCTTTTTGTAACTTGTAAGTCTGGAATACTTCAAAGTTAAGCGTTCAAAAAAACTTCATAGTTTGCTAAATACTTTCATATTGTGGACTCGATTTGATCCTAATTATAGCCTCAAAGGGTGGTAATATCTAAATTTACTGATGAGGAAACTGGGGATCAGGAAGTAAGTGACTTGACCAAGGTCACCAGCTGGTGAGTGGTGTGTGACCCTGAGGTGAACCTGAATTTCCTATTCCTATTTCCAAATCCTATTTGCTTTTCCCATTAAGATTAACTGGATTTTACTTAATATCAAACACTATAATTCCTTAACCAGCAGGTAGCCTGTGGAGAGCCCTGAGCCTAACCAGGATTTAGTGGCCAGTCCCGCTCTGGGGGCACTCTTGTTCCATCTGCTTCCCCCCCCAACCCCTACCTCCATACACTGGGCATCATCAACGATCAGACAGACTGAGGCCCAGCCAGCCCCTGCATTTGCCAGTGATCCCACCCTTCCAAGGGCTGAAACAAGTCCTCTTTCTGCTGCCTGCAAATAGTGTTGAACAATGCAGTGGGGAAAAAAGTGCTTTGGGAGCAAAATGAATGTCTATAATGTTCTTAGTGAGCTGGGAGTTGAATTCACCAGACACCTTGGATCCATGCAATTCTGTTTACAAATGGGTTGACTTCAGGTCCCAATCCATAAGGGAACTGTAGATAGATGGAGCACTGAACTGGGAGTGAGGACACTTGGGGTTTGGAGCAGAGATTTTCAGGGATTTCTAGTCCTGGTTTCCAAGACTGACTTGGTTTACTCCTGTTGTCCTGGTGTAGTTATCAATTGCTCCCCCTTTCACTCTCAGGAGTGTCCTGGTTAGGACAATAAACTATATCGTTCTCCTATTTAGAGATTATCTAGTTGAAACTCTTCATTTTCAAGAAGAAAAGGAGGCCCATAGAGGTGAGTGAAGCCCCCCGGCTTCGTCTCCCACTCCTCCCCCACTGCCCCCAACGGACCCTCAGCCACACTGGCTTCCGGTCGTAGTCGTTTCTCAAAACAGCCACGCTCCCTCCTGGCACGAGGGCTTTGCACATGCTTTTCCCTTAGGCTGGAACATTCTTCCATCTTTTCCCCTTTGGCTTGAAGGTCCTACTTCAAGTCTGCCTCGCTCAGTGGCTTGCAAGCCCCAGGAGGGTAGAGCTGTGCCTGTCACGCGCCACAGCCACATCTCCGTGGCTCCCCGATGCCTACCACAAGAGGACAGCCAAGAGAGATGGCCCGCGCTAGTGAATTCATGGTGGCGCCCAGAGCCTCGTTCAGTGGAGTTATCAGAAACCATCAAGCCATCCAGTCCCCAGGGATACACACTTCCCCAGATCTGATTCCTTATCATCTTCTTCTGTTAGTTCTAAGTAGAACTAGAAAGAGTCACCAACCTGACAGAAGACGTTCCACGTAAAACGACACACGAATCCAACATCTTAACGCACTGCTCTCTCTGGAAGCCTACAGGAGCACTGGTCCCTTTTTCATTACAAGCGGCCATAGTTACAGAACCGATGATCCTGTCAACACCCCCAAACCCAAACAGAAAGCAACAAACAAACAAAAAAGAAACACAAAACCAGGCCATGTGACCAAACCATCCTGGACTTGTGATGTCAGCTCTTCGGACCTCTTCATTATGCTGATGGGAAAACTAAGGTCCCAGAGACTGTAGAAGGTGGCCTTTAAGGACTGGTGTGTGCGCCCCCGGCCTCCTGCGTGCCAAGCTTTCGATGGCCAGCGTTGGGGCATTTCCTAGAGGAGCAGCACCTCCCAGTGAGAGAGGCTGGGCTTCCACCCCGGGGTACCCATGGGCGTGCTAGTGCCCATTCCCAAGCTGGGGCCTCATGAGGCTATCAGTCACTCCGGGACATTCCCACACAGACTCCAGGGCAGCGCTTCTCAAAGGTCACACACACACACACCACCCAGGGAGCTTGTCAAAAAGCAGCTTCTGACGCTGGGGGGCGGGGGCTGGTGGGGCCTGAGCACACGGGGACGGGGACGGCTCTAGCTCAGTGGTCAGCCACCTCCTCCCGTAAAGGGTCGGGTAGGAAGTCTTTTAGGTTTTGCAGGCCAAGAGGTCAAAATGGAGAATATTACCCGGGTTTTTCTATAACAAAAGAGAAAATGAATTCCCACAATTTTTTTTTATTAATAGAATTCAAAATAGGATGATTGAATACAGTTTTGTTTTTGTTGGCTGGTTGGTGGGTAACACCGGTCTGCTAATGAAAAGCCTGAAATTCTGTTTTGGGAAAGATAACACCTCATTTAACTGGGGTTCAAAGTCAGCACTCCCTATCATCAAATCGATTGCAAATGTTGACCTGTAAGAACCATTTTTAGCTCAAGGGTCACACAGAAAACAGGCGGTAGCCTGGCTTTGGCCAACAGGCTGTCCTTTGCCGACCCTGGCTCTAGCCCAAGGGTCAAAACCACCCAGGGAGATTTTTCACCTCTTTTCCCATCTTGGACAAAGAACAGAGATTCAGGGGCCTGGCTGCCACCCTGTCAACAGTTCCCAGGCCTTCACATACCTCAGTTTACCTAAGGAAGCTCTGGGTGAGGCCGCACACCTGAAACAAACATCCTGCCTTTTGCTTCTGAATTGACTTTTGCTTTGCGGTTTGCAAAGTCAGTCCACGGGAACCCAGTTCCCTAGCGCTGGCTGTGCTATCCTTGAACGGGGCACGCTCCCCGAAGGGGTGAGGATGTTGCCGCCTGACTTGTCCATTTTTCTACCCCCATCAACTGTGGACTCTCAGACTTGAGTGATCCCAGGTCAGCTTGGAGGCCTGGTGCTCACAGGCCATGACAGGGCGCTAGAGGTTGCTGGCGGTCGAGGGTCAGGTTCCCCAGAGGCATCTCTTCCCCTCCCGTGCCCTGCCAGTGGTACCTTTTCTGGTCATTTCCAGCGGTGTCCCCTTAGTCTCGGTCCTCTCCCTCACGTGGGTCAGGCCTGGGCAGAGGTCACCTCCTCTGGTTCAGCTTCTGCCATAAAGCAATGGGTTAGGGGAGATGCCAGTCCTCCCGCCCCACAGCTAACCAAGTCATATACCGAGCACACCTGGCCCAGCTCAGCCACTGACCAGCTGTCTACTCCTTCCATCATTCACACTTCTCATCACTCAGCACCAGATAGCGGGGATGAGCGACTTAACCAGCCGGAGCCCCATCCCCACCATCAAGCAGGACCCTTCAGCTGAATTCAAAATATGGCCACAAACGAGAGAACATTCGTGAGGGCTGCTGCCGAGCAGGAAAACCACTCTAAGCAGGTTTTCAATGTGAAGAATGTAGACGGTACCCTTTCATACCAGCACCCCGACCCCCACCCCACCCCCCCATTATCTAATACTATATTTTACAGAAAACAAGAAATCTAAGCCTTGGGAAGTGAAACACAACAAGCATTGTTCCAAGTGCATTTCTGGCACTTGGAGGTTAGCCTTTGTCTTGAAGAAATAGATCCAGTGTGAGATGCTAGCTTTATATTCTTTGGCCAAGTTTACAATCAATATACTGGAAGTGATTCAGCCTACAGCTCCCCCCGTGGGTTGCAGTAGGGGATGGCGGTGCTCGGAGGGGCGCGTGGATACGGTCTGTACAGGTGGTTCTCCCTCCTGGGGGTTATGCTCGGGATCCACGCCCTGCAAGCCCCGTGCTGCCAATGGCGTCTGATTTCCCTACAGCAGCAGGGCTACTATGTGGGGTCACGGGAATGGGAATTCACCAAGGAAGGTCCCACGGGGGAGACAACATTAGGAATAAAGGCATCGAGGTGGATGAACGTGGATGGTATTTTCCAGGATTGGTGAGTGGTCACGGTGGGCAGACACCGTTAGCTACCGTCTCTCCCGCTGGGGAAACCCACGCCTCTCCTTCATTCCTGACATTTAAGCTCGTTAAATCCTCCCCTCTGGCCTGGAAATGTTCCTCAGACCTTTCTCTCTGCGTCCACTGAGTTGGTTTTGAGTCTCCTGATTAGACTCGCAGCCATCACCCACCTGGTCTTCCTGTCACAGTTCCCTCCTGTCTCTAATCTATTCGCCACCCAGCCACCAGGATTAGCCAAGAACCAGGACTGTACCCTTCCTTAAAATCAGAGATCTCCCCAGAGCTCACAGGAAAAAGCTGAGCCCCTCGGCAGTGCCTGTGAGGATCTTCACGCTGGCCTCCGCTCATGGGCCTGCGGGCACCTCCTGCCACGTCACCGGACAACGTGTGGTCTGTGTTTAAGCTTTGGCTGTGGATGGTGTAACCCGTGGGGGAAGTCAATTATATCATACGATGAGAGTCAGAGGTAGGCAACTGCGGGATTGGCTGCTCTAGAAGCCCAGTGGGGTCTCCAAAGACTCCAGCGTTCTCCAGCTTTCTGCTCTGCAGTCCCCAGTGGGTTGGCTTGGGCCTTCGGCGGGTTCCAGTGTGGGCCCAAGATGCCTGGTGTGGCCCCAAGTATCACAAAGTCACCCAGCTATGTCCACAGATGGAAACTTCTACTTGAATATCTCTTTTCTATCCAGGAAGAAAACCTTTCCCAAGAGCAGCCCCCTCCCAAACTTCCCCCGCACGTCTCATTGTCCAGAATGGCAGTAAGGGCCTTCGCTAACCACCACTAGGAATCAAACTAGCATTATTGGCTTAGTCTGATCCAGCTTCCATCCCCAAGGCTGATGAGAGATTCCAGCCCGAGCACACAGCCATGTGGTGTGATGAACAGAACCCGGTGCAGTCCTATGACCAGGGAAGGAAGGGGAGAATGGCCTTTGGGTAGGCGATTGGCCACATTTGCTGTTCCTTGAGAACACCATCCACTTTCATACCTTCTGCCTTCACTCATGATCTCCCTTTGCCCGAATGTTCTTCCACCATGGGCGACTCCAATTCCTCTCTCGAGGTCCAGCCATAAAGCCACCATTGGTGCAATGTGGCTACATTGGGAGGCCCCCCACAACCCTCCCCCCCACCCCAGCCATGGCAGAGACATGGAGGAAACCTGCAGAGGTGGAGGGCAGGCTCCAGCTACTCGCTTGCCAGGGCCTCCAGCACCAACCAGCAAGGAAACGGGGCCCTCAGTCCTACAACCAGGGGGAACGGAATTCTGTCGGCCACATGAGCTTGGAAGTAAGTGACTTCTTTCCTTAAGGGCTCAGATGAGAGCACAGTCCCAGCCAACACCCGGGAGAGGCCCGTGGCCGAGGTTGTGGGTAAGCCACGCCAGGCTCCTGGCCTGCGGGAGCTGTGCGAGCCATGAATGAGTACTGTTGTACATCATTAAGTTTGTGCTACTATAGTTGAACAATTTAGATAATACACCGTCTTCATTTTGCTCCCTGACCCAGGCCCAACCCATTCTCCGCATGGCAGCTGAGTGTTCTCTAGCTAAAGCATGTCACATGTCCCCACTGAAGACTTCTGAATGGCTGCTGAACCTCCTGAGAGCACCTCTGCCCCCGGCCTGTGTGCTCGGCAGGATCCGGACTCCCTGCTCTTGCAACCATCGCCCGCAGAACCACTTCCCGTGTGTCTGCCTCCTTATCTAGGACGTGTCCCCCTTCCCGGACGCCCCACAGACCCCTGGCTTCTGCTCTTCCTTAGGAGCCCTCCCGTTGACTTTGCCTCCCCACCCTGGGCTGTTTGGTCTCAGGCCTCTCCTTCCTTTCTTCATAGCTCCTTCTGGAGTTTGTGCTTGGCTTACCCTCTTGCCCCACGGCCCCCATCAGCCCCAGTAGAATGTGAGCCCTAGACGGGCAGATACCAGGATTGCTCCACTCGCCACTATAATCCCAAGACCTCGTTGGCTGCCTGACACGTGGTAGATCTCCAGTATTCACCAAACGCATGAATGAGTATTGACTGTCAACCAAATCTCCCAGAATGTATATGTTCAAGCGAATGTTTATCTCAGTGGCTCACCAGTCTCACTACTCCGTAGTCAGAGGATATACTCCCAGGGCCAGATCTGGGTTTCCTTTCTCTTTTCCTTCCTCCTTTGAGCTCCCATTGTGTCACTGTATCCTGGGAACGAGGCTCTGGAGACAAGGGCTGGAAGAGGAAAGGAAAAGAAATGAAGTCAGGGACCAGAGGGGCTTGGGCAGCTGGGGTCCAGGGGAGCACAGCCTGAAGCTCTCAGAGCAGACGGAGTCCTGGTCGGCAAGGGGAGGCCACTCGGACCCCAGTGCTTGTGTGTGTGCGCCCTGGAGGGCACTGGCTGAGCTCAGTCAGTGAGGGCTGCTCTAAGGTAACTCACCCGTGTGCACGCCCACAATATGTATAATGAGCTTCACAAATACACTGCATTAACTAGATAGCTTTTGAGAGGCATAAGCAATGTGAGTGTCTGGGCTGTATTAATTTAGCCTTCTCTAGAAATGCCTGGAAAATAATAGGCATTCAATGAGTCATTGCGGAATAAATGAAGATTGAATTTTGAGGTCCTTGGTTTATTATTGAGGTCAGTATGAGAATGATGCATGTCTCTTCAGCTACTAAAAAACTGGCCTTGAAGATACCATCCATTGATGAGGAGGAAAGAGCACTTTGGATCTGAACCCTAGCTCCTCCTCTTACTAGCCGTGTGAGCCAGCCAGCTACGTAACCTATCAGTGGATCAGTTTCTAACCTACAGCAGCGAGACTAACTCCTAGAATTTTTGACAGGCTTAAATGAAATCATATATGTCAAACGCCTAATGTGGTCTCAATAAATGTGATTTCTCTCTTCAAATTCTTTTATTGAAACATCCAGGCAATACATTTCACTCTGAATCTAGGGGTAAGAAGTTGGTCTTTCCTTATGCCCCGTATGGGTCCTCCACGTATCAGATAAGTAGGATTATCTAATTCACCTCTGCTCTAGCTGTTAAGAAATTTAGCGCCAAGCTGAATGGTAAGTTGCAGTTGATCATTTGTTGATGCTTTCTGGAAGCCTCCTCTATCCCTGCCCCTGAAAGTTTTGGAAACAACAAGCAGAAAGCGAAGCATGAGGGGTTGAGAGAAAGCAGGTGATACAGAAGCAGATGTTCTAGAATTAACGGGACAGTTGAAGCCAATCTGGACCCTCCAAGAAGACCCCTTGACTCATGAGGAAAGAGACCTAAGATTTGTGATTCATGGAGTCAGGGTCTGGTACATGCTCTAGGGCCATGTTTGAGATGAATGGATGTGAGCATGGTGGTGTGATCTGGTTTGCTCTTAGAAAATTCTGATACATTCCAATATTTCCCGGAACGAGATCATCAGGGATAGGGAAGCCAAGGCTATGAAAACCCAGTATGTGACGAGAGAGAAGAGAATGGCCCGTTGTCCCATCAGGGAGTCCTCTCTGGTGAATGCTAGCCACATGGTGCAATTAAGTCTTGTACTTCTTCTTTCTTTTTTTTTTTAAAGATTTTTTTTAATGTATTTATCTGAGAGAGAGAATGGGAGACTGAGAGCATGAGAGGGGGAGGATCAGAGGGAGAAGCAGACTCCCCGCTGAGCAGGGAGCCCGATGTGGGACCCGATCCCGGGACTCCAGGATCATGACCTGAGCCGAAGGCTGTTGCTTAACCAACTGAGCCACCCAGGCGCCCCAAGTCTTGTACTTCTTCTGTCTAGATGGGAGTTCAAGTCACCCGGGAGGTGTGCCCTAAAAACTTGATTTTTTATTCCATTTTTCAAATCTGAAGTTTGTATAGTATGTTTTATATATGTCCAGGACTCTCAACTTGTGAGAAAATGCCTGTCCGGAGAAGACTATCCTAAGAAAGAAGAAACACCAGCAAGAGCAACCGGGAGAAAAGGTCACAGAGACGTGGCCCCGTGGAGGCAAGGAGAGAGAGCGGTGCACAGGGTGCCCGCAGTGAGAATGAAGACCCATTTCTGTAGGTCAGGTTCTACTTTCCAAAGATACCCACGTCATGAGAGAAGAAACTCGTCCCGAGTTATAACAGAATCACTCTGTGGAATGTACTACATTATGAAGCTCACACATTTTAGCTCAGCCATTTCATGGTAAAAGAGTCAACAATTCCTGTCCTTTAAAAATTTGGCACCGTGGGCCATGAATCCGAAGGGGGAAAACAATAGCTTTAGTGGCTTAAATGAATGAAAGCCCTTTTCTGTTCTGCCACATCTCCTTCTGTTCCTAAGAGTGGCCGGCCAGCCCTGTGATGGCTGTCTCGTTGTCTCCTGTCACTTGAGGGATCCTGGAAGAACAGAGAAGGCTGGACTTCGGTGACAGAGTCTGGGACTCAACTACTAAATATGCCTCTTATTAGCTGTGTGATCTTGGTCATTTATCTTATGTGACCGGCAATTTTTTCGTCTGGGAAAGGGAGGTAATAATTCATGGCTTTTAGGATTAGGAATTAAGCAGGATAATGAATGCGGCTAGGAGGGTGTCTGGTATAAAGGACGTACTCAGAAATACCGGCTCCCCTCCTTTTTAGAAGTAAGCACTTTGGTCTGGGTTGAAGAAAGGAAACACAGGAAAACAAGGGATGGAAAAGCGTGTCTTCCTGCAACACCGAGGCAGGACGTGAAGGAGGAGACCTGGACTTCTCAGACTTCCACCGTCAGACGGTAACAGTGACATAGTTAGCATTGATTGGGTATTTACTTTGTGCCACACCCCGTTTGAAGTGCCCTACCTGTACTAACCCTTCTCTTTCAAGCCTGACAATAAGCCCAAGAGGTAGGTATGGCCATTATCCCCATTTTGCAAATGAGGGGACGGGGGCCACAGAGAGGTATTGAATTAACAGGTGGCAGAGCCAGAGTCGAACCGTGGGTGGGTTCATCTGCCAGGAAGGAGACCCTGAGACTGACATCAGAGAAGCGTTCCGGGGATCCGCGTGGGGCAGGAGGCCCAGACTCTGTCACCGAAGTCCAGCCTTCTCTGTTCTTCCAGTGGCCAGAGGGCGAGGCTGGGCCGCGCTCTAGAGGCAACGGAGGTCTCGGCCGATTCCTGGGAGCCTGGAAGCTGGCCTGGCCCCCCGGAGATGGCCCAGCTGAGGCGAGGAGGCTGGAGTCTTTGCACCCCCTTGGCCGGTTATTGGATGCCGCTGCCTTTGGGAAGGAGGGTGTGGCCTTGAGGACAGCGGCTCGCTTGGGCCCCGGACACTTCTGGGAGAAGGAGATGCCACTGAGAGATGCCACCTGCCCACAGGCCAGACCCCAGGCTCCTGGCGTCCTCCGCAGCCACCCTTCGCCCCCCCGGAGATGTTCTAGCTTTGATTAAATGCTGGGAGCAGCTCTTCTAGGATTCTGGCGGGGGGGGGGTGGTTTATAAAAGAAGTACCAGTGGGGCAAACCGCAGCCCGTGATGCTGCCGCTGACCTTGACACACCGGCCCCCTCCTCTGCTATTCGTTCGAGCCCCCGGCCGGCAAGAACCTCGGGTCCCCATCCATGACCGGTACGAACTCCTCATAACCGTACCCTTCGGGTCGACAAGCGAGGCAAGGGGATTTTGACTTTTTACTGGGGCAGGTGCCTTCAGCCTCCTGTTACCCTTCCTTGATTCCTTCGGGTTGGATAGATTGAACCCTTGCTGGCTGCCAGAGGGATGACAGGTTTTATTAATCACTTCGAAAGAAACCACCGCCGCCAAGGTCAGGCCCCTCTGGCTAGCGCGCCAACCTTGCTGCTCATTCTGGCAATTTCCCCCACCGGATCTCTAGACGTCAGGACCCTATCGCCGGGCACTGCTATCAGGGGCCTCTTCTCCTCGCAGCCCTGCGAACACCATGTCCTCTGGCCTCTCTTGCAAAGCGAGTTTTCGACCTGACAGACCGTATCTGTTCCTCCCCTCGGAGCTTTTCGGTTCTTTCCTCCACCACCTCCCACGGCAGTTCTGGCATTTCCTCTTCGGTTTCTCCAGGAGAAGCAGCAGATTGGTACCTTGTCCCTGCTCCTTGCCAGGCTGTTTCATCCTGGTTGGTAACTCCTCCTTGTCTCAATTTATCTTCTCTCTCCGTTTGACGTAGCACCTCGGAATCCAGCCCCAGGATCTGCCCCGTTCCTGCAGGTACATGTTGGCGCCGTCCCACCAGCCCCTTCTGGGCATGGGTTGTTTTGCAAGGAAGAGGCCTCTGCACCATCAAGCAAAGGAGAAATACTTGCTTTAAAGAGAGAGGGGTGGGCCACTTGGGCAGGTCTGGGGAGGGTTTCCCAGAATCTGGGGATTTGAAGTTGTTCAAGTGCCTCGACCCAGATAGCCCCATCCATCTCAATTAGGGCTCTGGCTTTGGGGTGCGACCTTTGGAGGCCAAGGCTTCAGCCTGCCCTGGAACTCCCTCACAAAACAAGTCTTGGGTCTGATCCTCGGCTTACGCCTGGCTGTAGGAGATGAGGCTCTTTAGATCCTCCCAAGGAGTCTCACTGGCTTTCATGCTTCGCCTTTAATTGGTAATTAATCACATTCAGCTTTTCACTTCTTTTTCTAGTGTGCCCAGCATAGCCATCCAAGTCCATTGTCTTTGTAATTGCTATTTTCCCTTACCTCTCAGATGCCTGTCATGGCAACTACCACAGCCACTCCCATCGGTAAGCGGTTCCAATTCATCAGTGAGGGAAGTTCCGCACTTGCATTCCACCATCCCCTCCCGCTGCCAACAGGATCCTCCTTGGTTATGGCTCAGTGAGTGACCTGGCTCCCAAATTCCGTGTTTGTTTTTCAAGATCCTGTTTTCCTGGACCACTCCTGGCCCCAGCTGTCCTGGGTTGGGTTCTGGGAGGCAGACGGTGAGATGGAGATCCGCATACGGGAAGAGTAGAAGAGTATGGAGCGGTGTTCTCCGCATCGACACGGGGAGGGAGGGAAGCGGACGTGCAGTGAGTTCGCTGAGGGCTTTGGCCCATCCCAAGGCGAGTGCTGGAGTTGGATGGCCCTTCAAAGTTGTTCTGAAGTGGAGCTAGGGGGCTGGACTTTGCAGCTCCTTCCGGGCCCCATCATGAGATGTGGTCGCCCCCAGGAGGGGGGAGCATGACCTTGGAGGAAAGGGCTCCCTGGCTATAGGCAATCTCCAGGGCTCTGCAGACAGCTATCAGATGCCAATACTTCCAGCGCCTGGAGAATAGATGCTTCAGCCCGGGCCAGGAACTGGAGCTGGGCAGGGGGCAGGACTTGTGCACTCATGGCAGGAATCCGACACGCGGTGCTCCCAGCAGACTAGAACATGGGAGAAGGAGCATGCATAACTTATTTTTAAAACAAATTTTTTTTTTTTTTTTTTTTTTTACAGAAAATGAGACCTAGGGAACTAGTAAAAGTCAGAGAAGTCTTTTCTTAGGGTTTTTACGGTCATCTTTATTTTTAGAGTTTTTGCCTGCTAGCTCTCAAATGTCCTTTGGTGGAGAAGTCCCGTTTTCTGTAGGTGCAGTAATCCTTAGCAGAGGTGCCCACCAGTGCCTGCCAGGCTGTAAGTTTGAAGTAATTTATATCTATTCAGATCACAGAACAATTTGGACTTCCGTAAATTCCTACCTTAAAACAGCCCTTCCATCCTCCCAATTAATTTGTATTTACTCCTCAAGGCTCAGCCCAAGTGCTTCCTCTCTAACCTGATTCTACCCTAGAGCACGAATCACTTCCCATGTTCTCATCGCTCTCTGCCATCTCTGTTTTCGGCATTTATCCCATCAGCGTTGTGGCCCTTTGCTAGACTGGAAGCTCATCAGCAAGGAAACTAGAACATAGAACATATGCTTGGCATATACGAAGATTCACAAATCCTTGCGAACCGAATAAAAATGTTTCTTCGCAGTATCTTTCAATTATTCATACATTTGCACTAAAGCCTGAAGTGCCACTGGGTGGGTCAAGTTCTAGACCATACATTTCACATTGGGGTAGAGTGAAGGGCTAAGGCATTTGATACCAGTCAAGACAAGAAGATGTTGGCAATAGAACCTACACATTCAATTTCCTGTGTTTTTGGGATCCCATGAAGTCTACTCTATGATACTTTGTCCAGAGGCTTGTTCAATCTTCATAGACGTGTATTTTGAAGATACTCATCATGTAAGTCATCTAAAATCATCCCTGATGCTACTGTGAGTCCTAAATTTAATAGGAACTACTTTCTTTTTGAGGGATCAGTCCTAACTTCAATAGCTGTAATCAAGCGGCCCCATCTGCCGGCATGTATTTTGGTATTTCTCAGTGTCCCCAAGTTTTGGTGAGAGACTGTCACACACAGCAACGTACTGAAGAGCCTCGTGAATACAGGGAGAACCACAGAGACTCCCCTTTGGGTAAATGTCCAGACCTCTTAGTGGAGTCTAGGTAGAGATAAAAACACAGAACAAAAATCCAACAGTGTTTTCCAAAGAACACAAATAATT
Organism: Mirounga leonina; assembly: GCF_011800145.1. Lineage (NCBI taxonomy): Eukaryota > Metazoa > Chordata > Mammalia > Carnivora > Phocidae > Mirounga > Mirounga leonina. Next base: position 17,895,000 of record NW_023270854.1, read on the forward strand.
TACAATCTTGTTTATCCACGATAAGGACTTCTAAACATCTACTAAAAATGATCAGCTCACATGCATTGAATGCATACTTTGTGCCACTCCTAACAAGCATTTTATAGGCATCATCTCATGGATCTAACAAATGCAATACATATTTACTTGAAACCAACAGCAAATCGGGCAGGTGCTAGATTCTTGCCCTTCTCTGGGAGATCGCAGAATACGAAGGGCTCTTGGCTTGCTGTGTCCTCCTTCTGAAACAAATACAATTTGAAATCTGTAGCCAGATCTATCTTCTTAGAATAGAGTGGAATTTTTTAACGAGAAAGAGAGCATACAAATTAAGGCTGTATTTTCACTACTATTTTAATACTCACATAATTAGCCTGTGTTTACAGCACGCCTGATGTGGCCCATCCATGAGAAAACAGGGTTAGATACTTAGAGTACTCAGGATTCCTTTGTCCTGAGCTTGGCTGGAAGGTATGGGCAACCATTTGACTTTAGTTTCTTATCTGTAGGAAAGAAAAGAATCTATATCCGTTTGACGGAAATATCTGTCCCCAGAATGAATGGATCTAATCTTGCTGGTGAGAGTGGAGTGAATTGCTTACCTTCTTCCTAGAGATGCATCAGCCTCTCATTCAGCAGGGCACTAATTAGAATACTTTTATGAGTAATTTGCTTAAAGGGACCTGGGAAACTAGAAACAATGCAAATTCAGCAGGTACATGACCTCTTTTCTCATGCAAATGAACGAAACAAACACGAAGGAGGGTCTAAGACTTACGAGAGCATCCTGGCAGGATCAACATGAATCGAAAAACAAGATTCTGAGAGGTGAGCACAAAACGATGTAACTGCTCAAAAACCAGTTCACGTCTTAAAAAAAAATGTACAGAAACAAGAAGTCTAAACACTCTTTTAGGCATTCACTAGTTATAGTGCTGCCTCTAGAAATGTAAGGTTTGATTAAAGAGGGACGATAACCTCCAAGCACACATTGTGAGCTTGGTTCATTTAAACAATTACAAGCACAACCTCTCTGCAGTCTTTTTTAGTTTGTAAACAGCAAAAAGAACTGAACATCTAATTTTTGAAATTCTTCTGGCTTTTCTTTTTGACCTTTGGTATTTGTATGTATTGACGATCTCTAAACCATTGTACAAAAACACCTTGAAGTGTCAAGCTTTAAAAATGAGTCTTCTTTTCTCTTTCTCCTGTGCAGCTTGGATTATCCTGGCCTTGTCAAAATACATTCTCTAGTTAGAGGTTGGAAATATTTCCCTCCTGGCTCCAAAGTATTGATTTTCTTCAACACTCAGCTCTGTCAGTCAGCTGAAGGGGTGAAAGGTGAAAGTTCACCCGGCACTGCTTGGCTTTACCTTCCTATTAATGTCATGCCCTTTCCACATTTGATCAGTTTATGTGATCACCAATCATATAGGACTGGTACTGCCCCTATTCTCTCTATAAGGACACACTGAAGTCACCAGGAGACATTAAAGCAATTCCCGGGACGGACACCAGGCATCTGAACAGGGCCAAAGATGTGGCAGTCAGTTCCTTTAATATTTATCTGTTTTCTGAAAGAAAACTACACTGTTACATGATGACTGGTTCAATTTAAGCTGTTCTATATTCTTATGTGAAAATTAAGGATGCACATTCACAACTTACACATATAACCCTCTATGAGCAACGATGACCTATTTTGTTAGTCTTGCTTTTCCTGAAAACCAATTACACCCATTACCTCAGGGATTCAAATTCAACTCCAAACTGAGTGTTAAATGAAATGAGTTTAATGATCTCCGCCCAGCACCCCCAACTCCGGGGCCAACCCATGTCATGAAATCTGACAAGACAGAATTCGGTACAACGGAAGTCTATTTAGGAGCAACTTGGGGTGGAGATAAAGCACCATGCATGCAATTCCCTTGCCCAAACCACAGAGAGCGCTGTTGAGTTTCTGGTAGGAGTTGTTTCTCTCGCACTTTGGAAACGTCTTCCTGCCCTACTGTCCTTTGTGACAAGTTTGCCTTTCCTGAAGCTAGCTCTCCAGGGAAATGAATAATTATACAGAAACAGAAGGCTTAATTTGGTACCAAAGAAGGCGGGAACAGGGCGGGCAGGGGGGAGACAGCATATGGATTTCAACTGAGAATGTTTAAGAAGAGTGAACAATGTTTTTAATGAGGAAAACAATCTTCAGTACAATTCAGTTTTATTTAACACACATATGTACACAGGGACATCCAGCACATATAGAATCTATTCAGTGGAAATGTCTTGAGAGGCAGACATTTTAATTCACTCGCTGTGCACAGTGAGTTCAATCATTACATTTTCATACAGTTGTCACGTCATGTCATCTTTTGCTTGTAAATTACCAAGGAAGCCATATATGTCTCTACATTTACAAGGACAGGTCCAAATACAGTACCAACAAAATCCATAAAACACTAAAAGCATACACTGGGATGACAATACAAAGTTTGCCTCAGTGCTGAGAAATCTAAGCTGTGATGAAGTCTGGGACTGTAGTTACCAAAACAGCCAAGGGGAGATCTGTGTTAACAAGAATGCAAACACTCTTCAGCAGTTAGAGACGTCTAACCATCAGATATCATCCACCCAACTTTTAGAATAGTAATATTCTCCTGGCCAATAATCAGATAGAATGTGGGACAGGCTGGCCTCTGCCCACTGCCCAGATGTTTTGCCCCCTGGGCCCCCATGGCTTTGTTCCAGACCCCCGGGGTGTGTTCCACTGTGTGTCTGTGGGTGGCCTGCCTATTGTCTCACATCTTTGTTTTAAACAACTCTCTAAGGTATACTTCTGCTTCATCATTCCAAAACAACTTTGTAGTCTAGAATAAATTAATCCCTATTTAAGTTCATAAAGTAAACATGTGCTGGGTATCGAGAAGACTTGGGAGCCCACTGAAAAAACCAAGCACATCTTTTGTTTACCTCAGGTTTTTCTACCTATAATCGAACACAACTGTTCGGCATGTGCACCAAACAAATAAATCTACACTGGATAGTTCTTTGTTTCTTCCTTGGAAGCTACATATATAATCTTTATAAATACAATGTACATGCATGTGGCATAAATTCACTTTTAAAAGAACACCCAAAGTCTAAAACCAAGAAACAGCACAGGTTTGTCATCAATGCAAATAACATACTTCATATCAATAGGAAAGAGACGTTCTAGTGGGTCTTAATTTCTTAACATGTTCTTTAAAAATCTGTTTCAGTAAAATGACAGATGGATTTCTTCCTGGACTGTGATCCTATTTTTTTGTATATTACATAAACTCTGACAATCTACGCTTTTCCAATTAAATGCTCCCATTATCATTTTGGTTCCTCTGGAAATTTCCTATCTTCTCTGAATTTAATAAATCATTTTCTGTTTTAGCATTTAATAAACCATTGTGTCTAGCCAACCAATCAACAACTAACCAAACGACCAAATGCGCAACTATGTACAGATCAAGATTTGTTAGGAGCAATTCATACAAAATATTATTTTATGGATTTTTTCTTCCCCATTGCTATGAGCAAGAACCAGCATAATTTGACATAAAGAGAAGAAAGCGACCTAGTTCAAGCTTACTTCGAAGTGTGATGGACACCCTCATTGCAATGTTTGCTCAAATAGCTTGAGAGCCCTCGCATTTTATATATTCTCCTGAATGCTTACGCCACAGTTACTAATATTCTAGGACACTTGTGTAAAAGAAATGCTGCCTTTGTTCTCCTTTAATTGATCCGTTCGGAGGCTGAACTGAAACTAACTATTCCATGATAACTGACATGGGTCGTACATGTGGGAACTGTAGGTCTGTAAGGTTTCTGGAAGGAAGGGGTAAGGTCTTTCTTAAACGGACCTGTAGCAACAGACACAAGAGTCTTCTTATTCAGTATATGCTACGCTTCCAAACTCAGTTCTTTATTATAAAAGCCCATTTAAGAGATTACTTAGAGTGACTGGATAATTTTATTAACTAGATCATAAACAGTGATGATTTTTTATTTTAAACTACTAAATAGACTACTAAGCAGGATATGAGCATTTTAGAAGGCTAGGTGTCTGGGAAACTCTATTTTCCATGAGGAGGAACGATTTTTTGGTGTATTTTCTCATTAATCTCCAATCTGTTAGGTATTAATAAAGAAGGAGTGGCTAAACCCTAGGAAATTGGAGTGAGCAGTTTCCTAGCAGTCATGGGGGGAAGAAACCAACCATGTAAACACGGAATCGTTTTGGTAAACAAGAATATATTTTAGGCGATCCAAAGGAAAATAACTTCGCTAATTAGGACTGCCACATTACCTCAAAACCCAACGTCAAAACCACCAGGTTCAAGCGGCAGCTCAGAGGTGGGGTTGCTGACCTGGGCTGGGAAGGCAATCACAGTGTTTACTGAACTGGAGGCTTCTGGTGCACCAAGCGACAGGAGGGCTCCTGGGGCCCGCAGACATCCCCCACCCCCAGCCCCGGCGGGGAAAAACGACCTAGTGCCGACAGAAGGGCCACATCCTGCAGAGCGGTGTGTGTGCATGCCTCTGAATCACAGGTGTCACAAGTGGGCATCTGCCCCCGAGAGCCATGCAGGAGTGACCCGGCCTCGGCCGCGCCCCCGGGGGGCACTGGTGCGGGCAGGCACTGAGGGATGATCCGCGTGAGGAAGGACAGAGGACTCTCGCTGGGAGAACAGACGGACGGAACTCGGGGGTGGCCAGGGCAGCAGGCACTAGCGTTAGACCATGAAGCGGTGCTCCTTCCCGTCGTGGGCCATGAGGATGACGTTGCGGTTGGAAGTCCAGATGAGCCGGGCCAGTCGGAGGGCGTTGTGGGAGCCGGGCGAGGCGGGCTGCACGGCGGGCACCTGGTAGGTCTTAATGCAGCGCAGCTGAGGTGCCGAGTTCAGCATGCCGATGCTCCCCAGCAGCGAGGTGTTCATCTGGGGGGACACAGGGACATGAGAGCACACGTGTCACTTAAGGAACCCTCTCCTGGTCACTCTCTCTGCCACAGCGCTGACTGGCGTTCAGCTGAGTGTCTGTCCTTAGCCCTGACAGCGCGCCTCTCAGTGTGTCTGAAACCGCTCTGGTGCTGTTACAGTAAGTGCATAAATCCAGGGAAATCTGACTTCGTGGGTAGAACTGACAGCAGGAGCGGCCATCAGTCTTTAAGAAGGGGGCTAAATTATGGACGTTAACAAAACAGCTCAGTCAGACAATCTTTGGCAATTGTGGGTACTTCACACAGCAGACCTTTCTGTTCCTTCCCGTCAGGACTCCCTGCACCCCCTGAGGGACGAGTCAACCAACACACTTTTGGGGACCTCCAGGTCATTCAAGGAAACAAAGCAAACCGGGATCCGTCCCAGGATCCAAGCGCAAGCCGTGACCCTGTCCCCCATGCGCATGTACCCACACCTTCCCTCCTCACCCCCTTTGTACAGAACTCAGTCTCTGGAAAGCTCCCGTTCATTCTGAGGGGAAACATCTCAGCACCGTATCTGTGGCTCGCTTTTTGCTGCCACGCTGAAGGGAGGACACTTTAACACTTTAACGGCAATACGTTTTTATCAGTTGATTTCTGCTTTTTGGTGGCTTTTCAGGATTTGATTTGAATTCTAAGTTCTCTTAATCCATTCACAGTAGTGAAAAAGAACACGGAAATCATGGCTCATGAACAACTATGCGTTCGGTCCAAGTGCTAAATACTGAAAGGCAGTTACCCCAGTGAACTGTTACCTGAGCAACGGGGTCTGAAGAAGCCTGTGGATTCTAAATATTACTTAATAGTTTCTCAGTGTACATTTTTTTGTGCTATTGCAAATCACATGGAAAGCATACTGAAAATCGGAAAAGAGGTCTCAGAAATAGTATTTTTCTTTGCATTAATTTTCATTTCCAGTTCTTCTCTTCAGTATAACCGCCGTCTAAAGGCATACAATTCTAGGGTCTTGTATAAAGCCTGCAGATTATGGTTCAATGTATACAAATGGTTGGCACATGAAACCTTGGCAAATCCTGGGACACGTACGCTGGGTTATTGCTGATACCATGCTCTGCCTTTGGATCAGTGCAAAATAGAAGCCATTCTTTTCTCTGGCCCTTCTCGGCAGCACGATGGTGTCAGAGGGCGTAAATCATGGCATCTCTAGCAGGATGCGTGCAGGCTCCACTGACATTTTCACAATTTAAATCATCTTGAGTAATAACCCTTTTAAGATGACTAATGTTACTGATTTTCCTGCATTAATAATAGTGCCGAACACAACACAGAGGTGAAAAAAAATCACTAGTGTACGAGGTCACATTTTAAAACCAAATGTATGGTTATCATTAACTCTTTCTATTAAAGTTAACATTTAAAACTAGACAGTACTGTACTGTCTGTCATCCTCCAAAAACTTCTTTCCGTCCTTCTTTCCCCCCACCTTTCCCAAAAACTCCACAAAAGACAAAAATCAATGTCTTGTTGCTTTCTGAAGGTTCCCAAATAGTTTAAACATAAATAATGGTGGTGAGCTTGATTTGATAGTCCTCACTTGTACAAAAAAGTAACACTACATAATAATTTAGTCCTCTAACAGAACAGATCCAAATGATCCAGAAAACTGGTGGTTAACATTAGCTGGCATCAACAGGCATACTGTGCTTTAATAAAAAAAAAAAAATCTCATTTCTCAGTTGATAAACAACTACAAACTATTTTTCATTCTTTATGGATTTTCTATGAAAATATGTATGAAGCCTGAGTTCTGCTGGTGACTCCAAATGCTAAGGGTATCTAACATGCTCGGCCACTTCCTTATTTTTAATTCTTTCCTGCAAAATTTAGCCGCATACCAGAAACGTGTTGAGGGCCAAAGGGCGACAGGGAGAGGGTACCTTACTGGAATGCTACAGCTGGAAAAACTTCAACAAGAAGTCCATCAAGTCCATCATCCTTATGAGCTGAGCCAGCCCATGAGTGACTCATATATCACTTGATAAACTGATTGATAAATGCCTTTGGAAGGGTCACACAGGCTTCCTGCCTCAGAACGGGGCTACGTGAAGTTCTTTGTGGGATGGCACTGTTACACATGCGTACGGCTGGGATGAGGAAGACCCTCAGGTTAACGAGAATGTGTTGATCCTCAGACCATGCTCTCCCTGTGACCTCTTCAGGGTGGAGATAATCTGAAGTAGTAAGGGTGAGTATTCCTTTTTCCAAAAAGCTCAGCCAAACAACGCTCACTGCAACAACGAACCATGCTGTTATTCGATATTAATGTTTTCTTGACCAGTGACCATCTTACAAACTACACGAAAGGGCAATCTGAGCCTCGAATGAATAAAAACTACCCGGAGTTAGAGTATTTGGTAACCTTCAAGTTTTTCTTGATTACAAAGATACTAAATACTCATTGTGGAACATTTGAATAATAAAGAGAAGTATAAAAGAGAAAGCAAAAGTCCCCGAAATCTTACTTCCCAAAGACAATCACTAACATTTTGGCAAACTTCTTTCCAGACCTACAATTATGTGTACATATAAGGAGAAGCGGGTTTCAGGAATTTTATGTAAAACAGGCTCATATTAGAAGGCAGTTAGTTTCACGATCTGCCTCTTTCATTCAAAAAAATGTTGAGAACCATCTTTTCATGTTAAAGGCCACAGATTTACAGTATCCTTTTTAAAGGCTGAAGAGGATTCTATTTTACGGTGGAATGCACCACCATAAGTGAAACCAATATCCATCTAATTTACTTTGGGCATTTCTGAGAGAGGATACTCACTAGTTGGAGGGTAGTGGTGAAATTTAGGTGAGGGAATCACAGTTGTACTTGATTTCGTTACTCAACTCCCCTCATTCAAGGTTACAAACGGAGACCTTGATGTGAAATATTCAACTTATAGGAATATGTTGTCAGAGGATCAAAGGGTTTGGAAGATTGCCTGATGACATCATTCCATAGCTGAGTCTGTAAATAACTAGAGGGCAACTTTGGTTTTTCCCTTCCCTTTAAAAATAATGCTTCACAAAACCAGTTCTGTGAAGATTATTTTCTGAACACATAGAAACACATACAGATGTAATTCATCAAAACAGAAAGTGTTTTAATGCAATTCTCAGTGTAAGTAATGCTGCACACAAACCTTTTACTAAGTCTCACTTGAGTAATTATCCAACCAATATTTCTCATTAACACTCATTTCTCAGCAAAGATTTTAATAGCTCATAGCTTTTGTAAGGTCCTGTATTAATAAGACTTCATTAAGTTTTCAAAATATATTACAGTACATTTACTGGAATAATACAAAAGTATTATCATACATCATTAGAACTAAACAATATGTATCTAAATAAATCAGCAAAGCCCCTTTTGGGAGAGCAGCAGGAGATCCAACAATGCTTTCTTGACTCTCTTTAATTCAAATCAACCCCCCTTCTACCTCTGGAAGCGGTTTTACTGTATTTTCTGGATAAAGATGAAATGTTTCTGTGCCTTTGGCTTAAATTTCAAGACCCAACGGGGTATAATTTAAGAAACGGGCTGCCTTTTACACCCTGACATTGGGTTTGGAGGCGAAGACTTGGGTGTTGCCTGAGCTGCCCCGGGGCTCGGTGCACTGCACACCCACGTGCGGCCAGCCCGAGGCGGCCCCGGGAGGGGAGGAGCGCGCGACAAGGAAGAGTGCTATGGTTCCACCGTTCGCATGGCCACACGTAGAGGCGCGCAGGTTCAAGCGTGCTTGGCAAAGCCCAGAGGCGGCAGCACGAGGCTGAAGAGGGGAACTGGAAGAGGAGAAGAAGTACCTCGAAAAGCTACCATCTATCTAATGAATGATCTTGAGCTCTAAGGTGAGAAAGGATGCTAACCCTAATCCCCTCAATGCGCTAGGCAGGAACTTTGATAAAAATAGAAAAAAAATTCAAGGAAGGGATGATCATATCCAAACAGAACCCTGAACACCTAGATAATGGGAAAAAGGTTTACCATATAGAAAATCAGGAAAATATTGGAAACAGTTTCAAATCTGGCTAAGTTAGGAGGTATTCCTTTATAAAACAAAATTTTTTTTTTTTGTGAGAAAGTCAAGTTGGACAAAACCAAAAAGATTTGTTTTTGTTTATTCCACAAAAGAAAGCATGGACCAACCCAAGCTCCTCGAAAGCGGGGACTTACGGCTTGTTGACTCCGTATCCCTAAAGGAGAGGCCAGCACCCGGCACTTCAACGCCATTGAATAAATGTGGAATGAATGTGGACCTTTATATAAACACTCCTCTGGGATTCCAAGAGAGTGGGAAATAGCAGAAAATTTGCATCAAAGTACAGTTGGTGTAGAGAGACCATTGTGTAGAAAAACAGTTGGTGGGGAAACCCTTTAAAGAAGTACTGTTGCGAGGGTCCACTTCACGGATGCCTAGCGGGCTGGTGGCGGGGACCGCAGCAATGCAAACCACAGGCCCTGCAGTGGCCCACAGGGAGAAATGGGGACCGGGGAGCTCTCCAAGGAAAAGAGTTTAATATGAGCCAATTAAGATGCTGGAGATATATTCTGGGAGAAAAGATAATGAGAAAATAAACTGGAAAACTAAATTAGATGAAGAGCAGGAAAAGTCTGTGACAGATTTGGAAGTTGTCATGCTTTAATAGCATGTTGTTAATTAAGCAATTTATTGTATCTGTTTTACATTTTATTAGGTATTGATTTTTTTAAAACTATCATCAAGTTGTGCTGAAGTCTTATTTAAACTTTCATTTTTTTTTTTTTTTAAGCTTTCAAGGCAATAAACTGAATCTCATAAAACATACTTGCATCCTAGGAAAGTAAAGGTAACAACCAAATTTTAAATTGGCTTTTCATGAAGGAGGGAGTTGATAATGTTTAATTTTTTTATAACTATCAGGAGGAAGAGAATTAAAAAGATGGGATGGAGATTAATCACTGAGGACAAAACAAATTCTACCGTAAAAATTAGGTGCTCAAAGTTAATATGCATTTTAATCAGAATTAAACATAGGCATTCTCATGAACTGCCACTCAGTGATACTCAGATTTTTGAAAATGTCTGGGTAGTTTGGGAATGAAAAGCCCTATGTGGGAAAGTCAGAATGCAAAAAGAAATGAGATAACATAAGCGGGATATGGAGGTAATAGCCGGCTGCCCTTCCCCTGTACCCTCTGCCCCGCCGGAGCTGTCCGCATCCTTGTGCAGGGCCTGCCGGGCCCCGTGCCTTTCTGGCCAGGCCCTCAGGCACGCCGTGCCCTTGCTTACCACTGAAAGGCTCTCCCTTTCCCTCAATCTGCCCTACCCTTACCCTCTGGCCCTTCTTCAGCCTTGTCGTGTCTCAGTTCAGATGTCACTTCCTCTGTGAGTTGGTCCCACAACCTTATTCTCAGGCTCCCCTCTGTATTATAATTGCTTCTTTACATGTGTCTCCCTCAGACCTCAAACTCTGTGAGAGCAGACCCCACTCTCTCCAGATGGCTAACTGTATTCTCAGCGCACCCCGCATGCTAGCATCAGTCAGCAATAAATACTTGATGTTTGTTGAAAAAGGAGGGGAAGGCAGGAGGAAGGGCTGGTGGGCAGGCCTAACAGCAAAAGCGAATCATGCAGTAAACACCAAGACCCACGGCATCTACACTTACCTGCCAGAAAGAAATGTGGCTGTCCGTATTTGAGTAGGTGGCAAGATATCGTCCGTCAGGGGCAAAGGCCACTGCAGTGACTGGTCCCTTGTGTCCATGGATTGTCTAAAATAAAATGCAGCCATTAATGGTCTGCAGTCCACAGAACTATTGCACATACACATGCAAACGCATTCAATGTTGAACAAGTTATGTCACGGAGATTAGATACTGTTATGTTCTTGATTTATAAAATCAGATTAGAAAAATAGGGAAAGCAACCAAAGTTCTCTCGCTGATATATCCAAGGGCTTTATTTAATCTTGTTCTGAAGGATCTACCTGTATCTGAGTTGGGAGAACAGCATGAATCCAAAGGAAAAGCATATATTAACGGGTGAACCAATGTGTTAATTCATTTATGTCCATTAGAGGGAAGAATTTTATAATTAATTAGGAAGGTAAGCAAGTGATCACCAAATCTATGTAGGAACCTCACTCATCTGAAATGAAAAATAATCAAAGCTGTATCATAACATCCCTGTTCTGGAAGGAGTTAAAAACCGTAATTTCAACCCTTAGTAATTATACATTTTTCATGTTTTATGCTTCATTTCCCACCAATAACACTGTGTTTAAAGGCATATGGCTGCAATTAGTAAATATACACGTACCTGGTGGAGGTTTGAGCACATATATAAATCAAGTACTATTAAAAACAAGTTAGCAGGGATAATTTTGAGCCTCTGCCAAATAGCTATCATTGATTTAACCATGAATTGAAAAAAGGGAGTTGTATTTTAGACGAGGTCTATGATAAAAGGTCTTTACTAATAAAAAATTACACTCATTTCATGATACTAAGTTATCAAAAATACTGGCATACTAAAGCAAATTAGCATATTATTATATTAAAGTCCTTTCAGTCAACTACTAGAGCGCATACCTCTACCCCATTAACCAATATTCACTCTGCTTACAAGCTGTGGGTTGGTCTTCTCCCTTTGTCTGAAAGGAATGGAGAAATACGTTCTCTTAAACTAAGACAATTCCAGGAAGGTTTATTTCCATCTGCTATTTTTTGATGAACAATTGTGAACCCTGAGTCCTGGTGGGAACATCAGGCTCATTAGGTGACTCAGCCACATACATATTATAAATTTCAGTAAGAATAGTCTCCTAATTCAGAGCTGAGTGATTAAAATGAGGTAGCGAGGGAGGGAGGAGAGAGGGGTGGGGATACAGCTTGTTCCTCAGTTGCTCTTTGGATTTTGTTTTTTCCTGTCATTAGACTTTCAGGGTGCTGTCGGATCCAAAATAATGCCTGTTTTTCCACACTTGGAGAAAACATGTTCTACTGGTAAAACACTGGGCTTCGGGCTGGCAGAGAACACTGCTCTGAGTCAGGCACCCTGGCTTGCATTTGGGCTCTACTTCTTGCTGAAGGACCCAGGGCAAAGGATGTAAGTTACTTAACCTCAAGTACCCATGGCTAGAAAGCAGGAATGATGATGATGATGATGATGATATCTGCCTCAAAGAGCTCTGTGAAGATTAAATGAGTTACTAGATATGTAGCACTCTGCACAGTGATGGCACGTAATAAGAATCCAATAAGCAATATTAATGTTTGTATTACTTCCCCTCACGTAAAGATGACCAGACATATAGATTTGAAAGTTGTTAGGAGAGTAGATCTTAAATGTTCTCAGCAACAAAAAAAGAAATGTAATTATGTGACAAGATGGAAGTGTTAGCTAATGCCGTGGTGGTAATCATTTTTCAATATATAAGTTTATCAAACCATCACACGTACACCTCAAACATATATGTTGTGTGTCAATTGTATCTCAATAAAACTGGGAAAAATGATTAGACAAATGTAAACACTCATAAAACCTGATTACTTGAGTATACAATTTAATGAAAAGGAAATGCCCTAATCATATATCCCAGAATCAGTGTCAGCGAGCGTACGAGATCGTCTAAAAACAGATTTCATTTCGTTAAACAGATATGGTAACTATCCATGGTGCTAGGCCACTAATGTGGTGCTAAATTAAGCAACGGGGTGAGCATGCTGAATAATTATTCTGCCATCTACACTAAAATGAAAATTATTGTGGATGAGGGTAAAGAACTTAACCAATTAAAAGGGAAAAAGTGACAATTCCCACTTACTAGGTCAATTTAATGAACTCACTGGAAAACAGCTTTAATTGCTTTTTAAAATCAAGATTCAGTTCTGCTAAAAATCTGAAAGCTTACGGGGCCAATTTAAAGCTATGTTATGGTTAAGATAGTTGATTAGTAAGGCCTTGCTTTAAAACAGAGGTTGCAAACTGAAGACTCTTAAGCTGAAACCAGATTGTAGATGTGTTTGGTTCGGCCTGAAAGATGTTTCAAAAAACGTTTTCTGGGTCCACATTCTAATTCATCAGATATCATGTAAAATCAAGATTTCTAGCCTCTCCTGAAAGGCTGGAAGCTCTGGCAATCCTGGGTCTTTGTTTGCATGTGGCTACAACAGCCAGGGATGAGGTGAGGCAGCCCCTTCGGCCTGGACACTTGCCCTCCACTTCCCCTGTTCCACCCCCCACAGACAAGAGGGCCTGCACAGCTAAGACCCACTGCCTGGCTCCCTTTATTTCCTGCCTGGTCTCTCCTGGCATTTAATGCAACCCTTCCATTAAGAATACCTGATTCAAAATATTTTCTTCTGCAGGAAATAAAAAGTGTTGGCGAGGATGTGGAGAAAAAGGAACTCTCGCTACAGCGTTGGGGGGAATGCAAACTGGTACAGCCACTGTGGAAAACAGAATGGAGGCTCCTCAAAAAATTAAGACTAGAAATATCATATCATCCAATAATTCCACCACTGGGCACTTACCCAAAGAAAATGAAAATACTAATTCAAAAAGCTATATGCACCCCTATGTTTACTGTAGCATTATTTACAATAGCCAAGATATAGAAGCAACCTAAGTCCCTCAATAAATGAATGGATAAGGAAGATGTGGTGCATACACGTGCACGCACACACTAATATTACGCAGCCATGAGAAAAGATGAGAACGTGCCATTTGTGACAACATGGACAGACCTAGAGGGCATTGTGCTAAGTGAATTAAGTTAGACTGAAAAAGACAAATACCATATGGTTTCACTTATATGTGGAATCTCAACAACAACAAAAAAAAAACAAAATGCAGAATCAGACCTATAAACACAGAGAACAAACTGATGGTTGCCAGAAGAGGGGGGGATGGACAAAATGGGTGAAAGGGATTGGGACATTCAGGCTTCCAGTTATGGAACGATTATGTCATGGGAATAGAAGGCACAGCATAAGGAGTGCAGTCAATGGTAGTGTAATAGTGTTGTGTGCTGACAGGTGGGGACTACACTTGTGTGAGCACAGCATAATGTTTACACTTGTCAAATCACTAGGTTGTACGCCTGAAACTAATGTAACATTGTGTATCAACTATACTAAAAAAAAATCCAAAAAAACCAAAATAGTTTCTTCCATGTTCTGGGGTCCTAGTATGCATTTAAAGTGTGAGTAGACTAAAAACTCCTCTGAGAAAAGTGGGCCCTTCCTGCAAGCCCCCCCAAAGCCCAACTTTGTGTAGAAGTGGAGGAGCTCCCTTCTGGAGTTTGGGCCCCTAAATCTCGAAAACAGAATGCTAAACCTGCCCTCCTTCAGATTAGCATCCCTCCTTTGTCAGCAACCAGGATGTGCTCCCGACAGTAAGAATGCAACGGTGAGCTGGCCATCAACCAGCAGGTCCAAAGGATGTACCCACCCAATGTTCACATGAATGTAACTCTCCCTGAGGCTAAGTCAGCCCTGTTGTAAAGGCAGAAAGCCAGACACACTGGCTCCTTCAGAAAAGTCTTCATGAACTCTTTTCTTATTACATGTTCATCTTTGACAGAGGGCCGGTATTTAAAACATCCACTTGAAGGTTACTTCTGTGTCAGCTGAGGACACCCTTCCTTATGTTATCCAGTGTCTCTAAGAGAAGATCCTGTGAATTAGATTAGATGTCAGCTTGGACTTTTCTGCCAGTAACATGTTTACCTTTTCCAATAAATGTTGCTGCTTTCTTGTATCATGTAACAATAATTACATAATCTTAACATGTGCTTGCAGGAGACGCCAAACTGATCGAATTGATCGTATGCTCCTCCTGGGTGTGCAGTGGTGAGCACATCCTCATTTCACAATCATTCTCCTGCTTCCATTTGTTGTTGTTGAGGTCCCATTAGATACTGAACTGCATTTGCTAGTTTCTTTAAAGTCTGTTTTGGGCAAAGGGGCACTACACTTAAGATCACAACACACACGCAGATACTGCTAGGCGCCCCACAGGGTATCTTAACCTGGCCCAGAGAAAACCCTGGAACTCAGACTGCAGTGTCAGCTCAGAGACCTGTTGTCTTATAAGAAAGCAAGTACCACTCATGGCAGCTCAGGGAAGCTCACTGTTTTCAATGGTTTGCTACATCTGGTGAGTTCATTACAATCGCAGCCTAAGAGGTGCTTCAGAATGCAGTGTAATGGAAATGTGGCCATTGTCTTTTGTTCCGAATCTCTGCAGTTCTCAGAACTGTGCAGGCACCACCTGAACTGACTTTAAACTCACTTCCGGCATTAGAGATGCAGCTGTGCAGGGATCATGCGAACCTGTTAAGTGCTCTGGATGGAGCAAAGCCCACGGTTGGCATCTTAAATGCGGAACACTAAAGAATATTTCCCAGAACAACAGGTTTCAAAATAAAAGGAGGCGGGTTCTACATTTATATGCGAGTGAGTATCATGTCTTGTTATATTTTTCATCAAAGTAATTGCTGTCTTGAAAAGACAGAAATGGAATATAAAGAAATTAATCTAATTCAAGAAGTGCTATGAACAATAAAAGAAATCAAGCAGTTACCCCTAGCAGGAAGCAGAGTGTGGAACTATTAAACACCCCCTCCGGTTTTTCTTACCAAAGAAAAGGAACTGGGAGGCAGGATTAGTAATGAGCAATGCTGGAACTTGCCAAGCAATTTTAACAGGCACTTTCCATGCATTCTGCAAAGAAACATAACTAACCCTCCTGTATAGAGAAGGAGAGGAGAGGCACAGATTTCAAAAATGATATGGTCAGTGCCAACAGAAGCTATGACCGTCTAGGATATTTTCTTTAAAACTGTTCTTTACATGGTCTGTCTCTTCCTGGAGTTCTTGATATTCAGCTTCCAAAGGACAAGTTTGAGAACTGAAACCAAAACGTAGGACTCTTACTGCACCCACTTTAGAGGCTGAACAAGATCAAAGAGAACATTTTATATTTATTTGCATGTCTCACCACTTTTTTAAAGGGGAGGAAAAAACCCCCAACCAAACAAAATACTTCCCTACTTTTGACATAAAGTGTGAAGAAAAGGTTTCCTAAAGTAGGTAAGCTTTTTCTATCATGAGCACCATCACAAGGGGAAGGTTTATAAAGTACAGACCGTGTATTTTTTATGACATGTACCAAAATGACCTGGAAAATAAAAGAACTTGGACTGCACCGTCAAAGCCTCACCCGAGGTCTATAGGGGCGAGAGAGAAGAAGGCCATGCTGGTTGTAGGCCTTCTCAGGGAGCAGCATGGCTAGTTTAGGATTAAGATACGCAGTTGCGATTTGGGGGGTGCTTGGAAGGTCTGCTGAGCTGGAAGTGTGTCTCCAATTGGCTGCACATGGTCTCTGAAATTTCTTTTTTTTTTTTTTAAAGATTTTATTTATTTATTTGAGAGAGAGAGAATGAGGGAGCACATGAGAGGGGGGAGGGTCAGAGGGAGAAGCAGACCCCCTGCTGAGCAGGGAGCCCGATGCGGGACTCGATCCCGGGACTCCAGGATCATGACCTGAGCCGAAGGCAGTCGCTTAACCAACTGAGCCACCCAGGCGCCCCGGTCTCTGAAATTTCTAAGAATACAGTGAAGCAACTGGCCAAGGTATTTTCCCTAGAATGTGTTCTGACAGAGAGCAAATAGGATAAACATGCTTTCATGAGGGATCAGCATGGCAGACGTCCTCAGTTTAAGGAGAACCTGAATGAAGTATGCATACAGAGACAAGAAACAGATTGGAGGTGGGCCAGATATTCAGAGAAGTGAGTGCCTAGGAAGTAGGATGAGTCCTGAGAAGAAAAGGAGAGTAAAACCAAAGACCTACAAATACCGACATTTTCCTAGTGCTGGTTCCTCTTAAGGATCACAAGCAAAGCCAAGGGAAGTTCAGGACACACCTCTGCACCTGAAGCACCAACCATACATTTGACATCTCCTACAGACTGTGCCAAAGTCAGAAAAGGGCAGATAAGGACAGTGAGCCAGGGTCTGATGGGCATGCTTTTCTGACATCCCAATACACAAGGCCCCTGATTTCATGGCTGACTGGTAGGGAGGTAACTGCTCAAGGCAGAGAGAAGACAAAGACATTGCTCTGACTGACAGCTCTATTTGTTAGTCAAGGCAAAGACTCATCAAAAAAGAGCCATTTCAAACGAGTTGAAAAGTTAAGAATTAATTACATTCTGGGAAAAAAAACCTCCCCCTTTCTTTTCTTCGAAGCAACCAATCTGTGAAAATTTTATTATATATTCAAGGTTCCACTGCTCAAGGAAATGGATAATTTAGGCAGATGATGCCATTAAAAAAAAGATTTCATTTATGGCCGATGAGAAGACCCAAGTAAAATTTAATTACTGCTATGAACTAAGCCTTTTCCAGCCTTTTAGTGTGTGGGTTCTTAAGGCCCCATGATGTTGCCACAAGCACCGAAAGGTCACCCATTCTTTTCTGTATGTGAACAGGGCTGCTTAAGGCCGGCTAGAGAGATGAAAATCTATTCTGTTTTCAAATATCTCTAGAGAAGATTCTAAAACCTCCCCCGAGAACCCTTTTCTGTGTTGAACAGTGTGTGTTGTCAGGAAAATTTTCCCTTGTATCAAATCTAAATCCAAAATGCTACAGTGTGAGCCCCCTTCCTCTTGTCTAGATTCTACAGAGCTGGGGAACAGCCAGTCACCTATCAGCACCGTTGTAACCTTTTATAGACTTGAGGACTGTTACCGTAACTTGCCCCTTCTTTACTTATTTTGTATTTTCGGGATTAAAAAAAAAATCTCAGTGTCTATAATATTTCAAGTTTCATTTTCCAAATTTTAGTCACATCCATGGCTTTTCCTTAAACTCTCTCCAAGCTTGTCCAATCACGCCAGCATAGAGTTGGATGGTACCTTAAAGCCATCGTATTTAGCCATGTCTCACAATGTGGAATTTCAAACTGACTGAGCTGACCCCAGCAACCAAGTGTCCTTAGAGTCGCTCAGAGCACCAGGGAAGAAGGCCCGCACCGGGCTTATTACCAGAACACTGTGACTGTGCCTGGGAAAAGCTTCGGTAAAGGCGCTGGCGTGCACATGGCTGACATGCAAAGTCCCCCCCCAACGTCACCGCTAGGAACACGGGCTGTGGACGCCTGTGGGTGCCCTTGGCTATGCTTCACTGCCTCGAGGGGCCTCCCCTGACAAAACCACAGACTGCCAGCCCCTGTTTTCAGTCCTTTCCCCCTACCCTTTCCAAAAGTCATCTGTACTGATTTTGCCTTCTGGCTCTTTATTTTCATTTAAAAATGTACTCCCACTCAGTTATTGTCCAATGAGCCTATTCTATTACTTGCTGTCTACTTCTGCAACTTAACAATTCTTTTTTTTTTTTTTTAAAGATTTTATTTATTTATTTGTCAGAGAGAGACAGAGCACAAGCAGGGAGAAAGGCAGGCAGAGGGAGAAGCAGGCTCCCCGCTGAGCAAGGAGCCCGATGCGGGACTTGATCCCAGGACCCCGGGATCATGACCTGAGCCGAAGGCAGATGCTTAACCGACTGAGCCACCCAGGCGTCCCTGCAACTTAACAATTCTTGACACTTGTTACAACTATCACTTCGGTGCTTGAAGAACAGTTTCTGGCTTATGACTGTGGTGGAAGTGCGTCCTTGGCCCCCGCAGCAGTGGTGGGCGAAGAGAAACTCTTTCCTTGACCCAGTTTCCAGCAGTTTATACATCTTAAAACAGAGGTTGAAAAATTAGAAGCTGCCATCTTTCTTCATTGGCTGGGAAGAAGAGAATGGCCTGTGTTGGGACACCCGGGCCACAGAGTATGATGGTCCCATCTCTCTCATCAGCAGCCTCCCTCCCTGGCCCTGGGTCCCATTAGCTCACTTATGCCACCAAAGAATCAACGTCTACCTACAGGTACCATAAATAAGCACTTCTGGAGGAAAGAATCATTATAAAATTAAGGGCCCAACTCTTTCTTACTTGGGACACAAAACATAGAAACTAAATGTATCGACCAAAAGGAAAGTAGATGGTAAACGTATTCTTCAAACTCTCTAGTATTTTTAAAGAGAGCCCAGGTTTTCCTTATTGGCCGTACTATCTCCCACAGTGTAAGCACAGAAGCCTAGATGCTGCCCTTTGGCGATTCTATAATGATTCTGAACAGAGATTTGAGGGTTGAAAATGGGTTGTTTATCTCTATAATTTCTTTTCTTGATGGAGGGCTGAGGCAATACTTGGTATTCACATTATGCCAACTCTATGATACAGAGTCAACCCGCTGTGGCGGCTTCCCGGCCAAAGGGTATTGGAGCCATTCGATGAATTGAATTTTCTATCACTATCTAATTGAAAAGAACATACATTCAGGGCGAAAGACAAGTAGATTTGGTATCATTTTAACATCTAAATGGAAAATAGATTTAAGGATAAATGTAATAAAGCGAGCTACCTTAAGTTTGATTATAAGATCCAGTGCCCCGAGTACACGGTCTGTCTTTAGTCCTAAATACAGTTGCTGCACATACTGCGCATTTTCAGTGACTAAACGCTCCTTAAAAGCCATGTGGGGATAAGCTAACTGACACAGATGAATTAAAGGAGCTTTTCAATATCTACATATTGGTAATCCTTATGACACAAGCAATAGTTTTTGAAATTTCTGGAGGATAATACACCAGCAAGCACATACCTACACATAACACACACAACACCCTTATCCAAGAACAGTGTGAATCAACATAAATGCTCAAGATGGTTTTACTATTGTAATTTAGGCATTGGTAATAATTTCAGATTTTTGCGATACTGAAGTTTAGATTTTCACCAATATCAATTATAAATGATCAAAATTCACTTTTTTTGTTTTTTAAAGATTTTTTTTTTTTTTTCATTTGAGAGAGAGACAGAGACAGAGCAGGCGGGAGGGTCAGAGGGAGAGGGAGAAGCAGGCTTCCCGCGGAGCAGGGAGCCCGATGTGGGGCTCCATCCCAGGACCCTGGGATCATGACCTGAGCCGAAGGCAGACGCTCAACCAACTGAGCCACTCAGGTGCCCCCAAAATTCACTTTTAAAAGGAAGGTCTATGAATAAACAAATAGAGAATAAACAGTTAAGCCTTTAGTTGTTTTCCACTTTTAAAAACGTTATGGTCATCATAATAGCAGTCTTTGTTAAGTTTATCTTCTGGTGTTAGGTTTTTTTTTTTCTCTTTTTTCCTTCTCTTCAACTGAGGAACTTTTTCAGACTCAAAGAATAAGTCTTCCGTAAGTCTCACTTATTAATGTTTAAGGGCTTCTTCCTGCTCTTGCTACAGATAATTAGGCACTGACCGACCACACATGTTCATTTGCACGCACACCCTCCCACCCCTCTTCTGCTTTAGTAGAGCAAATATTTTCAGGATGAGGTAACTATAAAATACCCAATTAAGATATACATAACGGATATGTCCTTTCTTCGCATGTTGAAATGATCAATTTTATATAGTCATACTTTGAAATTACGTTTGCCAAAAATCCCAGACATCACAAACTTCTAATTATTTTAAAACGTAATTACCACTAATTTTTGACTGCTGAAATGACAGTAGTGCCTTAGTATTGTGAGACTCTTACACTCAACAATGATAACACTAAAACTAAAGACGTTAATTCAAACCCTAACAGTTTTCATCAATATTTAAAAATAGTCACATTTCAAGATGATTCATGGATACTGAAACACTGAATGCTGATGTGATTTAGATAAATGTGGTTCAGTTTTAAATAAAAAGAGAGTGAATAAATTGTCAAATATTCACATTGCTGGTATGAAATAATTATAAAACGATTAAAGTGTGTAACTCACATATGCTTCAGAAGTTACAGAAAATGGTTTCTTCGGATTTGGGCAGACCCAAAGCTAAATGTTTTTTAAAATCAGTATTTCTAACATAAATCTAATCAAACACATGCTAGAAATCTTAAAATGAACAAAGTTTTGTTCTTATATGCCTAGACTGGAAACTGTGTTGTTAAATATTCAAAGGATTCCCAAGAATTGAACATAAAATAGGGAATTTTTCAGAGAAGCTAGGAGAAAATGTTAAAGGCAATATTGTGCCGCAAAAAGGAAGTCCCAGTTGCTTCCACTTGGAGTTCCCTAGGGACATGCACAGTGGTGTTCATCTCTGTCCCCTCTCGGGTCACTGTGGGCCCTTACACAGCAGGCCTGCAGCAGACACACGTCCATCGGTAACTGACAGAAGGCAGCACTTTCGTGGGTTCTGATCCGGGTCAGGGTAAACGGAAAATGGCTTTTGGCCTGAGGAGCAGGACTCGGCCTTCGCACATGTGCTCTCTCACCCCTTTTGCCTAGTCTATACTGCCTGGTGACACAAAACCATCTTACATAGATTGTACTAAAGCTACAGAATTATTCAAAAACATATTTCAAAAGGATTTAACATTCTGACCATCCCAAAAAAAGAAATCACTTAAAAAGTGTTAATAGAGATGTATGGGGATTAACATAAGAACAACAACAACAAAAAGTGTTAATAGAGGGGCGCCTGGGTGGTTCAGTCAGTTAAGTGTCCAACTTTTGATTTCAGCTCAGGTCACGATCTCAGGGTCCTGGGATCAAGCCCCATGTCGGTATCCGCGCTCAGCACAGAGTCTACATGAGATTCTCTCTCTCTCCCCCCCACCCCTCCCCCCTCCACGCATGCATTTTCTCCTTCTCTCTCTAAAATAAAGTCTTTAAAAAAAGTATTACAGAAAATTACGGTACTATATGCATTTAAAAAATTCAAATATAGATCGACCCATATGTTACCACATTTTTTGGCTTGTATTTATTTTGGAGAACAATAGAGTATATCTATTAATACCTAATATAGATTCAGGAATTTTACACTTCTTCGTGGGGTTTACCACGCCTCTTCACCTTATTAAAAGAGAAAGTCAGATTAGTCTGGAACATAACCTAATTAATGCTATTTTATATTACAAGTACATCTCTCCTGTTAAGAAATGCCAAGTTACAAAAATATAAAATTACCTTCCTAACTTTCATGTAACATTCAAAATTTTTCTCAATATTAAAATAGCAATGAAACAATACAATAACATATGCAGACTTTTTTTTTCCACATAGCAATTGCATTTGCAAATATTCCAGAGCAATTACCACGGCAAAACCACATATCCTTAAACTATCTTATATTTACCTATTGGATTAAAATTTGTCCTTGCTGGGTTTATGAAAAATGGGCAAAATTTTCTGAGACACAATTTGTTTATTTGTAAAATAAGTGTAATATCTGTCCTGCCTACCTCATGGAATTCAATATTTTTAGTGCAAATGTACTTAAAAATGTTTACTGAGAGTTTATGGTGTCCTAGGGGCTGTGTCGGAGTACAGAGTGAGACATGACACCTGCCAGAGAATCTGGGAGAGAAGAGAGACAGAGAGACTGATAGTAAGCCACTACCGTGGCGTGTAATTAATGGCATCACAGACGTGTGCGTAAGGTGCCACGGAAACACAGATGAATAGGCTGTACTTTCTGTTCGGGGTAGGATGTGTCAGACCACGGTACAGAGTTAAGGTGGTATTTGAGCTGAGCTTTAAAGGATGAGCAGAAGTTGCCCAGAAGCAAAAGGCCATCCTCTGCGGATAATCCAGAGAGAGGCAGGCATTCCTGTGTCCCTCTGCCAATGGAAGCGCGGGGGTGGGGGACACTGGAGAGAGACAGGGTTTGCGGATGAGGCAAAAAGGTAGCTATGGCCAAGCCAAATACAGCCTTTTTGTTGTGCCAAGAAATCTGGACTTAAGTTCACAGTCAACAGGGAGTTTTCTGAAGTTTTTAAACAAGAATGGTCGGATTGGACCAGTTCTAAGAAAATTCTGATGGAGGGAAAGGGAGAAAGGAACTAGGAAAGAAAAGGACAGGGTAAGAGGCAGATGTAGTCGATCAGTCAGGAATCGAATGCAGTACTGGATGTGGACAGGAAAGAGGGGTGCGCTAGGTACCCGGGGATACAGGGACCTCGACGGAAAGGCATAAGAGAAAGAACGTGTTTTTAGGTTGGGAGGATAGGGGGAGGCGGGAAATCGTAACGAGCTAGGTTTGGGATAGGTAGATAGTAACCTGAGCAGATAGTTGGAAATATGTCAGCAAGTTCGAAAGATGAATGTGGAGCTCAGGAAAAGGCTTAGGGAAGGAGCGACAGATTCGGGACTCACTGATCTGGTACTCAGCACTGTGCCCAGTGCGCAGAAGTCTCTCAGCAAAGATCTGTCCAATCACGTGTAAGTCGCTAAAAGAACCCATGAGGAGCAGACAGTGAAAAGCCAGGAAGGATGAGGATGGAAGGGTAGATGTCCCTACCAGTGGAAGGGCCGCGGAGAGAAGAAAGAGCTAATAAAACTGCTTTGACATTTGATAACATTTTATCTTTTAAATACCAATCCTTTATCAAGTAGTAATTATTCAAGTTGGAGATCAGGAAATAAATTATTAAAAGGTCAAATTTCTAGAATCAAAAACAGATATTTGAATTAGAATTAAATTTGTAATTCTAAACTACCAATACTAGTTAGTTGCCAAAACTGACAGTCTAATTTCTCTACTTTTAACTTTGCTTAATTTCATCAGTTATACAAAACTTTCATTATTTTAGAAAGATCATTCTATAAAAGATGTCTCTGGATATAATTACAAAAAGACAACAAAGACACACTATTAAAAAGTCAGGAATGTGTGTGCCCACGTTTACACACACACGTGTTTGATTTACAGATCCTTTTCAAAAGGAGAAATAGTTTAACCAAATTAATGATTTATAAAGACTAGTTTTAATGATCACAATCACCAACTTTGTTCTGGTAGAAATTTCAACGATTCACTAGATTCATAAACTAGAATCAATGCAAGATACACTGTATACTTTACTAATTATAGTGATACAATGCATCCTGAAACAAACATTCCCTATAGTTTGGCTAAAGAGCAGTCAACTTAAATGCAAAGGAAAATGAATTAAATATCCTACTGCTGAGATTAAACTCTACAGGAATACCTACTTGACATTCTTAGAGTGGAAGATGTGCTGGCTTAAAACTTTCTTTTAATGCAATCATGTTGCCTAACAATAAGCAAAAAGACCAATTCATTACAAAATTCAATATTTGGACCATCAAGCTCTTTAGCACTTAATAAGCAATTAATATTTGTTAATGAAAAATGTTTTGGTAACACAAGGTGAAAATCAATAACACTAGCCCACCACTTGTTGCACTCCAGCACTGACAAGCTATCCAACAATCCTTAAGGGAAACAAACTGCTTTGATGTTTTAATTTACGTTCTTCCCGAGCAAACATGAATCCTTCTTGGAAGATTCTTTGTTTGTTTTTAACTCAGAATGTACTTTGTTAGCAATCTGCTTATAACTGCTATCATGTATGTAACACACAGTGTGCCTTAAAATAACATTCCATGCCTTACTACAGGTACAATTAAAAGCATACTTAACACTATACATACTAATTTTACTCACTTTTAAGCAAAAGCATGTAAAACTCAAGCAAAAGCCTTCTATTTAATTTAACATTTCCCTTTAGGAATGAGTAAGTATATAAAGAAGTAGTTTGGACACATTTCTGAAGGCTTAATAGATTTTATAAATGAACTCTGCATTAGCAAAAATGATTTTTAACAGAAGCCTGATTTTTATTTTGGAGGTTTCTTAAAAAAGTTTGTTTATTATTATTATTATTTGTAACTTCTACACCCAATGTGGGTCTTGAACTCATGACCCACAGATCAAGAGTTGCATGCTCTTTTGACTGAGGCAGCCAGGCACCCCTTTGTTTAAAGTTTGTTTGTTCATTATTATTTTAATATAGAGAACAACCCCAAAAAGGAAACTAAAAATGACCTATAATCCCACAACTTTTTTTGAAGTACAAATAATCAAATTGGGAACCCTATCCAACTACTCTTACTCATCAAATCTCAAGCCTTACAGGAACCACCATGACTCTTTTGGGCATTTATCTTTCCAGACTTTCTATTAATTTGTCTTTGAAACCATACAGTTGATCAGTTTTTCCTAGTGTGAACAATCTGGTATTCCTCTGCATTATTTTATTTTTTCATAAACATTTTATTTGTTCAGAGATGAGACTCATTGTTGCACAATAAAAATTGTGCATTCTATGTTAAGCACATGCACCCCCCCCAAATTCGCCTCTGCTTAAGAAAAAACCCATTATTTAACAAAGAAAGATCATTTACCACATACTTAGTTGCTTGTACAACCTGGAAATGATAGAGACTCACTAACCGTTTTTGTAAAACGATAAAAGGCAGTGGTGCTCTTTTAAAGGGAAGGGCTCTTTCAAAAAGAAATAATACAGCTGAAGAAATTTATCTTTTTAAATAATGTTACGATAGAAGTGTTCATCACAAACATTCTCATTTACCAGTCAGTTGAGATGAACGGTTGGATACAGCACTGTGCATTAGGATGGCTGGCCGGGGCACTGAGAACTACTTGCACTTACAGGCTTTAAATGTTGGACTATCCAGCTGTCTGAGTTTGTAAGTGCTTTAACAAGGAACCTAAACAAAAAAAGCAAACACTTGGTAAACCTAAGACTGCTCCTTGAAACCACTGCAAATCTTCACACTCAAGTTTGAGCACAATTTAATATAGAACAGGAAATGCCATTTCTGGATCTTCGGAAAGTTTAAAATGTAAAGAGCATTCTGCTTCCGACTTGCTGTTTCACCTATGACGAAGTCAGAGCCAAAGTCCGAGCTCTCAGAGAGGCAAGTGATGCACGTGAGGTGCAAACAGGATCAGTGGTGTGAGAATTTTGTTTTTTAAGTTCTCGATGGTTTTTAGTAAACACCCTTAATACGAAACCGTGGTTCTGCGAATTCGCGAGAGTCGCTCCACGCTGTTCCACAGGCGCCCGGCACTGCCATGCGCTCGCGCCCGAGCCACTGTCCCACGCACGGTCCGGACGTGCTTCCGTGCAGGCACTCGGCCGACGGGAGGTCCCACCGTTGTTTGGAGCTCTGAGCGCCTCTGTCCGCTGCACAATGCCGCCAGCTCTCAAAAGCTCCTAGAGCTCGCGATGTTTCAGAATTCAGAGCGGCGGCTCAACGTCCTAAGCACTATTTATAACCGTTTCTATGGGGAAAAGCATTTTGCGGTCCAAGCCAGACATGAGGAACCTGATTAGCTGCTGTAGACACCAGAAACTTCTCTCAGTCCTAGCATCTTCGGCTCTATGGGGGGAGGGGGCGCA
This sequence comes from Mirounga leonina, assembly GCF_011800145.1. Taxonomy (NCBI): domain Eukaryota; kingdom Metazoa; phylum Chordata; class Mammalia; order Carnivora; family Phocidae; genus Mirounga; species Mirounga leonina. The sequence goes on from NW_023270854.1 coordinate 17,921,337, forward strand.
TATATGTGTGTCACCAGATCAGTGGGGGTGTATGTGGGACGTCGGGGGGAAGGAAGCATGAGACTCCTGGTCTGCGACCCCTAGACACTGGATTCACCGAAGTTCTAAGCTAAAGCTGGGGACACACTCATTTTCCTGCCTTCGCATGTACGCCCTCGGGTAGAAATTAAACCGTGGGAGCACCGTAGGAACACGCAGCGCTCTTCGGGGTAACAAGCACGTTACCCACGTGCGGCGGCGGTGCCGTGCGCATGTGCGCTGGGGTAAAGCCGGGGCGAAGCAAGACCCGAAGCGCGGTCCGCGCAGAGGCTGCGTTAAGATCCAAGTTCCGGAGGAAAGCGAGCCTTCCCCCTGGTCAGAAAAACTGAGACCTTCAGAACGATTGGCCTGACGGTGAAGGGATGAAGTGGAGAAAGATGAAGGACGGAGGATTAGGTGCGGGCAGACCGGGAGAGCCTGTGATTTCCAGTGAATACATACTAACTGTAAACGCGTATGGTGAGAAGGATTTTAAGACCCAATAGTATTTTAAAAAATATTTACTCGAAGACATTGTGTGATCCAAACCATCGCATTTTCCATATAATTTAACTTTTAAAATACAGTTTTTTAAGATCAGATTCCTATCTAAACCTTTCACTATATATGGAGATTTTAAAAGTTAGGTAACACCGTAGTTTTGGTCATTTAATATTTAGATAAGTGTGGTTCAGTTTTGAATAAAAAAGGGTGAATAACTCGATCACTTTTTCTCTGAATAATTACAGAGTACATGTTCAAAAAGTTAGTGATAACATTTTCTTTGGATTTGGGCAGGTCTAAAAGCAAAATGTTTTCAGCATTTTTAATATAAAATCTACTTCAAACATATAGTACAAGTCTTAAAATGAAAATAGTTTTGCTTTGGAATTCTTAGATTATAAGTTCTTTAAATTTTTTAAAAACTGAAGAACCACAAAACTAAAAAGGGCTGATTATTGAGGTTTGTCCATGTTCAAGTTTGGCTTCTGTGAACACTGTAATAAATCTACACATATATAGCTCACAACTACCTCACAAATTTATGTTTTCTTTGGTTTCCGGTCAATTTTCAACAAAAGCAAAATAAAACCACAGGGAAAATATAAAGATGTTTAATTTATCTAAGTGCTGTATAAAATTAATGATTGATTTTTTTTTTTTTTAAGTAAGGCAACTTAGCTCTGATTATTAGAACTGTTTAGAATGTGAATTGCATGGTTTTTGGTAGCTGCACACTCAAGGACAACAGTGAATGACCTTGAACAGCAGTGTATAAAAATACATTTATCACTGAAATGGCATGCTGGCTGCCAGTCAATATATGCCTCTCATTTGTTAGGAGGTTCTCCTGCTGTGAGTCCCTCATTACAATTTGCTTTTACTTCCTGGGCAAATGACAACTAGAAAATGAGGTAGCTTCTTTCTTGACCAAACTTAATCCAGAAGAAATGAGATGACAGCTGCAGCCACTGAAGTGTTACAGGACATTTTACACAGGTTTGTAAAAGGCGCGACGATATAGTCTAAATATTACATCACTAAAGGCCACAGCCAAAAAGTCATCCCACTTGCTTATTAGTCTATTTCATTTGTGGGAAGAGAGGTTTCAGAAACTGGGTAATTTCCGCTTATAAAATAACTTCTTGCATCCTATCCAATCTATTTTTCTAAATAAATAGAGATGCAGGATGCAGATAAAGACTCAATTTAGAGACACACTATAGAAAACATTCTCGGATACTTGGAAAAAAAAAAAAAGGATCCAGTTGAAAAGTCTGACTGTGGGAATAACTAACTCCTGGCCTATATTTTTATGATAATTAGTCTCAGTGCATTTTTACATTTTTTCTAGGAAGCTAAAAAGGGTATATTTGCTTAAATAATTTACTTATATTAGACAAATATTCCTATCTGTCAAGAAAATTATAGTACAGTCACCTATATAGGTTTAAGTTGTATTTAATTTAGTTTTTCATATAAGGATTTTCTGACCTACTGATTTCTAGTCATGAGTTAAGACACCTCAGGGCACAGTACATTATTACAAGAGCTGTGAAATTATCACAAAATGCTGAAAACAAAAACATTTTTTCCTCTTAATTTAAAGATACAGATACCAGAAAGCACCTGAGGAGGCAGAAGACAAAGGGAATAAAAATCCCAATGACAAATAAGAAGGAATGGAAAATCAACTCCAACAATAAAGACTGCTTCCAGGAATTGCTTTTGGTTTTCCTTTACTTAAATGTGGCTAAACAACTGCTGCTCCCGTGTAGACAGATCCCACCTTCCAGTTAAGGTTCGTACTTGGATTCTGTATTGAGAAGTTTAGCATCAGTGGTTAGTAAGGAAACAGACTGGAAGCACGGTGAGGTCAATGAAAATAAACATGATGCTAAGTGAAATAAGCCAGACACCAAAACCACATTCTGTCTGATTCATCTTACGAACTTCTCAATAAGGCAAAGCTACAGTGACAGAAAGATCCATGATGGCCAAAAGGACTGACTGCAAGGGGCAGAAGGAAACTTTTGGGGGTGGTGGGTATGTTCTCATCTTGATCACGGTGGTGGTGACAAGACTGTACACGTTTGCTATCACTCATCAAACTGCGCACTTACGATGGGTACATTTATTATGTGCAAATTATACCTCATTAAATCAGTTACAAATACGAATATATAGGAAAGATCTGTTAGGAAAGAGTGAGTTGCGTTGTGACTGCTGCTTTTGTCGCTACTGTCTGGCAGCCCTGAGACAGGGACATGCAAAAGGCTCATCACTGACAGCATGAAGCTACGGCCATTCCTTGCAATGCATTTTCTAGTTGTTCATCAGGTCTCAGTGGAGGGTGCGCCCACAATTTCCCTTGGGGAACCTTAACCACAACCTACCATTTCTCAGTAAGTATACTTTTCCTGTAAATCCACGAGATGTGTTCTTTAACTTGAATTCTTGTGCATCACTCTCTAGTAGATTTGTGTCTGCCCAAGGCAACATTTCTTCTTTTTGAATATCAGCTCTATATTTTTTGCTCAGTTCACAATACTGGTGATTGATTAAGGATGGCTGATCCAAACCATTCTTAAATTCTTTGTTTTTAGAAAGTCGTAAACCTAAATTTACATTTGTTACTGTCCACAAATATTTATATTCCTTTCAAAAGATTAAGGAGTTAGTATTTTAGAAATTCTAGAAGCTGCACATATAAGCTTTTATGCCTTAAAGATTCTATATCAGAAATTTATTAATTTATATTTAATAAATGGCATGATACTGAAACAGTCTAGGCTTTACATGAGCTTTTGGACACTGTCCAGAAGAACAACCAGCCTACAAGAAAGTAAGCCACACACCACACACATCACGTGTGTGTCACGATACAGTTCTAGAAGGGCCTGCCACTTACTTCCCCATGGCTGTGTGAGAGTGACAGACCAAAGGAGCTGCTGCTTGAGCTTATCAATTTTCAACACACAATCCTTTTCCAAAACAGGAAGATTCCAAACTGCTAAAATAAAAAAATGATTAGGGTCTATTTGAAAAAAATCAATCTGTCTACAGAATATGGTACATACAATTAAAATAACACCCAACAAAGGGGTGTGGAAAACACAATATTCAATATTCAATGAAAGAAGGAAAAATCAGTGTTTTTGAATCATCCCTCATTTACACTTTCTTAATTAAGAAAAATAGGAAATGAAACAATCCAGGATCAGTGAAATTGAGTATGAAAAAGAGCTAGAATAATATTTATTAAGCCTTCTCCTTGGCCACTGGAGAAATTCTGGTTTATGATAGGCTTTTAAAAATATGTGATTTTGGTTAATTAAATAAAAATACTAATACATCTCTTTAAAACTATAAACTAAAGGATCATCCTGTCACGATTTTAGCTTACTGACATTCTTCCTGCATCTATACTATGGTTGGTAATACAGGACTCTCTAAGTAGTTTGATACCCTCAGTTCTTCATGGTGGGGCAGTTGCCAAACACAGGAAATGGTGGTCTGCCAAGCAGCTGTGGCACTATCCCACGTCCTGACCACAGAACTCTCCCACAGGGACTTGTGCCCCAAATCCAACTGCGGTACAAGGGACTTGTGCCCAAGGACAGGAGAGAAGCTCATGGTGGCCAGAGGCAGACAGAGAGCCCTTCTGTTTACAAAACTGTCATGGCAAGGGCAGGGAATGGTTCGTGCTCTGGGAAGGGCTCCTGGAGCCCTACTTCTGCCCTAGTTAGGTAGTGATTAGCGGTTTTCTGTTTTTCTTGCCATCTTCCCTTCTACTATCCGTCTGTTATTGTTAAACTTACTGTATAAGATGATAGCGCAAAAGTATTAAACCCTCCTCATTAGTCTTGGTCATTTTTCCTTGATTGTTTCCTCTGCCATAATGTATCTCTATCTCTTCTTGGCTGTCAACACAAAGAAAACCTTCGCTGTTTTTTTTTTTTCCCTGGCCTACATTTTTCTGAACACTTTTTCTTCTTCTGAGCCCTTTGCTAGGTGTTTTTTCAAGGACTTTAATGCCCCACATGAATATAGGGGCTGATCTCATGGAGAAAGGTTTAAAAGAACTCTTACTTTCCTTTCTCATTATTTTAGTCATCTCAGAACAACTGGTTTAAAAGAATTCTGTGGGTTACTCTTCCTGCCCAACTGAGGTTGAATATATATATATAATCCATCATCACCATTTCATATGTGTTATTTCCTAATATTTATTTATTCCCCAAATATTTATCTCTATTATCTCCACCTATCTAATGGACTTAACTTTTTTATATTTCTGTATTCACAAATAGCCTCCCAACCATTAATCCTTCATTGGGTTTCTTCCAACACACAGTACAAAGATGGGTGGTGTAGAATATGGAGAGATTTAGAACTCTGCTATTATTTGTCATGAAGTCTCACATTAAACTAAAGGATTTCACTGTCAGGATTTTATTTCACTGACATTCTCTGTAAACTTTTTCATACTGTGTTTTCTAATATAAGACTCTATAAATATTCTCATAACTCTGACTTCTTCATGCAGAGGCCATCCCCAGACACTTGAAATGGTGCAGTAAATTATTATGCCTTCTATATGACACATTATTCATACTATTATTGGGTGGGATACTACTGCTAAAAGCTTATTTTTCTGGGCTATTAAGTGCTATAATGTACTATCAAGAACTTAGAACAATTAAGAGTAAAACCGACAATTTCTCGACTACTCAATATTTATAAATTTTTAAAAGATATTTTCTTATTTTATAAGTAGAATATGCTCATTTATTGCTTCTGGGTAAGCATCCACTTAAACCACATTCATATCCATAAAAAATGCTATTCCCTGGGTTAAAAAAGATGGTTTTCTATGTGTACAACTTAGTACATCTTTTTGCAGTGACTTGCTTTTAATAATGACATTTTACAAAGATTTTCCATAGTTGTATCATTTGATGATTAACTCACTGAAATGGACCTCCCAGCTTCAAATCATCCTTCCTTAATAGAATTCTATATGGAAGGGGTTACAAAGGCAAACAGCAGAGTAAAGAAGTGTGGAAGTTAAATGATTAATTCAAAGCCACTAAAGGGTAATGCTGGTTTCAGGTGTGCTGACAGAATTCAACTCTTTCCCTGTAGACCACTTTGTCCCATATGAAGCATGTCCCTACCTCATGTTTTAAGACAGTCTACTCAAACCTGATTTTAGTAAATAGAACCCATAAAAAACTTGCATTATGCCTACAATTGCAGTGTCAAATATACATGTTGAGAGATGGTACACTTGACCTCTGCCTCCCTGAGGCCCCAGTGAAAGAATTCTAGGAACATGCACAGCTCCCCAGAGGCAGGTGGTTTAAACCCAATCTCTTGTAGGTCCAGGAGGCAGGGAGGGTTACAAAATGCCAGGTTATGGGGGTTTTCACTGTTTAAACACTGAGGCTTTGGATATGAGACTGTTCTTTTCAAAAACACCCTGTGACCTCGGCACTCTCCTGCCCAGGTTTTGGAAGACTCATGATGCCCAAAGGTACACCTGGTTTGCCTTCACTCCTTTGTTTTTGTTTTCCACAGAACGTAAGAAAGCAACTCAGTAAGAACAAGGAGGACTTTCTCCCCTGCTCTTCACCCTTCCTGTAAAGATCATCTGGAAAAGTGGCTTCTCTAAAACTAGAGTTAGGAGGAAAGTTAAGTTCTAAAACACAGATCATACGCCCATTTATTATTTAATTATTATTTATTCAGTGCGAATGAGAGAACACACTGAAAACCAGGCTGGTTACCTTCCCAGCTCGCTTGGCTCCTGCTAGCAACACTGCGCATCCTGCTGACACCAGCGGCCGTCTGGTCCTGTGCTTAGAACCCAAGTAATTTACTCATCCTCCTTCTGAAAAAGCTGGGCTCTAGAGACCAGTCCAAGTGCCAAAAAATACCCCAAGATGAACTAGGAAATATTTTTTACAGGGAGTGGAATGGTTTTTAAAGGCTTGATTATATTTATTTGTTTGTTTTTAAGAAGCCACAAAAAGCAACTTTCCCCTAGCTCCCTCTGGTTGCCAAGATCTGTGTTATCTGTCCACATGGAAATGAAACACCCTTTGGACAATTCAGCAGAATCCCTTATTTCACTTTGCTGGGAAACACACAGATATTTATGATAAAAATGAATTGTTAATTTCCGGTTTTAGTCATTAATACTCAGCCTCACGGATCTAACAGTAAATGCCACCTTCCCGCCCCCAAACCGACCCATGGGGAAATTCAAGAATGGATGTTGTCTTTTCAGAAAATACTTCAGCTTTGCCTCAGATGTTTACAAGTGTGATAAACATTTATTCTTTTCTATATCTGCCACTACTGTGAGGTTATTGATCAAATCATACTTGAAAACACTCTGCCAGAGAGCATGGAGAAGGATATATGTTGTTTCTGAAAAGTAATTGCTTCTTTTCCTCTGAACAATTCATTGTTTAATCCAGGTTTGTTTTAAATCTGTTTTTTTTTAAGGCCTCACGCAAGTCACAGTTTCTTGTAAAAATGCTCAGGCAATTAAGGATTTCCGTACATAACCTTCATTAATATTAAGCTCACATGACAGTGTTTATGGTTTAGAAATGTAATTCTTACTGTATTAGGTATAGAAAAGATCCAGTTTCTTTTTTTAAGGCTATCTGCAGGTAATTTTTTTTAAACATTATATGCTCTTTTCTACCTCGCAAGTGAAATATTAAAGAAGCCTTTAAAAATAAGTTTAAATGCTTACATGACCATAATAGGCTGCAAAGAATAAAGAGTATTATATAACAGCCTGCTGCTTGCTGAAGCCCCAGATTTTGAGCACCATTTTGTACTGGGTGACAAAGCAGAAGGAATAAATGAGGCTGTTTTCCCTGCCCCCTTCTGAATAGTTCTGGGCATTTCTAATTCCCTTGGGGGTTCTCCCCCTTACTGGACCAACTGCCTCAAAGTTGGAGGGAAAACAAAATTTTTACCAAGCAGTCTAATTTTATTTATATCCTAGCTTATATATTTTTGGTTGCATCTATTTGTCAAACTGTTATAAATTTTCCATTTTCAACTTGTAACAGCATTTTAACTTTTTTCTGAAAAATTTTAAATATTTCCAGTAATTTTTGAACTGTAAAAATGTCTCTTTCGAAGCCCCAGAATTTAAGAGAAGAAGCCATATTTCTTCTCTAAAGTACATGTACAAAGGAAATCCAAGCTTACTTTTTATTTAGATTCACCTGAGGAAAAAAAAAAAAAAAAGAGCAGTGACCAGCCTTTGTGCAGAGCGTAGAAGCTGGGGACTAGCTCTTTAAAAGCAGAAACAGATTCTCAATCGATTTATATTAGAAAATAATATTTAATACATGGATGAATCAATGAGAGTGGGAAGGGCTTACAGTCAGCCTCTTATGAACTACTTCTGGACTCACTTTAAATAGAGGACATGCTGATACTCCAAGCCCTCTGGCAGAACTCTCAACTTATTGCTCTATTCTTTGATTTGAAATCAGTAGGGCTCAAGGGCGGCAAGTGGCCCAGCTACCAAATGTGCATTAATTCCAACTGCCCACCCTGTGGATCCAAGTCAGTCTATATGGCTCATCGGACAAAATATCCTTTCACTAGCGGACCAGGTTCTATCTCCATGATGATGCCCTGGGGAGGGAATCCCCAGATGTGTGTACATTACACCTGCTAAGGCAGCTGACATTGTGACTGAACCCAGGGATTTGGCAGAGAGAGGAGGTAGAGGTGGGAGGGTGTCAGAAATCCGAAGTATCCAACTGGATTCTAGAAGTTCTCATGAACTCAAGTGAAGGAACTCTGTAACACTTTCTGGCAAACAAGACTACATTTTAGGATTTTGAGGTGAATGCCTGGAGGTAGGATAGGAAAGGAGGACAGATCTATGAGCGCCAGAAGAACCAGGCATGGTTCAGAAACAGACAATATGGTCATGATTTAGAAGAAAGCTGTGATTTCATATAATCCCAGTGGTGTTTATTGTAGACAGAATGAGTTATGCTTGGAATATACTTTTAGTATATGACAGAGCTAGTTCTAGGAGGATGCAGTTCTGGCTATCAGTCTGATTTTTTTTCCCTTAAGAAATAAATGCTACACATTCTGTAATCATTTATACGATGCTTTAAAAAAAAATCACAAATTTTATAGCTTTAAACTTGTTTTTTGCCAGGAAATAACCATTTTGAAGAGGAACCCATCCTCTGAATTCAAGTAAAATGTGTGTTTCCGAGGAAACTGGCAGGATTTTAGCAAAGACAGCTTTCTCAAGGTCCTCCTCTTTCTTCATTTATCGCATAACTACAGGTAGATAGTAGGCACGCCAGCCATCACCTTCAGAATTTTATATCCTTAGCATTACACCAGGCTCGGATAATCTAGAAGTCTGATTTTCATAAAGAAGTTGCTTTTGTCTCTCTTATGCTAGCTTAAATTATTTAAACAGAATTAGTATTTGGTGAGCAGCTAAAGATACTAAGTAGTTTTAGTGATTTGAATTCTAATATTTTGAGAATTTAATTTATCTGAGTAATGGGCCACTGCTTCTCGAAATATCTATTGACTGAATTAATAAACGACTAGCTACCTCCTAGAAATTTAACACTGTCTAGCATGTGGCTAGTTTGATTAAATCCCCTCTTACAATCCTGTAGTCTAGAACTTTTTGGATGCTAGAATGAGGAGAGCCTACACTATTAAGAGATTTGAAAGTTAAAATGTGTTCTAGAGTAGCGTGCAATTGGATTTTTTAAATAATGGTCACTATGGGGTATGGCTAATAATAAAGAGTCTACCAACAAAGGATACTGAAAACCTTGCTACTCCTTATTTTAAAATCAGAGTCTATTAAACAATGCTCTTGCAAATGTAAACATACTTACCTAGTGTCATGAGAGTTTATAATTATTTGGGGAAAACTTTAGAAAAAACACAACGACACAAAAAAGGTAAAAAAAAATTCCCAGGACAGAATAAACAAATTCTTATTCTTAGTAAGATGAGAAACTACATTTAGTGATCAAAAGTTAACAGAATAGTTAAAAAAGAAGGAACTCAAATGTCATAAGCATAACGAAAGTCAGGAGTTTCCAAGAATTTCTACTTACTTCAACAGAGGATACAGACAGATATTGAATACAGTGAAATGCCCCCTAAATAGTAATGAACAGTCTTACTGGTTCCATTTTAATCAACAAAAAATGTAAAACAAGTGAAATCCTAGCAACCGAGTCTGTTTCCCTCGGCAATTGCCATACAATTGATTGACAGCAATTTATCTGCCTGATCACTGCCAAATATGTATCCAGTAATCAGAAGATTATCCTGGGAAATGACTAATCACTTTACAGGAAAATACCATTCCTGTGAAAGGGTTTCCTATAAATTAGGGTGAACAGGAAAAACATACAACCCCCCACATCCCACCATCATCCCCAGACAGAAGCTCCTCTTGACAGCCTGAACAAAAGTGCTTTGCGAACACACTTAAAAAGGCGCATTTACAGAGTTAAAAGCTGAAAAGGCCGATCCAGGGAGACAGAGGTAAATTAGATACATTTCTGCATTTCTTTTGATACAAATTCAATTTTTTAAGAGCCTTTACTCTAGACACGACGTCACACTTTACAATAAAAATTTAAAATCACAGTATGTGGCTTCACAGAGTGGTCAGCAAGTTTACTATTTTTCCAGGCAGCCCCATCTCATTATAGCAAATGGCATCATTCCAAAAGAAAATAAAAAAAATTAAATTGATTACTATGTCAAACTTGGCATCCATATGCCAAACTTCTTTGATAAGAGCTAAGTATTAGGTAGAAACTTGAGAAAAATGGTTTTCTTTACTGAATTCCAAATTCTTGTTATCAGATACAACTTCTGAAGCTCATGAATGTTTATTTAAATGATCTGAGTATTTCCAAAATAACTCGAGAGGTTTTTCTACTTTGCTTCTTAAGAAGTCAATTCATTAGCCTACTAAGTGTGTCTCCCCCACCCCACCAGATTACTCTATTTTTATTCAACCTATTTGTCAAATATGTAAACATAGATATAATATGTAGTCAACTACCAGCAATATTACTGCAATATAGATTTGGGTTTGGGAGGTATATAATTCCACAAAATACTAGGCTATTACAGTAGTGAGATAGCTTGCAGTTTGGACCAGCATGAAGGACACGTGAATCACAGCCATCATAACACCAGCCTGTGGTTTAGCCTTCTCTCATTCAAGCTCCAAGTAAAAGGCAAGCAACTACCCAGAGCTGGGACATGTCCCTTAATGAAAACTTTACCCAAGTGCATGCTACCGGTTCTCTTGACCGTCCTATCCTTGAACTCTTAGTCCAGTGGAATATTTGGGGATAGGCTGGACTGGCTTTGAGAAGTCACAGCAGGACTGGGCAATACAGTGCAACCAGGAAAAGTCAGTTGACTACATTGTTTTTCAAAAAAATTACTACCTATTCCTTGGAGCAGTTCTCCGTTACCATCCTATGCTCTGTATGGCCCTAACCGTAAAATTTTTAATTTATACCCTTAAGACCTTTTCAGAACTAACTCTTAATTAGTATGCTCAATATTGTTAGAAATATATTATTTTCTACTTTTAGAGAGAACTCAACTTTAATTTTAATTTTAAAATTTGCATAAGAAAATTCGCTCCTTTGGGAATAATCTCTGTGTGTAAAGGCCCCACTCAATCTCGCATTTTCTTGATCCTGGTTCTATCATTTTTGAGATACCTTAGTTTACTAAGAAACATTCCACATAGACAACTTCATCTTTATAAAGATATTAGAGTATCTAATTTTTATTGTTATTAGAATAACAATATAGTTTCTTCCAACAGGTAAACTTTTTTAACTGAAGTATCATCGACACACAATATCCTATTAGTTTCAGGTGTATGTCATAGTGATTCGATAGTTTTATACATTATGAAATGAACCCCATGATAGGTCTAGTTACCATCTGTCACCAAAGTTATTACAATATTATTGACTATATTTCCTATGTTGCACCTTACATCCCCACGACTTCTTTATTTTATTTTTATTTTTTTTAAAGATTTTATTTATTTATTTGACAGAGAGAGACACAGCGAGAGAGGGAACACAACACAAGCAAGGGGGAGTGGGAGAGGGAGAAGCAGGCTTCCCATGGAGCAGGGAGCCCGATATGGGACTCGATCCCAGGACCCTGGGACCATGACCTGAGCTGAAGGCAGTTGCTTAACAACTGAGCCACCCAGGCGTCTGACTTCTTTATTTTATAACTGGAAGTTTGTACCTCTTAATCCCCTTCACCTACTCTGCCTGTCCCCCCAAAACAGCCTCATAGATAAACTTTAATTTACAAGATGCTGAGCTGCTATGTACTGTTGCTAGTTCCACAAAGAAGGCAAGCACCCCCATCTTCCTGGCTCTAAAGCATTCATGTTAATGCATTTTTGCTACTGTCGCAGGTCTAGCTTGGAATGGATTCTCAGGCTGCAGGAGTGATTCCAGAAGACCAGCTGCCTTAATCAAGATAGGTAAGGAGAAAGGAAGTTGTTATTTGATTAGCTGAATTATTCTTTTTCATTATGGGTGCTTTATAAAATTAAACAACATGGGCTTGAGGTTACTTTACACTGAGCAGGCCTCAGGGCTTCAGTTTTAATTGATTAATATGATTAATTAGAAGAAGGAATGGAGAATGTTAAAAATCTGGCAAGATGTATTTATAACATAAATAATAATATGTTTTGAAAGGCATGAATAGTCTGAACACTGCATTAAATTACACCTGAACTCATAATGGGAAAGTGAACTGAAAAATGGGGATCTTCTCTCCACTAATATTTTGTTCCTCTTAGAGATTTGTGGAATCACATTTTAAAGCAGGGTATTGGTATTCACATTTTAAATAATATCTTGGATCGCTATTAATAAACCACATTTTAAACAGAGGTATAAGATACTGAGAGTTCTACAGAAACAGATTTTTCTTTCTCACCCTATAATCACCCATGTTTCTACCCACATCTGTAGACTGCCCGCAGGCCCAGTGTGGCATGTAAACTTGCTGTGTTTGGTCCATGTGATGTCTGAAATTTTTAGAGTTCTTCACCCCTGCCCTCCGGTAAAGCAGGCATTTTCCACTTTACCATGGTCCCTCATCTCTCTCAAGATTAATTCAAATCTCATTTGACCAGTTCGTCTCCCACCATTTATAAAACAAAGGAGGAGGACTAGGGTAGCAAGTGAGGAGAGGTACAATCTTCATATCTTGTATCCAAAGCTGAGAAAAGCGTATGCCCTGATTTTAATCTTGGGAGGACAGGAAGTGAGCAACTGGGTCTCTGGTTGGGTACAGAATTGAATTAGAATCGGTCTAGTCCCCAACAGTACAGTTTGGTGTATCAGTGAGGTAAAAAGTGACCACTGGGTTTAGAAACAAGTGAGGATAGCTGTTAATTTTATTTTTTATTTTTTAAAGATTTTATTTATTTATTTGACAGAGTCACAGCGAGAGAGGTAACACAAGCAGGGGGAAGGCAGAGGGAGAGGGAGAAGCAGGCTTCCCGCTGAACAGGGAGCCCGATGTGGGGCTCGATCCCAGGACCCCGGGATCATGACCTGAGCCGAAGGCAGACGCTTAACCACTGAGCCACCCAGGCGCCCCGAGGATAGCAGTTAATTTAAGTGAAGGAGGGAGATGGGATATGTGGGGTAGAGAAGAGAGGTCCTAAATGAGGAAGGAACATTTGCAAAGGTGCTAGGGTATGAGAGAGGAGGAGCGATTAGAGTGCCCCACCATAAAAAAAGAGTTAGTGTGGCCTAATAAGCACAGAGATTGCAGGGGACCCTGGTGAAGGATGAGGCTGAGCAACAGCAAGAGTTTAAAGGGGGACAACTTGGAAGAGTAAATCCTTACCTCACAAGTATTATAGTGATATTAATATTTGCACTAACCCAGTATTTATAGTTGTTTATATTTAAAATTGTTATGAAAAATTTCAACATGCACAAAAGCATATAGAATAGTATAATGAACCTCTATGTACCCTTCACCAACTTTAACAAAGATCAATTCATGGTTAATTTTGCTTCAACCAGACCTATCTTCTCTTCCCCTTTCCCTTTAGTTTTCAAGAAAATCTTAGAAATCATATGATCTCATCTGTAGGATATTTTATTTTAAAATAACTGCCTACTGGGGCGCCTGGGTGGCTCAGTCGGTTAAGCTTGGCGTGGACCCTTGGTTTCTGCTCAGGTCATGACCTCAGGGTCCTGAGATCACATCCCGCATTGGGCTCAGCTCAGCACGGGAGTGGGCTTGAGATTCTTTCCCCTCCCTCTCCGCCCAACTTTGCTCCTTCCCCTGCTCAAGCTCTCTCCCTCTCTCTAAAAATAAATAAATAAAATCTTTAAAATAACTTCCACTATCTCATCTTCTGATTGCCACATGTAAAAGGAGGAAAGGCTCCTTTCTCTTCGGACTGTAATGACAGCAGCTTCTACTGCTACTCACTGCTACTGACCTAAAGACTTCTAGAACTTCGTTTCAAATACAGTTTACCTACCATGAAGGCAGTGCAATTCACATGATGAAAGAGGGCTCCCCGGGTCTTCACCTCATGTGCCCTTTGGTTTCATGGATTTAATACCAAATACTATGCTTTTATGTATTGACAATTTTGTTTACAGTTTTCTGCCTGGGATGCTCTAATCATATTAAAAAACCAATGAATACAAATACAAAATACCAACAAAAATAGTACTTACCAGCTTATGCTTTAAGAAATGTTTATTTTCCACTTAAAGAAAGACATTAGTTTTACACATTCCTGTTTGCTCATTTAGAGGACACGCACATATAGACTGGGGCTTGGTAAATATTTTAGCTTAAAATCCAAAGGTTGTTTTAAGAATGAACAAACTAGGTTATGAAAATGATAAAGCCTGGACTCATCAACAGAGTTTTCAAAGTTTAACTAATATTCTTGACCTTTTCAAAAGAGGAAACTGTACCTATAAGAACAAAGGCAAGCTTGGACGCTGTAATTCTTATTAAGAAAAAAAATTTTTCTATGTGATAAATAAAACTATATGGTATGATCAAGGATTAGGTCTTTTAATAAATAGGCATAAGAAGTCCCAGCATTTTTGGTTGACAGAAATTCTTCCTAAAGTGTTTTATTTTGAAAAAAAAAAAAAATAAAGTGTTTTACTTTGCCAGGAAAGCTAGTACTTTAATTTCATAACTAGATTAATAGTTTGAACATGCATCAAACACTTAGCTATTGGACAGGAACTTCTGAAAAACTAAATATGAATTAGAGATGGAATAGTACAAGTTCTGCTGAGGAGAATTTCTGATCTTTGTAAAGACAGCAGACTTTTTCAGTTTTTATTTAAACATTAGAATAAAAAATTATTAAATAGACAAATTTCTTGGAAAATACTCTTTTAAGCCACAAAATCATTCATTTCTCAATCATTTTGTAAGAGGAGCTCAAGAAAGAACAAACTTTCAGGGATTTTCTTTTTTTCTCGAGAACTATGCTATTCAATATATTGGCCATCAGCCAAATGCAATAATTTAATTAAAATTAAACAAGAAATTCAGGTCTTCAGTCTTATTAGCTGTACATGCTCAGTGTCTATGGCATTGGAAAACATTGATACAGAACATTTTCTTCATCACAAAAAAGTTCTAGTGAGTAGTTTTGTTTTAGAAGGCATGATTAACTTAAATTCATATTGAAAATATTCAAAAGTTAGCCAAGGTGTTTTCAATATTCCCCCTTTTTAAAAATAACAATATGTATACGCACACATTCCTAAGAAGGTAGATCATCTAAAAGGTGGTCTCTTTTTCCCCTTCACAGGTCAATGCTACTGTAGATAATCCCACTTTTCCTTTTAAATATCAAATTAGGGCCTATACAAGAAAATAAAAATTATTCTTCCCTGAAATATTATCAATTCACCAGATATCTGAACTAAAATAAAATCACGAAACTACTATTTTCCCCTCTCCCTGCACTGGTCTATTTTTAACTGTGACAGTTACAAGTGATAAGCTAAAAGAGATTTTCCAAACCAAAATTCCAATTAGTATTCCCTATAGAACTTTCAACTATTTAATATCTTCATTTACACGAAAGCACACACATGCCTAATCTTTTACCATTTACTGGTGTGGGGCCCACCAACTGCTGCAAAATTACAACATCAAAAAATACCTTTGCTTTCCATGCAGCCTTTCTCCTCAAGAAACTTTACCTTTAAAAAAAACCTGTCAATTTATATTTTGTTCAAAGAGGTACTTGCAAGTCAACTGATACTACCTGAACAATAAAATAAAAGCTTATGGGTTCACATTTTGGTTTATAATTCTGAGTTCCGCACCAAGCATTTTATAAAATCAACAATTTGGCTGGGTAAGAAGGTGGGCGAGGAAGTGTCAATTTTACCTCAAACTCCAGCCGTGTGCATATGCAACGATGATATCAATGAGCAGCAACGCGGCATGTTTATCATGAGATAATCACACCCCTAGAGGTTTAGAAGCACTCAGCTGAACCTCGTGCCTTGCAACACATTTGGGGTGTCATTATCTCATGATAACCATACTCCCTGTCAAGCCTTGTTGCTTAATTAGGGGTTACGAAGGTGATAAGACCAAAAGAAATCAGATGAACAGTACCTAAGATGAATGATACCTTAATCAACTTAAACCTGGTGGCGGAAGGGAGCACGATGAACAAACATACAGTGAGCTGTGTTATTATTTTTCGAGAAATTTGTTAATAATAAATGAGAAGCCCAACCTGCATGCACAGATTTGAATTGCATTTGCCACGAGACATGATGTTTATGATCAATAATTTAAATTGTGTTTTTATAATGCATGTAAAATGTTCACAAAATTAATGGTAATGTGAAATTTAACTTTGACCTAAGATACCGGGTTTACGCGTGACAGTGATTCATCATAAACCAAACACAGAATTTAGGTATTAAGTCTGCAAGGGAGCTGATCAATAACACCCATGCCATGTAAGATTTTAACAAACTAGCCTGAAACCGGAAAGGAAAAATAACATGATACATCCCTTCCAATTTCCACCCTCTGAAAGTGGAACTTAAAATAATCAAACATGAAAAACAAAAAACCGAAAAAACACGGCAGGCACCAAATGCTCTAAAGAAGCCATGTTCGAATACTTAACTTTAGTTCTTTTGTTCTATTTTTAAAAACAACTGCCATATTTGTGGAGAGAATATAGCTCCAAATATGGTGCACTTGAAGCTGCTTTCCAATTCACTGTGAAACATCAATTATCTTTATCAAATAACAGTATCTCATCTCAGTCCATTATCAAGATGGAGTCTTATTTTAGCGGGACTGCAGCCCTATCTGTATATCAGGGCTGGCCGCAGTGGCAGAGCGTGAGTGAAAGGCTGTGAAATAATCAATAATAATCATCAAATTGTGGTCGAAAAGGTTGTGAGGATGGAAGTTTTTGATGAAACCTCACCTTTTTTTCTTTTTTTGGTGCAGATGATAAGGCTTAACCTTTGCAGTACCTGATAAGTATGACTTGGTTAGAGGAAGCCTTATGTATGCTTTAAAGTGGTCTGAATGCCCAAAGACACACTGAAATACTCAGGCTTACGTGAAACACAAACCTCAAGCTATCAAAAACCATCAGGTGGGAGGGCTCAAAACCACTGTGACCAAGGTTTACTGTAAACTTGATACTTGACTCCAACACAGAGAATTCAAACCTGACATACTGTGGGTGTTAAATCCATATAAGTAGAAGTTGGCTCTGAAAAAATACTGCTCGCGTAACAATGGGTCCAAAGTACCCTGTTATTTCCTTCAGAGGTGAATGAAATGTTGCCCAAGACTGGGTACCCAGATTTGAAAAAGTCCTCTGTTTGAGAGTTGAGAGATTTTATCACGTCTATCCTTATCACACGTCCTAAAACTTTCTGAGGTATAGCATGAGAATCATGGGGAAATAATTTTTTAATTTTAAAGAACACCACTAATTTGGAAGGATGAGAAGTGGGACAACTTTCCTCTGATTTTTTATCACTGGCTTCTATTTACATCAATGGACATAAACCCAAAATAAATTAACCGAGAAACAACCCAACTCAAATTAGAGACAACTTAGTTGCTTGGGGTTTTGTGCAGATCTGTTGGAAGCAGTCTCCTGATGCTATGCTATATCCCTCCACCAGCCCAAAACAATACATGCTAACAACTTCAGTGAAAAACCTCGTATTTTATGACAGTTTGATATTTTAAAAAGCGTATGTTTAGATTTGCTAAAACAAGAAAACACACACTAAATCCATCAATGCAAATTAATTATGCTTTCAAATGTTAAAAAATTCAGTGACAAAGCTCACTGATATAAATGGTCAAACTATTAACATTTTTCCAGTGGTGAGGTCCTATTAATCTGAACATACTGTTAAACAGTTTTATAGAAAACATTTTTGAACCAGATCCTAGTTAGGGAATTTGTGAAATCTGACACATACTAATAGAAATTAGCTTTATTATAATTCCTCAAATCTGAATTTATTAAAAATAGGCTTGTTAAAAAAATTTTAGTTTGTTCTAATGAAAACACTCTTAAACAACTTCAATAAAAAGTAGCCAACAATATTAACCTAACCTGTAACTCTTGCTTTGACTTATCTTTTCTATAAAAATGTCCAGATACTTCTGGCAAGAATAATTACTTTCTTTTGAAATATTTTACCATTTATACTCATACCAGTACTTATAGTGGGTTAAAATATTTAACATATCTTTAAGAGACATGTTCATTTTATCCTCTCTGTACCAACAGAACCAAAGCCTATTTCTCAGCATCTCTGAGATTTTTTTTTGAAACACTACACTACCAATCAACACTAAGGATACAAAGGAATTATTAATGCTGATTGTGGACTGGGAAAAAATGGGAAATACAAATTAAAATAATCTGATATTTCAAAAAATATGAAACCTCCAATGCAACACAAACAAAAAATATGCTCAAAGAAATCCATTTTCTACTAATTACAGCTTAAATTTTAAAGTCTTCCAAGATAATTAATCAAGTTATAAGAAATGACATAACACCTATCAGAAATTAAAATGTATTTTGGAGAACACACTGGAAATAGCAAATTAGAAGCATGTTATTCAAATACAATCAGAAATCTGAAAGAAAACTATCATTTACTATAGTACAAGTCATAGCATAATCCTTGTGATATATTTTAAAATTTAGTTTTGAAAATGAATATTCTAGCAACATGTCAAGCCTGTTAAAACAGAATATTCCTTTTATTATCTCAATGTTCTAAAATTAATTTTGTACTAATAATGCAAAATTTCATGTTAACAATATATGCAAAGCTAGTATTGGCTTTTTTAAAACAATAAAAATGTAATAGTGTGTGTGGAATCTTGCTATAGAGGTAGCTATTAAAACTATACAAGACAGAATCCTAAAATTGCTACAACACTCTACCCCACATACAATAAATGTTCTCCAGAAACACTGCAGCATTCTAAGGCTGAATCAGCTGGCTCTCCAAGCTGAGTTGCAATAAGATAGTATGTTTTATTATGAGTGTCATGGAGACGGTGTGAAAAATCAAGAGCCACAGGCAGTCAGAGGCAATGGGTCAATAATGCTCCCACAGACACTGTGTAGATAATCAACAACAAGGCCCGAGGTTCTCTCTGCACTGCACACAGCTGAAGGGCAAATCAATACAGCCAGGGGAAGGACACTGCCCAGCTCCACTTCCCACAAGACACTCTGGCTACTCTAGGAAAAACACCCCTAAAATGGAAATAAAGCAAACTTGCTGCGCACCTAACAATCAACTAACCTTGAATGTATTCACAAATGCACCCTTCAAATAAGCTTCCAGAAAATCCAAATAGAATTCACTGTAAAGACTGCCGAAAAATGAAACCAGAGCAAGGGAAAACAAAAACAAAAACAAATGCTACCTAAACAGAGGCCAGGGGGAACTACTTAAGTGTAAAAAGGGCAAATCTGATCTTATGACTATTTCAGTTTATAATCCTAAAATTAAAGTTTAACCAAAATTTTTATGAGTAAACTCTATAGCAGGGGGTTTTATTTGCTTAACTTTGGGGTCTAATATTGATGATGTTTGAGCAGATCATGTCCATGCTTATGATCAGAAGAGTGGTAACAAGGAGTAAAACTACTAAATTGAAAATTGTAAATTAAATCTGAATTAATTGTTCTAAAAAAAGAATGTAACATTTTAATGTAGTCTACTGGCTATGAGGGCAATATTTTGTCGACAGTTTTTGTGTCTGACATCTCGTTAAATATATGCTGCTAATATTTCACATTTTTCAGTAAAAATTTATGGGCAGGAATATGTTGATTTATTATTTCTCAAGAAAAAGGTGATTCATCACATCCATCATTCTGTTAATCATTAGGTGTTATTTCTAAGTTACTATGTAAAGCCATCTTTCCTGAAATGTGGAGAAAATATGCTGGAAGAAAAAAGAACAGTGGAAAGCATTTTGAGGTTTATTTCTTATTTTATTACTATTTTACAATTAATGCTGCTTTTTTCCCCCCAACAGATAAAACAACATCTTTAAGCAGTAAAATGTGCACTAGTTCAAGTGTAAAATACTGTAAACATTCCTCCAACATAATGTTATAGGAAGGATTGAAACATTTCTATTGTTATAACATCAAAAGAATATTAAAAAAGAACAATTGTGTAAAATGCCTTGTGAGTGAATTTAGGAAACAAAGCACTGATCTCGTACAGGATTTTTACCACACTTTAAAAGAATGTTATTTTTGCAGCCTATTGACAAGAGACTTTCCTGTTTCTTTTTCTTTATTCACTGACAATTATTTATAGGTACCGAGGAAAACAGTACTATATTGTTTAGTAAGGTGATGCAATAATAATACTCCAAAATTATGATTCTGGGGACACATGTGTTTTTTAACTAGAAAGAATATGAATTAAAAGACAACAATTCCTTTGTTGGTGCTTACTATGTTTTCCTATTAGGAGACTGACAGGGAGTTTACTGTGTGTGTATGTGTTTGTGTGTGTGTGTAATTATTGAAATCCGGTGACTATGAAGTAAAGAGTTTAGTTAGGAGAGAAACTGAGCATAAATTGTCCACTTTAAACTCTACATATTTATGACTACTTGGTTGGACGGATATAGTTAAAAGCAGGTTTTCATTTTTGAAAAGTTGTATTATATTATCTAGTCACCATGACAACAAAATTGAGGTACTACAGCAAGCCTTAGAAAAATACCTGTCTTAGGAAAGGAAAAGTTGGTTTCTTAAAGTAGTTGTTATCTTTATGAATATTTGCTTTGTTAAAGCCCTAGTCTTATAGAAATAATCCAGAGAGTGATTAATGAAAAGTAGGAAGTGTTTCATCCTCAAATAAGAAGGTTCAGACACAGATGCCACTGATGATGGGAGATCCAAAATGAAAAGCGATAATATCAGCAGTCTTTAAGAAGCAGTTTTCCTATGGGATCCGTCTTTGTCCCTTCACATCTACCTATTATTAGAGAATTTGTGTTGACCTATTTAATTTTAGACCTTCCACCTCTTTGTCAAATCTGGCTGAGATCAGCTTGCCTAAATCCTGCTCTTGTCCTGCGAACGAGGACTGTGTGACAGGACAGCTGGCTGATTTGCATATCTTCCTCTCATTGGCTGAGGAAACTGCCTAGGCCGTGAAACACTCCAAGACAGGCATAGATTTTAGCTGCTTCCTCATTTTGAAAACTAGGAACATTTCTACGTGCTTAAGAGCATCTACAAAACCCAAGACACTGTGCATTAGGACAGTGCTTTTTCCCACCTAACAAGAGCAGAAGTTCAAGATAATTTAAAATGTACTCCTATAGACATTATGCTGGCAGATTAAAAACCCCTCAATTCTAATTGTGTATGGAGGCTTTGGTGTTTGGTGGGATTTTTTAAAGTCCCATAACCACATGATCAATCCAGGTGATTTAAAATCAATGCCAAAGCCAGACAAAGGCTGTTGTAAACAGCTCTCTATTTGCTTTATGGAAAAGGTGAAAAATCTGAGTGAAGCTTTCTTCAGTGAGATGGCTAAACCGTAAGAGAACAGCTCAAGCCCGTGAGGCCACTTGCATTCCCTTGGCGGGAATTCAGAAATATAAACTGAACCCTGAACCTACCTCTCTCTAGTCCAGAGAAAATTAAGAGAAAACCTCTAAGAACTGTGCTTATCAAAAGTGATACCTCTTTCTTGCTAATAATTCATGCTTTGGCCATGCTATATTTATATATATTCGAGAAGTCAAATATATAGCCAAAATAGTGCTCTATCCTTGGAAAAAAAGATACGCCCTTTAATCCTAGAAGCACAGGATTATTGAATAATTTCATTTAAGAATACTCAGAAGTCAAGTGCTTTTGAAATCCACCAAATTTTAAAGTAAGTGTCTTTGAAATCCCTGGACAAATGTCCCTCTTTCAAATCAGATATGAAGATACTGCTCTTTGTCTTAGTCTGTGATTTCAAAGGTCTGTCTTAATGGTCTTCCATTACTCTCCTTAGCAGAAATCTCATGCCACTTGTATTCTCTAGGTTGGCATTAAATTGATATTAAAATGACTCAGAATAATAGTTTTAACATATATCAGGATGCAGACAATGTACAGGAGTGTTTTCTTCATAGCCAATCCAACACAGTATCTTTCATATCTGTTTTAAACCTTTCCTATTGCAAAATGCTGTACTTTGGTAAACCACGGGTCAGGTACTCCCCCTTAAGCAGTCAAATATTCTATAGCACATTAAAAAAATATGTATCTTAAAAAGCAAAACTCTCTTGATGCCACATTTACTCCTAGCTGTGTCTCTTCTCTCATTTTCCCAACCAAGCTTCTTGAAAGAGAGGTCTACACAAGCCTGCCTGCCCATGGCTTCCCTGCTGCCAGACTTCCAACCCCACTACCACATGAGACTGTTTTTTTAGAGTCACCAGTGACCTTCTGTTGCCAAATCTGATGGGCTTCTCTTGATTTTTATCTTCCTTGACCTCTCAGCAGCATTTCTCCATGAGACACTCTCCTCTTTTGGTATCTAAGACACCACTCTTCTGATTTTCTTCATGCCCTCCAGCCATCCATTCTCACGCTTTTGCCAGATGCATCTCTTCCCATCTCATCCTTGAGTGGTGAACATTTTGAGGGCTTTGTCCCAGCCCTTCCAACTCTATCTGAGCTTCTCTTCTTGCTGTATATTCATGCACAGCCACGGCTCTAAACACATCAACATGTCAATGACGTCTACAGGTTAATCTCTAAAGTCATTGGACAGCTCCACATGAATGTTTACTAGGCTTATCAAAGTTAACATCAACAACTAAGCAATTAATTTTCTACCACTCCTTATTCCATAAATCTGCTTCTCCTCCAATGTTCCCCATCTATTCAGCTGCTCAAACTAAAAACCTAGAAATCATCCTCACTACCTCACTCTCTCAATGACCATACCGAATTCATCATGAGTTCACCTTCAAATATATCTCAAATCGGCCCATTTCTCTCTATCTTCACTGTCTCTGTTCTAGTCAGGGATAGTGATGAGGGATTTTTCATCAATGACTCAAAGGCCTCCGTGACCTAGCTCTGGCCTATCGCTCTAGTCTTGTCTCTGGTAGCTCTGCAATAAAATGTCCTGTACACTTTCTTTCAGTATATTCTTAAGGATGTATTGGCACACTAAATGCCTAGTGTTTTGCCCAAATATGGAAGTGACTCATAGCCTGGGAATTTCACTGGATTCACCACTTAGAAAAGCAAGGTAGCTAAGAATGTTCCTCCAGTTATGTTTCTGGAGGTGGTGTTAGTTTCCTCATAACCATTAAATAGAAATACATTATTTCAGTAGTTTGTAGCACTAACATAGTAGCTGGTACACAGTAAATACTTAATATTTGCTAAATTAATAAATTATTTGAACAGCTGCTACAGCAAGAGAAAAGATCCTCCCATATTGTGAGAGATACCCAGAGAGAGAAAAGTCTTGAATTGTGTGTTGTATTTGAGTAGCTGGAGAAAACTCCCAATTAGGGACAAGCTATAAGGGGTTAATAAGATATTGGTGACTTCTGAAGCACATTTTCAGTTAGTGATTTTATCTGGTAGAGGCTCCCTCCTGTTGTAATTTGAAGAACAGAAAAGTCATCAGAAAGGGGACTGTGGAAAGAAAAGGAGGCTTATACGTATACCCAACAGTAGCTGCTTCATGCTCTGTCAGGGTGGGCTGGCCTAACAGAATGGGAAAATTCTCAAATGCAGTAAGAAAATCTAGGATTCTGGTCTCAGCTCAGCTCAGGACAATAAGAGAAATTTCTGCACAGAAAGGAGTAACTAAAACCTCATAAGATAAAATGTTATGATTTTATGTAGTATTTCAAAGCAAATATAGGATATGCAGACCATGACTACAAAAATCTACAAGTAGCTATATCTGTGAATAAGCAATGTATAAATGTAAAATCTTTGCGTGGGGGTGGGTGGCGGGGGGCTGTGATTGGTTTTTCTCCTCTAAACCTTTAGTATTGCTACCTTGCCTTTTCAATGGTGATACTTCCCCATCTAAATCAAATTCCATTAAGGCCATCCTAAGGCTCCATTTTTGTCTATATGATTCTAGATCTAATGCAAGCTATTCCTATTTTTTAAATTGTTTGATTTTACAGAGCATGGGGACTTCAAATATTAATTCACAATAATTCAAACATTACTTGTTCCACTTATTATCTGCCATTTTATTCCGTCAACGCAGAGTTTCTCAACTCCAGTCTGCCTTAGAATTACCTGGCAGCATCCAATGAAAATGTAGATATGTGGGTCCCTGCCTCAGCAATTCTTGTTCAGAGGTGTGAGGTAGGAAATATCCACTCTGAAATTTCCCACATGATTCTGACATGTCACTTGGCTTAGAAAGAACAATGCTAAATGGCAGTGCCCAGTGAAGTCATTCGACAGCCACTCCTAGACAGGTGGAACCACACACACCATCACATAAAAGAGCTATTGGCTTTGTACTACAATTCATCATTATTATTTCCCCTTGCATGCATTTCACAATTTTTAAAAACCCTTTCACATACTCTGTAAAGCACCTCGTCTTTCTGGCCTCACTTTGCTTTCTGGCAAAAATAAGGATGCTGGCCTCAATTATTTCTTTCAGCCTGAAAAAATAATGTGTGCCTGACATATAGCAGACACTCAATAAATATTTGTTGAACGAATGAATGCATGGTTACTTCCCCAAAACCACGCAGAGTGTGCTGGGGGTGGTATTAATAGGTTTTTGAAAAAAGTCTGATACCTAGTAAACTTCGGCTTGGAGAAGTTCAGGGACAGAGTTAGTAATTGGATGTAAGACTAAGTTTTCTGACTCATCATCTGATGATCTTTCAGCATTCTTGCTGAAATTTGCCGATTAGACTGTGTTGGGTGAAGGACGGTCCACCTGCTGTATTTTGTATTCCAACCGCTACCAATGAATGACAAACTGCTCTATATGTATAATGGCGTGTAAGTTGTTACCTTCTTCTTTAACCTCTGTCTACAGTAGAGGCAGTAATTCCAGAGGTTTGATATATGTATCTACAAGTGATAAATCTATGTGAGTTACAGCTGTGTCCTTGTAGATTTACAACTATAAGTTTTAATTCATCTCTGACAACGCATTTACATAAATTACAGCAACACTGTAACAATGCCATATGCTGGGATGTTTGCCCAGAGAAATTCAAGAGGCTTACGGGAGCTGGCTTTCTTTCTATTACAAAGGGCCACTCTCAGTATGTATCAGAAAGAAGCTTTTCGTTTGGTGTGGTGGGCACTATACAGATGTCTTCTTGCTCTTGACATTCCTTTGAAAGTAAACTATGCTTCAACACCTTTCAACACATTAATGGGTTTTCAACATTAAGATGTAACTTTATGGAGTGAAAGAATTACCTAAATAGTTAAACATTCAAAGGAATGAATGTGCACTGTTTCGAAGCACCTACTCTGTCTTCAAGTGTGGCTGCTTAATGGCTCTCTGAAGTAGAAGCACAAGTCAGCTGAGCTGGCGGGAAGAGGGACAGTGTGAGGTAATTAAGGGCGACCCTCTCCTTCCAGTACAATGAAGGGAAAGGCCCTTGGCTTCAGACAAGACACAGAAAAGAACAGAACCAGATCTCTTGAGACTTATCCTGTACTTTTCAATCCCAGCTCACTGTTCCTATAGGAATAAAAGGGCAAGTTGATTCTTTCAGAGTAACCTTGTATTAGTCTACTTAGTTTAAAAATGTTTCCTACTAAGACTTTTTTCTTCTTAAAATTTTTATTGATTTAATTTTTCTTTTAAGTAAACTCTACCCACAACATGGGGCTCAAACTCATGACCCCAAGATCAAGAGTTCCATGCTCTACTGACTGACCCAGCCAGGCACCTCAAGAGTTTTATTCTTAAACCAAGACTAAAGTCTCTTTCAAGTTCAGAAACTCAAAACTTTAAAGATGACTATCAATCAACCCAACCACTACCATTTACTGAACACTTAAAATTTAACAGTCATGACACTAAATATCATATATATGTTAGCTCAACTAATCTTCAAGAAGTCCTACAATTATTCCCATTTTATAGGTAAGGAAACTGGTTTAAAGAGGTTGGTTGTCTTCCTAAGGTCAATCCACTGTGCTCAGGGAAGATGACAGCCTTCTTGCTATCTCATGGATGAATTTCAGTCATGATAATTCCATTCTCTTTGCCAGCAACAGGTTAAAAAATGTGATATAATTCTGGTCAATTGAGAACAAGGCTTTCTCAGAGGGTGTATCTGCTTTAAAAACTTCTCCTTCCTGCCTCTGGACAGTATCTTTTGCATAGGGGGCTATACCCGGTGCTGGTGGTCCAGCCTGAGACCAACATACCAAATGCAGCAAAACAGAGAGATGGACAGACTGGGGTCCCTGACCATACCATTGAGCTGCTCACTTTCCCAGCTACCTCTGGATGTCCTGTTATACAAGATAATAAATTCTTTAATTTAAAGCTTCTTTTGTGGCTTCTATTACTTTGTAGATGAAATAGCCTATTAAATCTTTCCAATGATTCCACAGTTCTTTTATTTTAAAAAATTCCTCTCAGGGCTCCTGGGTGGCTTAGTCAGTTTAGAGTCTGCCTTTGGCTCAGGTCATAGTCCCAGGGTCCTGGGATCGGGTCCCACATCAGGCTCCTTGCTCAGCAGGGAGCCTGCTTCTCCCTCTGCCTGCCGCTCCCCCTGCTTGTGCACTGACAAATAAAATCTTAAAAAAAAAATTCCTCTCTATGCCTAATCTAAATCTTTTTTTTAAAAGATTTTATTTTTAAGTAATTTCCACCTCCAACATGGGGACTGAACCCATAACCTTGAGATCAAGAGCCACACGCTCCGACTGAGCCAGTCAGGTGCCCCCTAAATCTTTCTTTTTACATGACTATCTTCTCTACCAGTTTACAGACAACCCATCCCCTCCCCCAAATTTTTTTCATAAAATACTGTTTTTACTTTTTCATTATGGCATCACTTTATATTTTTAGTATATATACTTAAGATACTATATTTTGAGGCTTATCAGAGTCTACTGGTTCTATCATGCTTTCTATCCCTTTTCTTCACTCAGCCCACTACAGATTCCTTTCAAGGCCTGATAAACTGTTGCCTGGATCACTGTCACTGAAGCCTCACAGAGCAAACTTTCTTCAGTCTATCCTCTGTAGCCCTGATCTTCCAAAATGGGATATCTGATCTTGTTGCTCCCCTCCTTAAAACTCTTCAAATGCTCTCTCTGAATGTACCACTACACATTCAGCATAGTATTGATTTATATGCACTCTAAAAACTTTTAAATCAGTCACTAGCATTGAAAAACTGGGAGGTTTTTAAATAAAAACCCAGATTTTCAGCTTTCTTGAAAAATCAGAAGATCAGGCAACACTAGGTCCACAGTTGCACATGGCACCGACCGATAGGATCTGATCCCTCTACATGGAGCGTGTGTTCTCCAGTCTGCCACAGCCCCCACCCCCGGTTCCCAGTTCAATCCCTACCACTCAAGGACAGTAGCATGGCGCATTTTACTAAAGGCTTCCGCTGCTCTTTTTAGAGAGTAGCGTTAAAAAGATAAACATTTCTTGGAAGGTGCTATCAAAAATGGAAAAATGGGAAAGATAAACTAAGAGGTCTCACCTTGTTCTATTAATTCACGTTATATGCTTCATCTGTGTAGGTGTTTGAGTTTGTCTCTGCTGATCTATGAGACTGAGACTATGAAGCAATCCATCTAGGAAAGGCCTTCCATGATCTCGCCTCTCCTAACCGCTGGCTTTCTCTCTCTTCTCTTCTCCCTTCCACATTCCTTTGCAACCTCTGCTCCCAGCACTGCCCAAACCTTCACAGTTCCTGGAATACACTGCTAAGTTAAATGATACCTCTGTGCTTTTGTTGATGCTTCATCCTCGCTCTGAGAGGTTTCTTCCTCCATGTGTGCCTATGGAACATCTACTCTAGACTCAGCTCACATTTCACCCTCTTCATGAACCTTTTCCTGTTGTCTCTTACACCTCCACAGGGCCACCCTTTCCTACCTTGTGGCTTGTCACACACTCTGCTGTGGCACTGACCCACTTTATTGCACTTACTTGTTTCATCTTTGTCATCCCTGCTGGGCTGCAGATACCTGGCCCATACAAGTGGTCACTCCCTTCTGCACTTCATAGTGTCATGTAAATACTTCCAGGCACCATGCAACAGAATCTCTCTTAATTGACTTCGATTTTACTGACACTTGGTGTTAACCAATACTCTCTCTTCCCTCTGTAAAGTATCCTGGCTGATGCCCAGCACCTGAGGAACACCAGCAGTTAACAGCCTACTCCCTACTGTTCCTGCCAGGTGAGCACTCTTGGACCTAGAGTTAACCAAAGCCATGCTGGCTGTGCTTGTCAACGTGAATATGTAGTTGAATTAAATATCAGACAAAATTATAAGAGGGGGAAGATGGCTTTAGAAAGACATACACATGCACACACTCATGAAATTAGGTGTAAGTGAGACAAGTGTACAGGACCGGACAAAGTGTAAACATCTAGGATTATACTCTGAGCCTGCTTTATATGTATCTTTAGTTTCCCAATCTACTCAAACAAATGGAAGATGGGACGGTTTAGGAAGAAAAATGTTCTAGAACTATCATCAATGGACCAATTATAGAAAGAAAAGGCCTTGCTCTCACAACAAGAGACAAAAAATAAAATTATCTTGATAGGATTTAAACTAAAATGAAATGTTTAAGATACATCATTTTACATGATGCCACACTCCAGCAACATTTTTGATTAACTGAACAACTTCGGGGGCTGACTGTACTAGATCCAGGGGCTTTTATGGTACCTCCCCCAACCTCCTCCTCCAGATGTGAACTCCATCAGGAGTTCTATTCGGGACAGGAGGTACCAAATTTTGACAGCGAGCTCATTTAAATCATCAACATCTCTTTAAAATCTATCATGAGCTATAGACTCACGTCCTCATTATATGTGTTTTAGAGTACTATGAATCACATTTATTGAATGACTACTACATGCCAGGCCTGATTCAAAGCACCTTATATATCAAGAGTGGATATAAAGACTATAGGCAATGAATCCAGAATGAATTCAATGTACTGTGATTCTCCTACTTTGAAAATCAAAATATATTTTAGTCTACCTAATGCTTTTGCAAGGATGTTGAAATGCTTGTAATAACTGCCGGGTTTGTAAACAATAGAACTCTCTGCCTCATGTATTTCCAATTACAGATATTGCCAAGTATTTTAATTTTCTTTCTTGGTGCAAAAATCTTGAATATTACCACCCCAAGTATAACACAAATGTAAGAAATACACAGTGAGTGATAGAGAAACAACAGAAAAATATGGAGTCTGTTCAAAATATTCTTTAAAAATGTTTAAATTTTCAGAATAAACGATGGTCTAATTTCAAGCACTGTTCCAGATGTCTGTTTCTTTTCCTAGAGATTCTTCTCTAAATAGCATTTCACTTTCAAAACAGGAACCTTGTTAGGTAATTCTTCAACACACTGTCAAGAAGCCATTGTCTTCCCCAACCATTCATCTTATTATCACCCCCGATGCCATATTTCTGGTTGTTGCTCCAGAATGTCATAGGAAGCACCTGCCATAAAACCAGCTGCTGAAAAGAGCACGAAGAAAATACCTAAAATGTCAGGGTCTGACTAAGTACTGTAGTCAATTCTCACTGCAATTTTTGCAATCACCACATAAGTGCCCTTGATGTATAAGCGTTATAGACTTCTGCTCGGTGAAAACTGTGCCTGAAGCTTCAAAACTCTGCCTTAAAGAAACATCAATCTTACTGTCCACCACATCCCTAAGGTCCATTGCTCCTTCTAACTACAAGTAAAAATCTTTGTTATTTTTAGAGAGAAGAACACATTGTTTTCCAAACTTCTATTAATATAGGTGTGTTTGCTGACATTTCTGTTGAGTCTTGAATATTAGCTCTCTTTTGATATATAGTAGTCTCAGAGTGCTTGCCAGAATTAAATGTATTCTAGAAAATTATACTGGTTTTTTTTTTTTTACTTTTTTATTGTTATGTTAATCCCCATACATTACATCATTAGTTTTAGATGTAGTGTTCCATGATTCATTGTTTGTGCATAACACCCAGTGCTCCATGCAGAACGTGCCCTCCTCAATACCCATCACCAGGCTAACCCATCCTCCCACCCCCTCCCCTCTAGAACCCTCAGTTTGTTTTTCAGAGTCCATCATCTCTCATGGTTCATCTACCCCTCCGATTTCCCCCCCTTCATTCTTCCCCTCCTATCTTCTTCTTCTTTTTTTCTTAACATATATTGCATTGTTTGTTTCAGAGGTACAGATCTGAGATTCAACAGTCTTGCACAATTCACAGCGCTTACCAGAGCACATATCTTCCCCAGTGTCTATCACCCAGTCACGCCATCCCCTCCACCCCACCCCCCACTCCAGCAAGCCTCAGTTTGTTTCCTGAGATTAAGAATTCCTCATATCAGTGAGGTCATATGATACATGTCTTTCTCTGTTTGACTTATTTCGCTCAGCATAATACCCTCCAGTTCCATCCACATCGTTGCAAATGGCAAGATCTCATTCCTTTTGATGGCTGCATAATATTCCATTGTATATATATACAACCTCTTCTTTATCCATTCATCTGTCGATGGACATCTTGGCTCTTTCCACAGTTTGGCTATTGTGGACATTGCTGCTATAAACATCGGGGTGCACATACCCTTTCGGATCCCTACTTTTGTATCTTTGGGGTAAATACCCAGTAGTGCAATTGCTGGATCATATGGTAGCTCTATTTTCAACTTTTTGAGGAACCTCCATACTGTTTTCCAGAGTGCCTGCACCAGCTTGCATTCCCACCAACACTGTAGGAGGGTTCCGCTTTCTCCGCATCCCCGCCAACATCTGTCATTTCCTGACTTGTTAATTTTAGCCATTCTGACTGGTGTGAGGTGGTATCTCATTGAGGTTTTGATTTGGATTTCCCTGATGCCGAGCGATATTGAGCTCTTTTTCATGTGTTTGTTGGCCATTTGGATGTCTTCTTTGGAAAAATGTCTGTTCACGTCTTCTGCCCATTTCTTGATTGGATTCTTTGTTCTTTGAGTGTTGAGTTTGATAAGTTCTCTATACATTTTGGATACTAGCCCTTTATCTGATATGTCATTTGCAAATATCTTCTCCCATTCTGTCGGTTGTCTTTTGGTTTTGTTGACTGTTTCCTTTGCTTTGCAAAAGCTTTTTATCTTGATGAAGTCCCAATAGTTCATTTTTGCCCTTGCTTCCCTTGCCTTTGGCGATGTTTCTAGGAAGAAGTTGCTGCGGCTGAGGTCGAAGAGGTTGCTGCCTGTGTTCTCCTTTAGGATTCTGATGGACTCCTGTCTCACATTGAGGTCTTTCAACCATTTGGAGTCTATTTTTGTGTGTGGTGTAAGGAAATGGTCCAGTTTCATTCTTCTGCATGTGGCTATCCAATTTTCCCAACACCATTTGTTGAAGAGACTGTATTTTTTCCATTGGACATTCTCTCCTGCTTTGTCGAAGATGAGTTGACCATAGAGTTGAGGGTCCATTTCTGGGCTCTCTATTCTGTTCCATTGATCTATGTGTCTGTTTTTGTGCCAGTACCATACTGTCTTGATGATGACAGCTTTGTAATAGAGCTGGAAGTCTGGAATTGTGATGCCGCCAGCTTTGCTTTTCTTTTTCAACATTCCTCTGGCTATTCGGGGTTTTTTCTGGTTCCATACAAATTTTAGGATTATTTGTTCCATTTCTTTGAAAAAAGTGGATGGTATTTTGATGGGGATTGCATTGAATGTGTAGATTGCTCTAGATAGCATTGACATCTTCACAATATTTGTTCTTCCAATCCATGAGCATGGAACGCTTTTCCATTTCTTTGTGTCTTCCTCAATTTCTTTCATGAGTATTTCATAGTTTTCTGAGTACAGATCCTTTGTCTCTTTGGTTAGATTTATGCCTAGGTATCTTATGGTTTTGGGTGCAATTGTAAATGGGATCGACTCCTTAATTTCTCTTTCTTCTGTCTTGTTGTTGGTGTATAGGAATGCCACTGACTTCTGTGCATTGATTTTATATCCTGCCACTTCACTGAATTCCTGTATGAGTTCTAGCAGTTTTGGGGTGGAGTCTTTGGGGTTTTCCACAAAAAGTATCATATCATCTGCAAAGAGTGAGAGTTTGACTTCTTCTCTGCCAATTTGGATGCCTTTTATTTCTTTTTGTTGTCTGATTGCTGTGGCTAGGACTTCCAATACTATGTTGAATAGCAGAGGTGATAGTGGACATCCCTGCCGTGTTCCTGACCTTAGGGGGAAAGCTCTCAGTTTTTCCCCATTGAGAATTATATTCGCTGTAGGTTTTTCATAGATGGCTTTTATGATATTGAGGTATGTACCCTCTATCCCTATACTCTGAAGACTTTCGATCAAGAAAGGATGCTGTACTTTGTCAAATGCTTTTTCTGCATCTAAGGATCATAGGATTCTTGTTCTTTCTTTTGTTAATGTATTGTATCACATTGATTGATTTGCAGATGTTGAACCAACTCTGCAGCCCAGGGATAAATCCCACTTGGTCGTGGTGAATAATCCTTTTAATGTACTGTTGGATCCTATTGGCTAGTATTTTGGTGAGAGTTTTTGCATCCATGTTCATCAGGGATATTGGTCTGTAGTTCTCCTTTTCGATGGGGTCTTTGTCTGGTTTTGGGATCAAGGTAATGGTGGCCTCATAAAACGAGTTTGGAAGTTTTCCTTCCATTTCTATTTTTTGGAACAGTTTCAGAAGAATAGGTATTAATTCTTCTTTAAATGTTTGGTAGAATTCCCCTGGGAAGCCATCTGGCCCTGGGTTTTCATTTTTTGGGACATTTTTGATGACTGCTTCAATTTCCTTAGTGGTTATAGGTCTGTTCAGGTTTTCTGTTTCTTCCTGGTTCAGTTTTGGTAGTTGATACATCTCTAGGAATGCATCCATTTCTTCCAGGTTATCTAATTTGCTGGCACAGAGTTGCTCATAATATGTTCTTATAATTGTTTGTATTTCTTTGGTGTTGGTTGCGATCTCTCCTCTTTCATCCATGATTTTGTTGATTTGGGTCATTTCTCTTCTCTTTTTGATAAGTCTGGCCAGGGGTTTATCAATCTTGTTAATTCTTTCAAAGAACCAGCTCCTAGTTTCGTTGATCTGTTCTACTGTTCTTTTAGTTTCTATTTCATTGATTTCTGCTCTGATCTTTATTATTTCTCTTCTCCTGCTGGGTTTAGGCTTTATTTGCTGTTCTTTCTCCAGCTCCTTTAGGTGTAGGGTTAGGTTGTGTACTTGAGACCTTTCTTGTTTCTTGAGAAAGGCTTGTATTGCTATATACTTTCCTCTTAGGACTGCCTTTGCTGCATCCCAAAGATTTTGAATAGTTGTGTTTTCATTTTCATTGGTTTTCATGAATTTTTTAAATTCTTCTTTAATTTCCTGGTTGACCTATTCATTCTTTAGTAGGATGCTCTTTAGCCTCCATGTATTTGAGTTCTTTCCGACTTTCCTCTTGTGATTGAATTCTAGTTTCAAAGCATTGTGGTCTGAAAATACGCGGGGAATGATCCCAATCTTTTGGTACCATTTGAGAACTGATTTGTGACCTAGGATGTGATCTATTCTGGAGAATGTTCCATGGGCACTAGAGAAGAATGTGTATTCTGTTACTTTGGGATGGAATGGTCTGAATATATCTGTGAATTCCATTTGGTCCAGTGTGTCATTTAAAGTCTTTAGTTCCTTGTTGATCTTTTGCTTAGATGATCTGTCCATTTCAGTGAGGGGGGTGTTAAAGTCCCCCACTATTATTGTATTGTTGTCGATGTGTTTCTTTGCTTTTGTTATTAATTGCCTTATATAATTGGCTGCTCCCATGTTAGGGGCATAGATATTTACAATTGTTAGATCTTCTTGTTGGATAGACCCTTTAAGTAGGATATAGTGTCTTTCCTCATCTCTTATTAGAGTCTTTGGTTTAAAATCTAATTTGTCTGATATAAGGATTGCCACCCCAGCTTTCTTTTGGTGTCCATTAGCATGGTAAATGGTTTTCCACCCCCTCACTTTAAATCTGGGGGTGTCTTTGGGTCTAAAATGAGTCTCTTGCAGACTATACTGGTTTGTTTTTATTAGAGTTCTTTAAATCTCATGCTGAAAACATTTTCATATCTTGCCAAGCCCCATTTTTCCTAAAAATATTATTTACGGAAAATGCTAGCATTCAGTTGTTTAACACTTTGCTAACACCATGTAACTTTATTTAGAAAATTTGTTACTTAGTGTTTAATAAGTCACATATAAGAGGTGTCTCTTTGTATCTACTGGAATAACTGTTTTTCACCTAAGATTTGTGCAATTCCACGTATTATGCTAATTTGAAAACTGCTATAAATGAACCATTCACATATATCCAGGAAAACAGCTGTTAGTCTTTGGCAAGCATGCTTCCCCTATGCTTTCTTGCTCCTCTGGGCTTTGCAGATGTTGTACCTTCTGCCTGGCATAAAGTCCCTTGCCCTTCTCCTTCTTTGCCTAACTCCTAATTGTTAATGGTTCAATTCAGATGTCCTCTCCTTTAGAGAACGCTGCCAGACCATTCTCCCTAGACTCCTAAGCAAGTCTAGGCTGGTGTTTCCTGTGTTCTCCCACAGGATTCTAGATAGCACTGCTGCAAAGGATGATCACAGTATTTCAACCACCAGTTTATGTCTTGTCTTCCATACCAGATTATAAATTCCTTGAGGGTAGGTACAGTTCGTGTTTATTTTTGGATGTCTTGCCTATAATATGGTGTCAGAGAAGAGCCATCATAAAATTTTTAACTTTTAATTTTACTTCTTTATATTTTAAAAAATAAAATGAGTGACAACTCCTGAATAAATGAATAAACAGTCTGTCATGTGAGATGACAAATATAGGAGGCAAAATAAACCAACTGTGGGGTTTCATTTTTTATGAGAATAATTGCAGTTCAAGAGTCATTCTGTTATTCACAGGAATGCTAGGGAGGGTGCAAAGAAACTAATGCCCATAAACTGTGGGAAAAGAGTTTCAGAGCATTCTGGCAATCAAATGCACAAATCTTCTGACCTAGCACTCTACAACCAGGAATTTACCCCAAAAAATCAGATAGGCAGCATAAAAAGTTATAAAAATCAGGCTAGTCAATGTAGCACTGTTTATAATGGTGAGAAATGGTGGGGGGGAGGGGGGCTTCAATGTTAATTGAGAGAAGTTTGGTTAATGAATTCTCCTACATCTGTGTTTTGGAATACTATGCAGTCATCCTAACAGTTTAAAATAGCCCTTCACATTTAGTATGTCCAATGATGAAGTCCTGTGCTTCATCCCTACTCCTCGCCTGCTTTTCTCCCAGTTGTTAGGGCATCATAATCCATCTGAATCACCCCTGAATTCTCTCTCTCACCACCGCCTCCCCCTTAACTGCCCCACACTGCACCTACATTTGAACAATAGTCAAGACCTATTGGCTCTCCTTCATCTGCCTGCTTTTCTCCATCTCTACTGCAACAACCCTAGTCCCAGCTCAGCAGCAAGCAGTCTTTTAAAATAAAAATGGGTCAAACCAATTCCAATTTTTAGAATCTATCCTACAGAGATAAAAGCGCTGGTGTATAAAGACATATATTCAAAAATGTCTATTGAAGCCTTGTTTGTAAGAATGCAAAGCTGGATTCAATTTGAATATCTCATCAACAGAAGAATAGTTTCCTAAAGTATTTCATATTTTATAAGGAACATGCTAGATTAATGGTTTTAACTGGGAGGTCTAGCTATGATACACTATTAAGATTTCAACTTGCAGAGTAGTGTGTTTATTATGATTCCAATGTTGTGAAATAAAGAACAAGCCTTCCAAAACAACAAATAAAAAATAATTTTAAAAAACAGACCATATAATTTCCCTGCTTAAAATTCACTAAAGGCATTCCATCACACTAGAATAAAATCTGAGATCCCCACCCTGACCTTCCGGACTGGATCCTTGCCTTCTATCCAGCTCCACCTCAACCCTCCCTTCTGCTTGCTCACAAAACCAGTGCCCTTTGCACTTGCCTTTTTTCTGTTCCCCAAACTTTCCAGTGTTCTGACCTTACTCTTTGTACCACCTACTCTTTATAATACCCTTCTTCTAGATGGTGCACAGTCATCCCCTCAGTGTGTTGTTTACTCCTGAGCACCCAAAGTAGGTACCTAGTCATTCCACTGTATTATCCTACCACTACCTGATGTTTCCTTGTTTAGTTTCTTGTTTGTCTCCTCTCACAAGGACAGAAGCTCCTTGAGGGCAGGATCTGTGCCTGTTTTATTTGCAGCTAATAGTTGGCATTCATCACATACTTGCCATTATTGAATAAGATAGATAGAGTCACCGGAAGAGATAATACATTGTTAAGTAAAAATACAAACATGTTGCAGAAGACAATTATACTGAGGAAGAGGAAGGGGATAATATTATTTGTATATTACAGAAAGAAGACTCAAAGGATTTACAACAAACAGCTAAAACAGGAATTAACTCTAAGGGGCAGGTAACGGTGGACTTTAACTTTCCACTTTAAATATTCTGTTACTGTTTGAGGTTATTTTTTAAATGAGCATGAATTACATTTATAATCAAAAGACGCAATCAATATAATTCATTTTGGGAAAAAATGGAATGCCAGAGAAAAAAGCAGGTAGATTTCTCCTTCATCAGCTGTTCCATATCTTCCTCTTCTCTTGTTCTCATGTAAATGCTAATCGTTCAAACATTATATCTAGACTTCTCACGGGGAGAATGGAAATTATACAAATTACTCAATTTTGACTGGCTAGGTATCAGTGGATCATTATTGTCAAAGAAAACAAAATACTTCTGTCAGAAAAAAACAACAACAAGAACAACAACACAACTGTTACAGGAAGCTTCCTGTTGACAAAAAGAAGAAATGGAATTGGGCACTGGCCATAGCCCGCCAGATCCAGAGATGAAGCAGAATAAAAAATTTTAGACCAACTCACACCTAATAAAAATCAAATAACAACAAACCTTAAGATTCTAACTACAGTTTTCTTTTGAGTTATAAAAGCAGCCACCCACCTATGCAAAATAAAAAGGGCTTGTGATTTACATAAAAAGTTAAGTTAATAAATAAACTAGACTGAATTTCAGTAGATAAGTAATGAAGGGATAAGTAATATATGATACACAAATGAGGGAGAATGAGAACAGTCACAACTATTCCTGTTGAAACCAAGAGAAACTACAAAAAATTATGCTACCTAACACGAGAAACTGAAAATAAGAATAATAATAGAAAGGTTGAATTACTGACTTGATCTTTTATATCTTAAAAAGGATGAAGAAAACAGATGTGGAAAATTATATAGTAATAAAAGTCCTTGAAAAAAAATCCAGTGGTGGTTAATATAAGACTTTAAATATATGCAAACAGGTGAGCCAACAACTGAGAAATGCTGGCAGCTGAGAATACTGTATTTAAAAATTAGCCTAAAATTACTTTACTCAGAAAGATTCTAATATAGCAGTAACATTAAAAGTAGTATTTGTAATGATTTTTAAAAAATCATTGAAGAAAAAATATCAGTAGGACAACAGATTTATGGTATGGAAAATTAGGACAAACAAAAGAATATGAGGGGTGCCTGGGTGGCTCAGTCGTTAAGCGTCTGCCTTTGGCTCAGGTCATGGTCCCAGGGTCCTGGGATCGAGTCCCGCATCGGGCTCTCTGCTCCGCGGGAAGCCTGCTTCTCCCTCTCCCACTCCCCCTGCTTGTGTTCCTGCTCTCACTCTCTCTCTCTGTGTCAAATAAATAAAATCTTTAAAAAAAAAAAAAAAAGAATATGATGAGGACAGATTAGTAACTATAATCTAGAAATCTGCTAATTACTTGACTTGATATTCTATTCATTCTACTTGTAAGATTAATCAAGTAGTCTGGAAATAAGAGCAGCAAAGAAAATCATAAGAAAGAAATTGTAATAAATCTACCTGGTATGAAGTTTAATGTATAACAGCAGGAGTGAAGAGAATGAGGTTGACTGATTTTGTCTTATTTAAGCAATGACTAAATAATAATCATGATGGCTAAAATTTTTTAAGCCCTTACTGTTGGCTGACGTTTGCTTTATATATGTTTATCCTTTTAATCTTTACAACACAATGTTATGGGAGTTATTGTGTCCATTTTGCAGATGAATAAACTAAAGCACAGAGCATTTAAGGACCTTGCTCATGCCACGAAGCTAATAAGGGCCTAGCAAGGATTCAAATCCAAGTCAGGCTCCAGAAGCTGCTCTAATACGTAAGAGAACATATATAACTTGCTAATTAATTTTAGTATCAAATTTGGTATTTTGCACATACTATCAAAGAAATGATTATAATTTATCTGAGCCAGACAAATGGGTACAAGTAGAGAATTTGAGAGGGCCATATAACTTATAGTGGGTTTACGGAAATCAAAGGAAGGTCAAAGGAAAATAAATTTCAATAGAATTATTAATGAAAACAGGGCCAATTTTCATTATTTTAATGTGGATTATCCTCAGCATTTTTGTTAAGCAGGAGTGTTTCACCTACGAGTATACAGCAACTGTATACATTCAGTGAAGGCAGACATTTCAATATAACCTAAAGACAAAAGTAATTGGAAAGGGGCACTTCTTGAAATCTTCACTGTTTGCAACGAATCATTCAACAGATATTTTTGAATGCTTCCTATGTACACTGGGAGAGGACCATGATAGGGAACAACAGAGGATGTTGTTATTGAATGAAATGCAGCTCAGAGGAGGAGGTCATATTTATGATGATCAAAGCCAGAATCTCAAAGGCCTTGACGCACAAAGGTCAAGGGCCTAATTTAGGTTGTTAGCAGAGGACAAGGTAGATTTCAGGTATACTGTTAAGGAAAGAGCAATGAATTCAGTGACTGGATATAGATGGGTAAAGGACAAGGAGTAAGAATTGTGATGTCATTATATAATTGCGCCATTAACAGAAAAAGGTAGGTTAGAAAAGACGCTGGTAGAATGTAGGCTTAGATTTTCTAAAACACTGAATTTGAAACAATGACAAGATAGCGAAATGGAAATGTCTAGCAGATAAAAGCCTCAGGGCCTGGAGTTTGGGCTGAGCCCAATTACAAGGTGACATCTGAAGTTCAAGGCATCTATCCTACATAGAGTAAGGAATCTGTTAAGGCCAGAGGAACTCAACATGCGGGCTCATTACTTCTTACAGCATTAAGCTGTGTGATGGGTCACACATCAGCATTCCAGAATTTACCTTCTGGTCTAGAATGGATTATAGCTAGACCTCAGTTGTCACAGTGCTATGAATACAATCAATCTTTGTTTCTATTTTTTCCTTCATTATCTGGCCTATGGCAGACCTGGTCATGGTCCACTACAGAAATACAGGTACTTTTCATGACTCATAAGAAAGAGGTTCTCTATGCTATTTCTGAAAAGATATCCTATAAGATATCCCTTAGAAACAATTTCATAAGATGATTCTGACAAACCAAAATACAACTATGCCCCAAATTACCCATATATTTTTGATATAATTAAGCCATACTTTAGTTTCATTTACCATGTCATAAAATGTTTCTTTTTATACTTTTTACTCCAAAGACTCAAGAGTGTTTTTTTGATCAACATGTATTCTATTATGCATCCACTATGTTCCAGGCACTAAAAAAAAGACTTCAAAAGTGAGTTTTTTAAGGAACTTAAACTTTTCAATAATAAAGTTCTTTTAGTAATTCAAGATTTAGATAAGACTTCTGCCATACTTTCTGTCATACATCACTGTGGTTTTTTTTTTGAGCACTATCGAAAAGGAAGTATTTGTATTTGCCAAAGTGGATCAGATACCTCCAAGTGACACGGTACAAACTTCGAGAGGAAAACTAGCCAACACGAGCCTAAGAGAATCTTGCACAGAGCCAGCAGTTATTTATTACAAAGACTGTTTTCAAAGAGATTGGGAAATCAGTGAGACATCATATCAAGTCTGCGAAACCAAAGGCAGATATTGCTAGAGGGAGGATTTTCATCGCTGATTTAACCCACACAAACCTATAGCTCTAAGAATTCATGGAATTTAACTGGCCTGCTTATCAAGAATACTGCCTATCAACAAAATTTAAGTACTTCATAGGGAGTTACTTTTCTTTCTTTTTTTTTAATTAAGCAAAATCCGAGTCAGGTATATGCCTAAATTGCTAGCAGTTGCCAGGTAAAAGTGAAGTCAGCAACACAATAGGATTTTTAACTACTGAACTGCGTCAAAGTTCTGATTTCCACAATCAGTGGAGAGTCAGCCTAACACCACAGGCAAGAGCTACCTTTAGGAAGAAAAAATCTACACATGGCCTAAGTAAGGCAGCCCTGCTTAACTTGTCCACCAAAGTGCTCTTCACTGACGACTGTGAACTGGTCCCAGAGTCTACTACCAACACCCTCATGTCTCACGTGTGACCTTTCACGTTCTCTATAATTAATGTAATTTAACTGCAGTGTGATGTATTTCCAAGTTCATTTGAATATAATAACAACCAGCGCTTACCAAAGACTAACAGTTTGACAGGCACTGTGCTAAGAATTTCACATCAATTACCTTATTTACTTCTCACGCAAGAACAGGTACTATTTCTATCACCGATTACGGTGGGGAAACTTTAGCTCAGACAGGCTGAGAAACTTCCCCAAGGTTATGAAATTCACAAGCAGTGGCGATGGGATGCAAGTTGCCCAGTTTCTAATTCATCTTCTCTGATACGTTACACTGCAGCGTTTTAACAGACTTTGCAGTTAAATTCGCTACCTCCTCGGTGAGCTAACTTTTTCTGTAAAGGGCCACAGAGTAAATATTTTCAGCTTTGCAGACCATGTATGGGCTTTGCCGGCTACAACAACTCAATTCTGCTGTTGTGGATGGCACCACACGCAGCCCTCAAAGCAAGGAGCGTGGCTGTGTTCCAGCAGAACTTCATTTACTGAAACGGGGGCAGGCCGATCTGGGCAAGAGCTTGAGAACAGTTAAGTAAACTTCATGTTCCAGACAGATATGCGTATTTATTCTGTGGCTTTGTATTATCTCCTATTATGTATGTTTGGGACGAACAAGTACATAGAAAATGGGTCAAAAAAAAAAAAGCAGCCAATGCCAAAAGGTAAGGGAAAGGGGTTTAGTGTTTCTATGCTGTTACCAACTAATCTAGTAACAACGACAGGGAATCTACATGTCCTCCCCGCTCTCCCTCAGTCCTGGGTTCTCTGCCTCCACTGGGCCCGGGGATATTCTCTCAGCATCTGGCATCCTGGACAGACCACAGCAGATTTTCCATCAGCTGTGACTCTCCCTGTACAGTGGTTATATCTTATCTTTCCACCTAATTGGAATCCCACTCCCTAGAGTCCAGTGAATTTACTGATTATCCTCTCTACACGTTTTAGGTCCTATCTCCGTGTCTTTGCTCATGCTAGGAAAACTGTCCCACTCTGTCAATTGATTCCAATAGCTAATTCAGGAAACGCATTACTGCATTCCCAGTTCAAAATTCCTAGTCCTTGGATTCACCTGTAAGACATCATTTCTGAACATGCCAATTATACTTGTGTATTCTGTTTCAGCTGTTGACTCACTTATTTCAAATACTACAACACTGACACCATGAAAGAGTTAAGAGAATCCCCGAAGTGTTACTGTCACTGGATGTAACTGGTAACTGGCAAAAGTAGTTAAGACTGAGTTTAGAGAGTTAGCTTCGTTTTCATGTTCTGAATGATTAGAAGAAAAGGCAACTTTTACTTTCATACAGAGCTGGAAGGTAAAGGTTATTCAGTCATAGAACACTAACGGTAGTTTGGGATATCAAAATCAAGAAGCTGAAGTAGACCAAAAAATCTGGGGGCACTAAAATGTCTAAAGGTACTAAAACGATGGACAGAAAATAAAATGGAATATGAACGACATTACAAATTCCTGTTAAGAAAGAATGCCTTTGATTACTAAGTGTATCTTGAGTAATTTAATTAAAAAGAATAAAATATTCAAATTATTATGTTTTTTGCATGTTCCTAAGACCTTCATTGAGACCACCGAGGAGGAAGACGACTGTCAAGAAATGTATAGTGCAGGACAGTTCGGTACTCTGTCCTTGATTCTTGACTGCTGCTCTTCCTTCACTCCTCTGGGTTACTTCACTGTGCCACAGCGCATCACGTTTCTCTCTGCTGATGCCAACTGTGCCTCTTCTCCAATAGCAGTCTTCTCTCGGATTTCTATACTTCAATTTTAAAGAAGCTTGAAAAGGTCCCTTTGTTCTATTTTTTGTTGTTGTTGTTGTCTTTACCGTCTCGATGTTTGTGATTTATTTCTCTCAAGTCTGCTAGTAATAATATACTCTCATTTTTAAAAACCGTCTTACCAAAATAGATTCTGAAAATACTATTTGAAGAATCTGTCCCTTTTAGGAGAGAATCTTACAAACAACATGGAACTTAATTTTTTTTTTTTAAAGATTTTATTTATTTATTTGAGAGAGAGAATGAAAGACAGAGAGCACGAGAGGGAAGAGGGTCAGAGGGAGAAGCAGACCCCCGCTGAGCAGGGAGCCCAATGCGGGACTCGATCCTGGGACTCCAGGATCATGACCTGAGCCGAAGGCAGTCGCTTAACCAACTGAGCCACCCAGGCGCCCGACATGGAACTTAATTTTTAAAGAAGTATTTAGAGTGATTTCACGGCTCAAAGTCAGAGTTCAGAGTTAAAAAAAAAAAATATGGCCATCGATAAGGAGTTAATGTCAAAAAATTCACAGAAACAAAATTCATCAGTTACACAAGTACGGCAAATGGTGCGTCCTCTATGCATCGCACAAAATGCATATTCACACATTAGAGACTGAGAAATTTTGCATAAAGAAACGTGGTCAACATTCCAACAGTATCCTCTAAACATGCCTGATCCCTGAAATTTTTACCCCCAACATCTATTACCAGCTCTTAGCACTACTGTTTTCATGGAAAGCAGCCAGGGAAACTTTTGGAGAATTAATTAATAGCCTATTAAATTTAAGAGGCAGTTTAAAATTTTAGCTATATCATTATTAATTTCTTCATATTCCTTCTGGAAATTCCTAATACAGTTTAATATATACTTATCTAATACAGGTGAATATAATTCCTAATCTGGCTGAATAGATCAGCATTGATAAATGCTATAATGAAACATAAGAAGTTATGACTTGGAACTATTTACCAATGAGCACTATAAATTCACCATGATCACAGGGGAGCTTAGCCCTGGCTTTGCCATTTGTTAACAGTATGACCTCTGGGATAAAGAGATTCAAAGTCTCTCCGAGTTTTGATTCACTTATATCTAAAGTGGGGCCAGACTTGCCATAACCAATTGGTACATTTTGAGAATCAAATCATCAAAATCAAGAACAATTCTTCATAAACAATAAAGTGTTACAAAAATAAAAAGAGTTATAAAAGTATAAAAATAATATATTATTTCATTAGTTTCTTTTTTATACAGCCATACTAAATGCTGTTGTGGTTTTCTTCTTCTCTTGAACTCTGGCTAGAATGCGATCTTAGAATTGCCAAATCCCTCATTTTACTTAGAAAATTAATTTTTGGTTAGTCATTAATCATAATAACGTATCATCAAACTTCTTTCAGAAAATGCATGGCAGGGGCGCCTGAGTGGCTCAGTCAGTGAAGTGTCTGCCCTCAGGTCAGGACATGATCCCAGGGTCCTGGGATTAAGCCTGCTTGGCTCCTTGCTCAGAGGGGAGTCTGCTTCTCCTGCTCCCTCTGCCCCTCCCCCCTGCACATGCTCTTTCTCTCTCTCAAATAAATAAAATCTTAAAAAAAAAAAATGCACGGCAAAAACAGAAGAATCAGAAAACTGTTTAAACGAAGAGACTTATTGCAAAGTCGCTGGCAAGCAGAACCACCTTTCTCTGGGCTCTCTTTATGAACCCATCTGTGGCCACCCTTCGATGCCGGTGAATAAAGACA
This sequence comes from Mirounga leonina, assembly GCF_011800145.1. NCBI lineage: Eukaryota > Metazoa > Chordata > Mammalia > Carnivora > Phocidae > Mirounga > Mirounga leonina. The sequence continues at coordinate 17,965,750 of NW_023270854.1, forward strand.
GTAGGGCTCTATATTCTTTGAGTCCTTCATTAAACTATTGATCCCTTTAGCATTATCCATAATGTTCCAGCAGCTCAGCACGTCAACTGGTGAAGTGCTAGTCTCTTATTCCTTTCAATAACTTCCACACTTTACAGAGAGGAAGTCACAATGATTTATTTACCTGACATTTTCCAGTCCGGATGTCGTACAGGGCCACTGAACCATGGCGAGCTCCAACTGCTATTCTGTGATTCCGCTCATAATAGCTGACCATGTAGAACCTGAATTGAACATTTTAACAACAACAACAAAAACAAAACAAAAAACTCAGGTGAGATGACCTGCACATGCAAGTGGACAGAACATATCTCAAAGATGGAAGTCAGCTCTGATATATATTTTTAAATAAATATATCTATAATTAATACATCAAGAGTTTTCAGAACTGTTTCATTTTGGTAACTCTTAAAATCAACTGAAGGAAAAATGATGCAGAATACCACTTAGGCTATTAATTATTTTCAGTAGAAAACAACTTCCTCATTACAAACACCTTTGAATTTTCAAGCAAGAAATAGGGTCAAATACAAAAAAGATTTAATAAGAAAACTCAGTTCTGCTATAGTAATTATTATGCAAATACTTCTATTTAAGCAGAATGGAAAAGATGAAAAGGCTTACATATTCAATCTAATTATGTTCTCACATTTTATTACAATATTAAGGAGTGAAACATACTTTCTAGCGGACTACAGAAAAGCTACATTAATATTATACTTAAGTTCATATCAATAATTTAGAATGAAATTGGTAAGTTATCCATAAGAAAAAAGTTATCTGGCAAATTCCACAGATTTTCCGCATTTGCCGGTTTATCTAAATGACAGCTGTGACTATAGGTAGTTTAAGTAAGCACATTTGGTGCTTATGTGGCATTACATGAAAAGCAAACTGAGGGAGGATGATTTGAAGGTTATAAGAGGTTAATTTATTTTTATTTATTTCTCTTTTCTCTAAGTTAATTTGCATGAGTAGATTAGGTATCTGAATTTCTGATCTATTCTTTGCCATAATGATTCATGGCCATCTGGCTAGAGCCTGGGAAGATATGAATAAAAATTATTATAAGTGTAAATAAGGCATGATTTTATATCCCTAAAGAGTTTTGAATATACCTTCCCATTATCTAGTGCTATTGTCTCAGTATGAGGTGCCCAGATGAACAAGTGACCTACCCTAAATATTTATGAGGATATTACATCAATTCTACCACACATTCCTTGCCTTTTTTCTCTGTGGTGTCATACTGCCAACCTAACTTTTCTGTTATTATTTTTTTAAAGATGGGAAGGGGAGGTAAAGGAGATGACAGCGAGGAAATATTTCTCTAATGCTTTCTTGAAATGGAGTAAAAAAACTACTAGGTCATGTGACGACATTTCTGAAATTCTGGTAAGAGAGGCTGAGAGACAGACAAGAGGTTTAAATGTGAGCATTGTGAAACCAGCGACATTGTGATAAAGCCATCTGGGCATGAGATGGCATTATAACATTCACACACATTTCATAAATCTGGAAAATGAGATACTGTTTTAAAACTCTTTGTTACTTATGAGCAAGTGGTGGATTCAATAATACTTCTGTCCTATCCCTAAGCCTTACCCAGTAACGCAACTCCTTCCCCTTCAGTGGAAGATTTAATAATGCTTCATTTTTTAGTTGCACGAGAGACACTACTTTAGGATGTCCTGCTGGTTTTGCTGTGCTCAGGTATGGAATGTCCTCTTTGTACACTGGTTTGAGGGAAGGAAAGGCACTGAAGGCTCCTGATACATAAGAAGCTTCCCCACTATTAAGTGGTTAGTGTAAGGTTGATTTCTCAAAGCTTTTTCTGTCTGAAGCCTCATATTACTCTACCTCAATAGAGAAGGTAGGGATCAGCACTCAAACTTCAATGTTCCTATACTTGAAAATTAAAAAAAAATGATCTAGAAGACTTTAAAAACGTTTACTATTTTCTTATTGAATCAATACAGTGGTTTAAGCTTTGGGCATCACTATGTATCTACACCTACATCTATACACACAGAAGCACACACAGTTTACTCCCAATTACAGTAACATGGAACATAATAGCTAACAAATGTTTTAACAAATATGTATTCTGTTCAGGTTGATAGCCACAGGAAAAGAAAATTTCCAGAAGTATTTTTAAAATCTATTATTAAACTTTGCACAGATGTAGCTGCAATACTGCTGAAATCTGTCTGCAAAACATGACACTAATTACCCCTCAAAATAATCCTCTTCAAAACAAACCTGTGGTAAAATACATTTACGTGGACAAAATTTACTTAAACTAGAATTTTAAAAGTTCTTGTTACATTGGCCATCTTCTATGCTCTGGATATCAACCTCATCCTTCTATATTGTCTATAAACACCATAATTTACGGAAGAAAAAAAAGATCAAATCTATTCTTGGTATCAAATCTTTAGTTTTCCTGAAAGGACCATATATTACAGGTCTGCATTTATCATTCTTTGCAATTTACTGCCAGAGTAATACTTCTAAACAAGCTCTTAAACAATTCTGGACAGTGACGGTCTTATGGTATGTTTTTATCTTTGGATTTCTTGTTAAACTTTTTATTCCTTTAACAGTGTCTCTTTCAACAGAAGAAATCCGTGGTATGGATGTAGTCACTTCACAAGTATCCACTCTGGGAGACTGGCTGCAGTGAGCCTCTCTCTGCAGAGGGTTTCCAGAACCCATCATACCCCTAAACTACTCTTCTCCTAGAACTAGTTTTCCACTGAGGGACTGTCAAGATTAGGAATAGTGAGATATGCATTAGTTGCTCCTACCTGCAAAGGTATCAATGGATTGAAGAGGAAGATCCACTAGTTTTTAAAATTATTCTAGATGCGACCTGATCCTACATGAAAATCTTAAATTCCTTCAAAATTTGGGAGGGGGGTGTTCTCAGAGTGAGGACTGATGTGTGCTGCGTCTTCTAAAATGGTATTTCAGTCCCCAGTTCACTACATCGATAACATGTCACTTGGGCAGCTTTTTGGGTAACAATCTGGTAAGAATCCCTTTATTATATTCAAATCAGAACAAGGATCTCCGAAACTTGGCCCATCACAAGGAAACTCTCCTAAGTGTCTCTCTCTAGAGAGAACACTACAAGTATGTGAAAGAAGAGTAAACTGGAATCGAGTAATGTTACAAAATATATTTCTTACTGGGGTTGGGGTGGTCATCATCCAAGAAATTTAGTCACTGATCCCACACTTTCATTACTGCCCACATGCAGCCAGGGTGATCCTTTTCAACCATTAATCAAATCACCTCTCTCTTATGTTCACAACCACCCTTCAAGACCCTTATGATGTGATCCCATCTCTCAGACTTCATCTTCTCTCTCCCTGTTCTCTCTGCTCTAGTTACACTGGTCTCCATGTACTTTCTCGAATATGCCAAGAATGTTTCCACTTTGGAGCTTTAACACTTGCTGTTCCCTCCACTTGAAAACCTCATCTGCTTGGTATCCCCATGGCTTGTACCCTCCCTTCATTTAGGTCTCTGTTCCAAGGTGATCTTGACAAAGATCTTCATGGGCCATCTTATCTAATATAGGAGCCCTTCCTCTGTTATTCTGTAGTCCATTATCCTATTCTTTTCTTTAAGATTTTGTTTATTTATTTGACAGAGAGACACACAGTGAGAGAGGGAACACAAGCAGGGGAGTGGGAGAGGGAGAAGCAGGCTTCCTGCCGAGCAGGGAGCCCGATGTGGGGCTCGATCCCAGAACCCCGGGATCATGACCTGAGCCGAAGACAGACGCTTAACAACTGAGCCACCCAGGCGCCCCGTTTTTTCTTTATTGTACTTAACCATCTCTGATATTAAACAATATTTTGTTTATAGCTGTTTCTCTCCACCAGAGACTTTATCTTTTGTTGAATGTATGAATACATAAATATGGTCCAAATGAGCAGTAGAAAGTAATGCAGTAAGAAGTTCAAACACTGTACTTATCCTCCAGTGACTAGTACACACGCTATGCAAAATATATTGATTTTTAAGACCAATGAATATTTTATAGGGTCTAAAATAATAATTGAGATGGGGAAACAAAGGAAACAAAAACTGTCCAAAAAAGTTAGGCAGAAGTTAAGAAACAGAAGTCAAGAAACTGCCATGACCCCTCTAAAAATACATTTTTAATTGAGACAAACAACTGCAGATTTGTATGAAATTATCTGTAAAGGTCCCTGTGACCTGGGTATGTTAGCATGCAGCTGATAGTTTCATAATGGAAACTATTTAATTATACCTTAGGGAACTAGAAAAGATTACCTGATCTGAAATTCAAGAAGGCAAATATAGTCTAAATAATGATGTATATAAGAAAATATGTATTTTTGATATAAGTGTTGTTATGGAAAAAAAAATTATGCTAAGAATCTGCCAGATATAACACCATACATAAATGTCAATGAACATGGTATTATCACACAAAACATAATTAAAAGAAATAACTTATCAATCATCAGTAAACACTGGAATAGATGATTTCTCCAAGGCCATATCTGTGACTTCAATTTTTCAGAACTAAGTCACAATGGGGTGTCATCCACTCCACAATGGGTGTGAAACACAAATGTGAACTGAGTGCAGGATCCTGGAGCAAACCACTTTGCTCACGAGTTTGCCAAGCACCCAGTGCCTGAGTCTCTAAATAATTTTGGTACTCTCTATTTATAGTCTCCTTTAAATTGATGACCTTTTTATCTTTATTAAAAATGGCCTTCAAATAAGAGAACACTGATGTGAAATTTAAAAGTCAATTTGGAAACACACAGGAAAAGGAAACATCCAACTCTCGGCAAAAGTGTGATTTGGGAGGAACCCGTAAAATCACTTTCTTAACTATGACTTGGGTACTCTCCAATGATCTCAGGATGTTAAGTTACTACTGTTTATCATGTCCTTGAGCATTAAAAAGCAACAAGAAACACTCTTCAATAATCCAAAATTAATCTCCAGGTTAACATGAAACCATCTAAAATCTAAGGATGTCGAAGAGAATGTGTGGAATATAACCATTTACAATTCAGGACTATTTACAATTCCTTGCACTACTTGCAGCTAATGTTCACTGAGTACTGACTGTGTAGAAGGCACACTGCCCCAAGAACTTGGCACACGTATTTTCATAAGCCACTGAGATATTAGGATTATCGAGTGGCTTTTAGAAATTCTTGATGTTGATTTAAAATGGTTCACAAACTTTTGACTCTTTTTGTTAAAAAGCTCTCAAGGCAATATGTACTTGTAAAAACTCAAAACCGCCAATATGTATACAGTAAAAAGTACGTCCTCTCTCTCACACCCCCACTTTCACCAAGGATTAACTACTGTTAACAATTTGATGGAACTTCTGAGAGGTTTTTCTAATTCTGATTACACAAATGGTATTGTGTTACACATATTATTCTGCAACTTTCTTTCCTTCTCTCAACACTTCATGGAATGTCGCCCCATGTCAGTATACAAGATCCCATGTCATTCTTTCTCATCCCTGAATTGTACTCCTGTGTATGTATAGTCCTTTATTTAACTATTCCCTTCCTGACAGTTAAGTTACACTGTATATGGATCCTTATATATATAGGTGACTGTTTCTGTAGGATAGAATCCCCAAAGCGAGATTCTGGATTAAAGTATACATACATTTTAATTTGATAGGCAATGCCAGTTTACCTTCAATTCCCACTAAAAGTAAAAGAGTGCTCCCAGTTGGTACTACCAAACTTTCTTTTTCACCAACACAAGAGAAATAATGGTTATCACATTTTTATTTTAATTTGCATGAAATAACTTTTGAGATTGATTCATTCAGTTACACTCTGCTGGATATGCATGAATGTTTTTTATTAATATAAACAAAAATTATTTAAAAACTAATCAACACTCTGCATCTCTGTACTCATCGTACATTCTAGATGAGGGCTGAGGCTCCTCAACATCCACAACATATTCCCAATAACCCACAAAAAAGACTGGAGCCCTAAACACAGGCAAACCTGTTCTGTGCGAAAGAATTCACAGGCCTTCTGTAGTGGAGCAATGCACAGAAAACACTGACCACAGAAGGTACCACTGACAACAGGCCTGCCCCAAGCCCTATGCTGGCCCATATGAGATGCCAAAGAGCTCTTCCAAGGGCCACCACGTGAGGGCTAGGAAAATGAGGAGGTTTTCCAAAGCACTGGCTGTCAGCTCTCACAGATGCACCATGGCAATCAAGGGTGGGCGCTCTGTAAATCAGGAAGTACTTTATAGAAAGTGTTCCTACACTATCCTCAGAACTCCAGGTCTCTGGGCTGCTCATGTGTTTGCAAGGTGTGAAAAGTGGCTTTGGCGAAGGCACCAGTTCAAGGGGACCTGTTTTAGTTTTTGGGGGTGCGAGCAGTAAAGGGTGGGGAAATGTTTTCTAGAAGTGCTTCTTTCTAGTGGAGGGCACCAGTTCAAAAGACAAAAAGGAAAAATCCCTCATTCTGGGATGGTGATGGATACTGGTGAATTTCGTTTGAAATTCATCACCTCCTTCCTGTTCAGCCTCTTGTACACTTTCAAGAGTCAATAGATATCTCCTGAATAACACTGTTAAATATTTAACAGGTGAATTACTTCCCTTCCGGAAGAACTTGTTATGGGCACACTGTAGCCATGGTGTTAAAAGGAGAACTGGAAACACTTCCTTGGTTGTACAGGGAGCAGAATTTCTGCAAGGAAAATACCGTGCATGTTAAGGACGTATTGTATGGTGGCTGGGAAAGAGTTCTTATCCCCTGGCTCTGCCACTGAGTAACTGTGACCTGGGGCAAGTCACCTGCCCATGCCTTGGTTTCCTTATATGAAAGCAGGAACAGTAAGAGTACCTGTTACGGTTGTTGTGAGGTTTAAATGAGCTAATACATGCAAAGTACTCAGAACAGTGCCTGGCACACGACAAACCCTTCCCGTCATGAGCACACGCACACTTTAGCAGTTATCACCTTCACCATTACCAGTATGAGCTGTACCTCCAAAGATATGCTACAGAAAGAATCAATTAGATGTGGTTAATGTGCTATTTTCCTAGGGCAACTAAGTGCTGACTTTTAACATGCTAATAAATAAGGGAAATAATTTATGCCCCCAGATATTTTAAATGTATTTCTTAAATACTTGTGATTTGCAAATATAACCTGATAATAATTGCAAATTATTTTAATTTCAGCTTAAAGTTGCTAATACCAATAATATGGATTTTGGTTTGAAACTATATCATTTCAAAGAGTCTGAAAAGTAAATATTCTTTCTGTTATACAGTGAAATGGAATACTCCTGCAAGCTTCAGAGTTTTGTTTTGTTTTATGAAGAATCATTGAAAGACAGCAATCTGTCGTAGAGTTTTTAGGAGTAGGGAAATGGATGAAAATGTTTTTAGAGTGACTTCTGACCTGAGTACAGGAGTAACATCTGTAATTATTTATTATAGAAAGTAAACTATAAAATGGTAACCAATTTAAGGATTTTCCTGGAAGTTAGGACAGAAGTTGTTTTACATCCTATTACTGTTATCACCATATGGGATAAGAAAAAAACCACAGGTTTGGAGAAGTTTTTTAAAAAATGAGCTCATGCCCTGTTCTAAAGTAGATGGTGTTCATTTCCTAACTGGATTTTAAGTGCCCATTTAGGGTGAACAGAGCTGAATCAGCTTTTCACTTGAAAAGCAGAATCAATCAGTCTGTCTACATAATAACAAAGTTTAAGAAAAGGTAAACTGGCTCTGAAAATACAGACTTTTAACTCTTTTGTCTAGATTTTTTTTCCATTCAGATCAAAAGTTTACTTATTTTACCTTTTTCTTGGTATCTTATCTATGTTATAGCTTTAATGTTTTCCCAATGATTAATTTATTCGAATTTTCTAATATATATCCAATTTAAAAGAAATACACACTCATTGTAAAAAAGAAACACAGAAAATACAGAAAAATAAACAGTTAAGAAAGGAAAGTTACCTTTTACTACCAATCCCTTTCAGCACCCCAGGTAATCATGAGAAATACTTTGGAGTATGTCCTTTCCAGATTTTTTTCCCTCTTCATATGCATACACATACAAGCATGAATATCAATGCTTACATATAGTTTTCTTCTTCAAAAATGATTTTATTTTACATGCTCTTTTGAAACTTTGCGAATTTCTAAGTTTCTCTTCTACTGCCACCTTCCCATATCAGTAGAAATGGATTGACCTCAATCTTTTTAACGGCTGTATGGTATGTCACAGTTCTAGTATCTTTTAATGGAAACAACTGTTGGTAAACAATAATTACATTTAGAGGACATGAGTGAATAAACATGTTTCAACATAAAGTACATGTTCTACATAAAAATCATACTAAGATGTTCCCAAGAAAGGTCAGCTGAGTCAGTTAAATTCAGCAAAACCATAAAAACATTTTAAATCTCAATGCCAAAACTACTAATCCATTTACAGTAAGTTAGAGAAATTTATACCCTGAGCACTTTAACCCTTCCTCCTTGCCATTACTACTGTCTTTTTAGTATCTACTAAGAAGTCCAAGTATTTGAGCCATTGAATATATTGTTCAGGTCTATGCATAGGCTGAGAACTTCTTCATTCCTGGCAATGAAATACGCAATGTAAAAGAATATACACTATAATTTTTGCAAAGTGATCACCGACTTAGTAGTAAGAGATTCACAATCACATTTAACATAATATTTCATTCAGTGACAGCCAATTCTACATATGGAAATAGCTCAGATTTTGGAGGCAGAAGGATTTGTCTGCCTCATAAACATCTACTCATCTTTTTAAATTCAGCTAAAACATCACCAATTCTTTTTCCTCCTCTATACTATTACCTGGTCCCTTCTTTATGTCCTTCCCATCATACCACCTGGGACTCTTCCATGCGTCCTGGAGACCCTTTTATCATAGCTTGCAACATTTCTCTGATTTACCATTCTGTCTCTGCCAAGCCAAATTACGGCTTTTGAAGCAGAACAGTGCGATGCCTGAGTGACCAGATGTAGCTGAGAAGTCCATGCTAGCCAAGCACTGCACCATACACACAGCAGACACACATTACATGTCCACTGAATAAGGGAATACATTCTAAAATACTTGCAGAAAATTTTAATCAAGAAAAGCCACACGGCTGCTTAAAAATTATTTTACTTTGTTAAATCACCTAAACTCCATTTATAAATCTTATTTCTTCAGTGACGTATTTTTTTCTAATTTTAGAATTGGGTACTGTGATTTATCATTTATATGGCAAAACCCAGCCAATTAAAATATTCTCATACAATTTTCAATTCTAAAAATAAACACTAGCGTTATTTAAAATAATCGGATGGTATAAACCATAATAGAGTGACTAATTAAAATTTCTCATCACTGAGTGATTGAGAATGATACGCTGTCATCAAAAATACTGAATGCTCACCATTACACATTACTTAAGTTCATATTGATTTCTTGACTTTTTATAATGAATAGATTATATATTTTTTAAAAATGGACTTTACTTTTTTTTTTAAAGATTTTATTTATTTGTTTTGAGAAAGAGAGAGAGAAAGTACGTGTGAGCGAGAAAGGAAGGGCAGAGGAAGAAGAGGAGGGAGAGAAGCAGACTCCCTACTGAACAGGGAGCTGGATGTGCCCCCTGCAACACTGGGCTCAATCCAAGGACCCTGAGATCATGACCGGAGCCAAAATTAAGAGTCTGACGCTTAACCAACTGAGCCACCCAGGAACCCCAAAAATGGACTTTACTTTTTAGAGCAGTTTTAGGTTCACAGCAAAACTGAGAAGTATAGAGTTTTCCCAAATATTCCTGGCCCCCAACATGCACAGACTCCTCTATTATCAACAGCTACCTCTCAAGTGTGGTATACTTGTTACAACTGATGAACTTACACTGATACGTTATTATCACCCAGAGTCTGTAGATTACATTAGGATTCACTCTCAGTGTTGTACATTCTACCGGTTTGGACAAATGTATAATGACTCATTCACCACTATAATATCATACAGAATAGTTTCTCTGCCCTAGAAATCCTCTGTGCTCCACCTATTCATCCTCTCTTCCCCACTAAGTCCCGTGGTAACCACTGATCTTTTTATTGACTCCACAGCTTTGCCTTTTCCAGAATGTCATATAGTTGGAATCAAACAGTATGTAAGCCTTTTCAGATTGGCTTCTTTCACTCAGTAATAAGCATTTAAGTTTCCTTCATGTCTTGCAAGGTTTGATGGCTTATTTTTTTTAGTGCTGAATAACATTTCATTACCAAAATAATATGCTTTTATTTTATTTATTTATTTATTTTTAAAGATTTTATTTATTTGAGAGAGAGCATGAGAGGGGGGAGGGTCAGAGGGAGAGGCAAACTCCCTGCTGAGCAGGCAGCCCAATGTGGCACTCGATCCCAGGACTCCAGGATCATGACCTGAGCCCAAGTAATATGCATTTAAAAGCACAACGGTGATACTATATTAAAACTATACTCTGATTTCTACCTAATTGACTTTTTCCATGAAACTTCAATAGGTTAAAAAAAAAATAGTATAATAAGATAGGTACTCTCTGTGTTTTCTTTTAAAAACCTTTAACTTGGGGCGCCTGGGTGGCTCAGTCGTTGGGCGTCTGCCTTCGACTCAGGTCATGATCCCACAGTCCTGGGATTGAGCCCCACGTCCAGCTCCCTGCTCGGCGGGAAGCCTGCTTCTCCCTCTCCCACTCCCCCTGCTTGTGTTCGCTCTCTCGCCTTCTCTCTCTCTGTCAAATAAATAAATAAAATCTTAAAAAAAATTTTTTTAAACTTACTTTTCATATTAATTGAGCCTTGTTCATTAAATATTCTAGTGTAGGTTCAGATTTGATTACTTCAAAGAATTTTAGGGAAAACATTAAAGAAGCTGCAGCGTTCCAATATTAGGAGCATATGTTATAAACATGTTTCAGAACTTATGAGATAGAATGATTGGTAATCATATATTAATAAATCAGTAATGAGGAAAGATTTTAACATTTTCGAGCTCTGTCTTGCAGCAGGTTATTAGGCACTGGAAAGCCCCTCATTTTACAGAGGAGGAAACAGAAGCCTACCGACATGGCCAAGGCTGCCCAGCTGGGTGTGGCAGAGGCAGGAGCCCCCCCCCCCCCCACTCCAGAACTCAGGTGCCACTGCAGCGGTCCTCCAGTCACGCTCAGAACAGTTCTTAAAGCTAAAGCACGCTCTGCGTCAGACCCGCTTTGGTAGGAACACTACGATGCTATTTTCCCTTTTCACTCTCATTTTCTCATAGGCGTGTAGCTGATGTCCAGATGCTTTATAATGTGAGCTGTCACAACCAGAAGCAAATATGAGAATCTGGCAAACTTCTACTGCAGACATGGTAGATGAGAAAAAACATATAACAATGCCTTCTTCTAATTTGCTTTGTTTTGGAAAATATAACTTTTCATTAAAATATTATATATGTGAACATTTAATGGCTTACTTTTAAATTTCTTAATTTTACATTTGATCTTAGCCAAAAGGCCAAGAAGCAATTAATTTCTAATATGGCAAATATTGATAGTTATAACCCACATAAAAATTCTTTGGGGTCCTCAGGGTCCTTGGGTGGCACAGTTGGTTAAGTGTCCGACTCTTGGTTTCGGCTCAGGTCATGATCTCAGGGTTGTGGGATCCAGCCCCGTGTCAGGCTCCGTGCTCAGCACAGAGTCTGCTTTAGATTCTCTCTCCCCCTCCCTCTGCTCCTCCCACTCATGCTCTCTCTCAAATAAATAAATAAATCTTTAAAAAAAATTCTTTGGGGCCCTCAATAATTTTTAAGTATAAAGGGGTCCTGAGACCAAGAGGGTTGAGAATTGTTGACTTAGAGTCTCCTATCTTTGAGAAAGTAGACTCACTCTCTCATTTTTTCTCTCTCTCTCTCTCTCTCTATATGGTGTGTGTGTGTGTGTCTATGTGTGTGGGGGTGTGTGTGTGTACAGAATATACATCTTAAGATTTCAGATATATTCTATACCTTTGAGAATCTGGTTTCAATGAAATAAAAGCAAGCTAAATACTTAGTAAGAGCTTAGGCTGCCAAGAAGAGACTACAGGATAACTTTGGAATCAATGGGATGAGATGCAATTTAGGATTGGGAAGAGGTAGCTGAGAAAGAGAGAAGGGGAGACTTGGGTGGCAGAGGTGAGAGAGGGTGAAGGAGAGGCCTGGGTGTGCCTGTCCTGTCCCTTTGTCCCAGCAGCAGATCCTTTGAAGCCTCGCTGCAGGTACAGGGTCTTCGAGTGCATTCTTTCAACAGCTAGCGGTGCTGGAAACATAACAGGAAAGCAACCAGACAGGGTCCCTGCTCTTATGCACCTAAGGAGGAAGTACAGATATCAACAAAGTGACTTCAGATGACATCAGCCCTATGAAGATAAAATGGCCATGTGACAGTGGTGGTGGGGAGGCTGTGCGAGATGGGGAGGTCGGGGGAGTGGACGTGAAGGGGGAGACCAGACAGGCCATGGCAAGATCTTGAGGAGGACTGTTACTGGCAGAGAGACTAGCGGGAACCAAAGTCCTGAGGAGAAATAAGCATGGCTCTATTCAAGGAGCAGAAAAAAGACCGAGGTGCCCTCAGCACAGTGAATTTGAGATTGGGATTTGAAGAATACAGGCCTAACCCATTTAATATCATCTGTAACGTGAGTCCTAAATGATGGGCAGTCTGGCTGCCAGCTATTACAGATCCCACGGCATGTGTAACCCAGAAAGTCCAGGGTTAAGGAGGCCCCCTTCCGAGAGCAGTGGCACAGCACTGTGGGGAGAGCCAGGAATCCCTAGAGAAGCAAAGGGTCCTTTAAAGTAAGTAGAACAGATTTCAGGATTTGCACTGAGCCTCAGAAAAACTAATCCCTGGTCTTCCTGAAGTCTAGCCTACCTCCTCCCCGGGCACTGGATCCCAGAAAAGGTTATGATATCTATGTATCTATCAATCTTGGCGATTTAAAGGGGTGCAGAAAGTACAAGAGTTTTAATTAAGAAGAAAAAAGTTTCACATTTCAGTGCAACAAAAGACGCCGCTACATCAGTGGTTCTCAAAGGGTGATCTGCAGACGCCTTGGGGGACCTCAGGCTCCTGTTTTGTGAGATCAAAACTACTTCTGTGAGAGACTGAGACATGAGTTGATCCGTTCATTGGGTTGACTTTGCACTGACAGTGTTAGAGCAAGACCAGGTGAAGCTGCTGGTGCATTAGCCTCAGTCAGGGCCCCTGCACCGCACTCCACCAGCCGTCCTTAACGTCTTCACGGCCACGCGCTGGGGGTAAACAGAACTAAACCCCAGGGCATTTTCACTCAAGAATGTCCCTGACGAGGCAGTAAAAATTATTAACTTTATTTACCTTCTGACTCTTGAGTACATGTCATTTTAACATTCAGTGTGACAAAATGAGAAGTGCACATAAAGCCCTTCTCTTGTATGTTGAAATCTGATGTTCCCAGGGAAAAACACTTGTGGGATCAAGGTGCAAGCTAAACTAGCTGGTTTTCTGTTTGTTTGCTTGTTTTTCCACATGACACCATTTGTACTTGAAAGTATAACCCCAGAGACAAACTGTGGTTATTTGGACTTGGGTATTTGGCAGACATTTTCTTGAAAATCAACTACTTTATTCCTATCCAGGAAAACAACTGACAGAACTTGTTGCCAATGATAAAATTCAAGCTTTCAGATACAAATTAGAATTCTGGCTTCCCACTACTCACTGACTTTTTCATGAGATCAGCAGTAATATTAGCAAAAGTGATTTTTTGATATTGTATGTTGCAATGTGACAATATATGGACAACCTACATAACTCAGGGACCAATATTTTCCAAAGACAAATGCATAATGTTACAAAGTCACACATGGGAGAAAGACCCACTCAAAGTGCAAGATGTACCAGTGGATTAAATACACCATATGAAAAGTTCAGTATGACTGCAGAGTCTACACTGTGGCTCACCTTTAAACATGACCACATGACCACACGTTGAGTTTTGGTGAACTACTAAAGAAGATGCAAAATTATCTTAAAAGGCTATTGAAACATTCCTCCTATTTTCAATTCTGTATCTATGTGAGGCCAGATTTTTTCACCGCATACTCAATTAAAACAACACACGGCAACAGATTAAAGACAGGCACCAATATGAAAATCCACCTGTCTCCTATTAAGCCAGACCTTAGAGAAATCTGAAAAAATGTTAAGCAATGCTACTTTCTCAGTATTTTTTTGTTTTGGCAAAGTAGTTATTTTCCATAAAAATGTGTTTTTATATCAACATGAACTGCATTTAGTATTTCAAATAACTCTTTTGGGTCTTTAATTTTTAAGGAGTTCTGAGACCAAAAAGTTTGAGAATCACTAAAGACTGAAAAACACTGGACAATCAAAAAATTGTAACCAGGTGGGGAGAGGGAGAGAGAGAGATATGAGCAAAATAGTGGGAGCAAAGATCAGATCAGGTGACAAAATGGACAGAGTGCAGACCCCTTTTCCTGGACAAGGGGAGACGAGAGGCCAGGAAGCGGACAGATGAGATATAGAGGGAAGGGAGGGTTGCTCAGTGAGAGACAACAGAATGTGCTTCCAGGCAGAGGACGAGGCGTCAGAGAGAAGAGAGGATAATGTGATAGCAGGGTTCTCTAGAGAGCACAGTCCAAGAGGAGGGGAAAGAGGATGGAATGAAGAATGCAGCAGGAAGAGACCAGGGCCTGGAACACAACAGGAGCCTTCTCGTCCTCTGACGAGATGACACAGCTCTGTGTGTTGCCTGATGCCTCCATGCCCGTGGACTCTCCCCTGCAGAACACAGAGCAGGTGTGAGATCTGTTCAGCAGAGCTGGGCTTCACTGTCATCTGTCAGCACAAAAATGTTCTTAAACTTGTCCATTTGTAAAATGAAGCATAGGAATACATAATGCGTAACATAAGGTCCTTTTCAGATTCAACATTCTACAACTTGCCATTCTATAAAAATAACGCAGCAAGGTCATGTTTAAGTGAATGAACTGGTGCCATTTATTATGATGAAATTAAGGACTAAAGTCATTATTCAATCTCAGTTCTTGAGTGTCTACATCAGTGTTCATACTTTCTTAACTAAAAATTGAGACAGAGCCCACCAAAGGATTTCTTTTGAATCTGTGAATTTATTTGATAAGTCTTTAGAAGGCATAAAAATTAAGTCACTCTTAGTTATAGGTCAAATTAATTGCCTCAACTTAAGGGAATAAAAATGCATGAAATAGATCTATCTGGGAATTCTGGGGCACATGGCTTTTGGCCAGAGAAGCCCTCTCCTACTTGCTACAGGGGCTATAAAGGAAGTGGATACAAAAGCCCCTTCAAGTGACTTAAAATGTGCATAATTGAGGAGTCATAAGTGACTAAAAACTGCATTTAGAGGCATACGTATCTAACTGTTGCTATGAAAAAAAATCCTGAAACCTTTTATATCTCCAAATATAATCATACTTTCCCATCGACTTATAATTTCATTTTTAAATCCCTAATCCTTTATTTGCTATGCATTATGTCCCTACTAGTCCACAAGAACATAATAAAATAGCCTCAAAATTTAAAATTACATTATAATTTCATTATATTTCCAGAGGTATTTTATCTTCCTTTCTAATTGAGCTTTGATAGGCAGTAGCTTACAAGAGCTTAAATTTTTTATTCTGAGACTAGCAAAAGAATATTTTTACAAAATGAATAAGAAACCTATATTCATTTCAGAACAAGTGTATATCATACATATGTGTTCTATACTCCTTTTCTCTTAGTTCAGTAACATCTGTGTATTTTTACACTTTGATTTTTTATGCTACTGCATCAAATACAGTCATGTAAAATGAGTCCGTGTTTATACGGTGACCAAAAGAGGAAAATTAATCAAACCGAGTCAGGCATGGTATGCTCAGTGTTGACTGGTGACTGGTCTGTTAAATGAGGGACTTCACAAGGATATCCAAGTTCAGCAACACAGCAGTTGATAACTACGTTTTACTTTTTTTCTTTAAGATTTTATTCATTTAATTGCCAGACAGAGAGAGAGAGAGAGAGAGAGAGAGAGCACACGCACAAGCAGGGGGAACGGCAGGCAGAGGGAGAAGCAGGCTCCCCGCAGGGCTGGGAGCCTGGTGACCTGAACCCAAGGCAGACGCTTAACTGACTGAGCCACCCAGGCATCCCAGTAACTACCTTTGAAAAAGGAATTCTGAGAAAACTCCAGCGATGTGTATCTTCCACTCCTTGAAAAAAGTTAGTTCTACTTTCTTAGTGTCTAGGATACATTTAACTAAGGACGCTGAATTATTTATACCCAGGCAATTATATGTACATTACTCAGAGCCCTCTGTACTTCTGCCTCCGACAACAATGATCTAGAGTGCCAGATGATGCCTCTTTGAAGACCATCTAGGGGCCTGACAAAGGCATAGCAAAGGCCAAAGAGTCCAGCAAGAATCTGGAGGAATTCATTTCTTCAAGTTACCTGACTGTACCTCTGACTCTTATTCATAAACGTAAAAGTAATCAATATTTCAAGAATCTTACTGCTAATATATCTGTGTTCTAAAAGGAATGCCCCTTATTTCCTAAATAATAATAAAGCCTTATTTGTTATAGTGATGAAAAATCTGGCAGAACTCTTGTGTATCAGTTTTTTGAAGGATGTATGTGCTACAGTCTCTCGAGGGCATTAAAATTTAAGTAATTTTCTTCTATTATTAATGGACACTTCTACATTAATAATATCCCTGGAACTAAAATATGTATTAGGAAATATTTAAATCTATGACTATAAAGTTTATACAGCAGTTAAAATCATGTGATTTTTGTATCTTTCAGTAAATATATTATAGATAAATATCTACAGATACATAAACTACTCCAGGGAGACCTAGGATAGTTCAGTTAAAGTCCTTGTAAGGACTTCTAAATAATTTTTTAGAAAATAATCATAGTTGGTATTTTGTGTACAATTATTTTTGCTTCCATGGCTTTTGAAATAAGATTTAAATATGTGTCCATTTCACATACACACACACATACATATATATTCACATACTCCATAAAGGACTTAAGGAAGCTTATAGAACACAACACAGTGACACTCTCCTGGAAGATTCCTCAACACAAATCGCAGGCATAGTCCTGAAGGGGAACTTGGGGACAGAACTGCAAGGAGACCAGACAATATGGTCCAACAAGGCGCTCTCTGATGGTGTAATTTACTCTATGGATATAAACTTGAACATGTAGAGGAATAAATGGACCATGTGTTTTGTTTTGTTTGATGGACTATGTGTTTTTTATTTGTACTTATTTATTTTTAAAGGTTTTGGACTTATTTTTTAATTTATTTTTAAAAAAAGATTTTTATCTATTCATGAGAGAGAGGGCACAAGCAGGGGGAGGGGCAGAGGGAGAGGGAGAAGCAGACTCTCTGCTGAGCGGGGAGCCCAACGTGGGGCTGCATCCCAGGACTCCAAGATCATGAGCTGAGCTGAAGGATGGACTATGTGTTTTTTAAACTAGCTCCTAAGTGTTCTGTTTTTTCCAACTGAGTTTTAAATAAAAGCCAATCAATGACCAGTCTGAAGTTAACATCTTTGGCAGGCATTCTGTGATACAGTCTAAGGGCAACTCTTTAAAAACTAATAGTGCATCACTGGAACAGAGGAGGTGAAGGAATGTCTTCAGTTGTTTCCTTGGCGTTCCTCTAAGCTTATTCAATATGGAAACAAATAAGCATTCAAGGATCCAAGGTTTTATATATCAGAACATGGTCATTAAGAACAATGACTCAGGTTTTGTGTTTCTCGGTTTCGGATTATTAGAGTACTCATTTTCAAACTTTAGTGTACTTAAGAATCATCAGGGGAGGCTGCTAAATGCAGCTTTCCAGGCTTCATAATAGTCTGAGGTAGTGTCTCTCTGGTGGAGCCTAGAAATCAGGTAATTCTCTTGAAGATGGTCTAGGAACTGCACTTGGAGATCATTATTCCCCACAGGGCCTAACTGGGAGTGAGCCCTCAATACCAGTTTTTAAACTTCACCTTCTCATCTGTGTCCTTAGTTCTCTCAACTAATAAGTGCTGGCTGTACTTTGTTAAATATTTAGTTGTGTGAGCATCCTTCTAACACGTTCTTGAGAGTCACAAAACCTCTTAAAACTACAAGGTCTGTAAACTACATACATATTTTATGTCTTTTATATGAGGACTCTCAACTGCATGTTGATCTCAGGCTTATAAACAGGAATATTTGTTTTGAACTGTTCTACCATATGAACACTGTGACTTAGGTATTGATGGTCTGTGCCTCTTTGCATGCTAGCTGCTAAGTTTAGACCCAAACTTACAGCTTACCCCAGCAAATTATGCATTTATGCATTGCTGTAACCTCAGGTTTTAATATCAGCAAGTGAGCTTTGGTCAGTGATAAGTAAGAATGTCTACCAAATTTTACTAGCATGTGTCCTAATGCATTTCTACTTTCAAGCAGAAGATATTAAAAGAAGTTTTAAAAATTGATAGAAAAGCTATTATGTAAACCAAATTAGATAAATCAAACTTTTGTATTACTCCTTCTTTCTTTCAATGAATTTACAATTTGTAGCTTAAACTTTAAATATGTTTTGAATAAAGATGTCAGAGGACAGGGGTGCCTGGGTGGCTCAGTCATTAAGCTTCTGCTTTCGGCTCAGGTCATGAATCCAGGGTCCTGGGATCGAGCCCCACATCGGGCCCCCTGCTCAGCAGGAAATTTGCTTCTCCCTCTTCCACTCCCCCTGCTTGTGTTCTCTCTCTCGCTGTGTCTCTCTCTGTCAAATAAATAAAATCTTTAAAAATAAAAAAAGATGTCAGAGGACAAATTCAGTTAACAGTATAATTGAGTAGATGAATTCACCACTCGTTAAATTACATATGGAGTCATATAATCATGAAATAAACCTGAATAGATAAAAGAATAAATAATAAAACCTGAATAAAATTGACTCTTGGTATATAACAACACACAGAAATCAGCCTAAGTCAAAACCCAAGACTTTCGTAACAATAGTAAAATGGAAATTTTACTGTAACATGCAATCTGAGAAATAGCTGTCAAATTTCCAACAATAAAGAAAAGCTTAGACAAACTACCAATTTAATGTTAAAATGTTAATGTTTATTAAAGTTTTAAAATCCTGAACTGAACATTCAAAACATAGATGCATATCAGAATCATAAGCCCACTGGTCAAGGTTAAAAAACTAAACAAAACAAAAAACCAAGAGACTCAACCTCAGGATTATTCAGTATTCAATGATGCTACTTCGTCTTGGTACTCACAGAAAACTGAATTTTATGTATACCCCAAGTCAGAGTACTTTTGACTTTTAAATATTCGATGACTTTGGATACCAGATTAATTCCTAATTGAATTAAATACAACTTTAGATGTGAATATCCACCTTTATAACATTGACTAAAAATCATATAATATTTTGGGAAGTAAACCAATTTTTTTTACATATATGAAAATAATAATGCCATTCTGTAGTCTCTACGCATATAAAATACTTTAAAATCTTTATTAAGTCATTTCTTATATACATTTTGGTTTTTCACATTATTATTAAGATAGGGAGACCCACAGGAAACTAACATTCTCTGAATATCTAAATCCTGAGCATTCTTCATTTAATATTTCATTTAAATGAATACTTCATTAAATGAATACTTCATTTAAAAAGAATATTTCATTTAAAAAATACTTAATGAAGTTTTTTAACACCTTTTTATGATCTGATCTACCAACCATAACAACTGGATACTGGTATACAGCAACATTACAGAGCTTAGCCTAAGCTAAAACCCATAGCATCTTTAAAATAGGGTAAAGGAAAAAATTAATAAAATAATAAAATAGGGTAAAGGAAAGAAAAGAAGAAAAATTAACAAAAAAAGATTACAACATTACATAAAGATTGTAAAAACAAATGCCACATGACTGGATCACAGATACTCACTTCATTGACTTTGACTGGAGTTTCATTATTTAGTGAAAAGCATTTATAAATAGGGTAGGGGGCTCACAGGTGCTTTAAGGCACCCAGAACAATGGCACAGATACAGCAGAGATTCAGTAAAAAAATTTTAATTTCTGTTGCTATGTTGATATCTTTGTTGTTGTGCATTTCAGCTAGTAGGTAGCGTGGCATCAACCAGTAAAACTTCTGAGGCCCCATCTAAGCTTAATGTTCTCTGAAGTCCTCCATAACTTATTGCCTGTTCCAACTAATATTTAGCAAACGCCACAACCTTATATTGCTAATCACCTTTTGATGTTTATGGACTGACTTTCCCATAAACAGGCCTATGTGGCTTCTATACCCACAGCTATATAATATCTAACATAATTTCATAGTTAACAACTGTTTGTTATAAGTCTGAAGTTTCATAAGATTAGGTCTTATCAACTATGTTCTGGCGCAAGAATTACATGCTTTTGCTTAAACTCTGCTGATTCGCCATTGCTTACAGAATAATGGCCAAATTCCCTTGTATGGAATTCAAAGCCCCATTCTCTGACACCATATTAAGACTTCTATCCTCAACCTACAATCTGGCCACTACCACAGAGAATTCACCAAAGTCACTATACACTTTTATGTCTCTAGACATTTACTGATGTGGTTCTTTCTGCAATTCCAGATGGCACACACTGGTTCATTCTGCAAAGCTCGCTTCATTAACTTTTCTGTGAGGCTCTCCCAGAACCCACCACCACTCCTACCAGCACCAACCCAAACCCTCGTGAGGGACAGATCCTTCTCTCCACTTGGCAGTCACTCTTATTAAAACATGTTTCTCCTTTAATAAAAGGAGATTATTATTTGTCTGCTTTCTCTTTTGTGAAACTATCTAAGATTCTATTATTATTATTATTATTCTACTTTCTCCTTTGTGAAACTTTCTAAGCCCCCTCTACCTAGAGTTAAGCACTGCCATTTATTGCCCAATCTTTTCTCTGGTATGTAATTCTACTCTGGCACATAACATAGTACCCTGG
Source organism: Mirounga leonina (assembly GCF_011800145.1). Lineage (NCBI taxonomy): Eukaryota > Metazoa > Chordata > Mammalia > Carnivora > Phocidae > Mirounga > Mirounga leonina. The sequence goes on from NW_023270854.1 coordinate 17,986,957, forward strand.
AATTATCTTTCTTAATAATCACCTACCCTACTAGACCCTGTGTGCTCCCTGAGGATATCACGTTATTCATCATTGTATCCCCAGGGCCTAGCTAGTACTTGACACACAGTAGGTGTTCAATAGATGTTATTAAATTAATAAACAAAATACGATTGCTTTCTGCCAAATCAGAATAACCTGGTACTGAGCATGCCTCTTAGCATCCCAGCAGAATCCTTACTCTCTGGCAAAGAAACACCAGCAAACAAAAGTGGACACCAGCAAACTAGGGTGACCTAAGGAACTGAGGGTGCTGCTCGCAGGGGAGGCAGGCTTCCGGCAAGGGCAAAGACAGGCCCTCGAAAAACTGGACAATTTCCTCACGTTAACTTCAGGAGGCTTATTTTACATCGCCAAGACTGGTGCTATAAGGAATCCTTTGTAACACTTGTTAACACTCAGCTCTACAGTGATCATCACCGCTATAAAGAGACGTCCCAGTGTCCATTTTCGCATAGGCGTTTCCTTAGAGAACGACTGACTGGGACTATAGCAGCTAGATGTACTCTCATCAGTTAACTGCATGAATGCATGAAAAGATTTTATACATATAACTTCTAACAAAAAGAACACAAACCAGAATTAATGTGGCATGATGTTTAAAAATGCCTGCATTCTAACACACCTCATCTGTACCCCAAGAAAATACGCATCTGTACACATGCATATTTCAGCACAATCTTTTCCTTTTGGTTTTAATTTCTGGGTGGCATGACTCAGCAACAGCAAAAGGAAGAGGTTACGATACAAAGTCTATTATAAATATGAAAAAAGATACTGGAAGACTCATGGAGTACAATTAATTCAGCAAATACTTGCTCAAATGCCAGGAGATACAGAAGTTGTAATGATGTGTCATATAACATCACCTCTCTCAGGAAACTTACAGTCTAAAATAAAGCTTTTCACTACTGTATGCACACAGAACTGAACAAACAGAAGGAGATCGTTGAATGTGTCTTAAAAAGAAAAATGTTAGTAACTATTACTAACTGTTGGTTCTGTTTTCTACAAAAACAATGATTTTCAACAGATTTAAGTCTTATTTCTACTGACCACTTGGAGGTAAAAAAATTTTTTAACAAAATGTACGCAAGCGATAAACATTTTAAGAACCAAAAACTATTTTCAAGGGAAAATAAACACTACTACATTCAAAAAACCTTCATTTCCTAACAATGAAATGCTATATACATCTAAAATTATTGGTTATGTTCAACATATACAATATTATTTATGTCAGTTCTAACTGCTCTTGGCCAGTTTTCTCATAGGGAAAACACCTACACTAGTAGGACAAAATGAAAAATGTTACCTTTATAGTAAAAATAAAATTTACCAGTGAAAATGTGGTAGAAAGTTTCCCCTGGCTGAAAAATATACCTTTTCTCCTAAGTCAGAAAGAAGCTTCCTAAACTCTTCCTTTTGTAATGTAAATGATAATTTGAGTGATGAATGTAAGAACACACACATACTCAACAGATGTTATCTCTTACTCATTTTTTTAAGTTTTGAGAAAATCTCATCAGGACCTAATTTCAAATGGTTCTATTATATCTGTGTTTTTGATATATATCTTTGTATATGAGCCGCCTAAATTGTTTTCAGAAAGTAAGCAGATATTAATTCAGAACTGGTTTTCTAACTGGGCAAGACTACTAACTCATCCTGTTAAAAAATTTTTCGAAATTATTTGTTAGTAAAAATTATTTATTTTGCATGCTGTGGAAGACTTCTTTACCTGCAGATGGCTGGGAAACATTCTTGAAGACCTTTCTTTTTAACTAAAGATCCTTCAAGGCAGTACATAATGATGTCCATAACCTTTATAGAAAAGATGCAAATCCAAAATTAATTTCAAATACTTAACTTTCCAAAATTCAAATTATTAACTTAGGCCTCAGCTGCATGAAAATTCTAGATAGTTTGACTGCAATATTTACTTTAAAACTATAGTATATTTACTAAAGCTACAGTATAGTTACTTTAATCCTCTTCCTTATCTGTGAAAAACAGAAGAGCAGTAAAATAAAGAAACGAGACTTGTTGACTTCAAAGGCAGTTCATATTTATGAACAATATAGGGAGCTTTTATTCAAGCACCCTACATCCTTTGTTTTACTTATAATGAAAAACATTAAAGAGAACATACCCTTTAACAATTATTCCAGTACAGACCACTTCCCTATGAATGGTAAGTGTACACAGCGATCATTTTGATCTTTAATGAAATTTAAATAAGGACCCTAGAAATGGTACAAAAGTTAATTCATTTAATTATCTCTCTCTCTTTCCTGTAGATAATTCTTTTAATTCTTTTTCTTTTATTTCTTTGGACATTAAAATGCTGATTCGTATTACTACGCAGACATATTTAATTTAGATTGTTGCTGTAACATTTAATAGCAGGATATTCTTACCTCCACGAGAAGATCCACAACATCTGTGGGCATTTTTTCAATAAGAATCTCAATGACTCTCAGAATTTCCCCTTTAGCTCGTGCAAGAGTTGTCGTGTGCATGTTCTGTTGGGACTGGGTATTTGCTGCAAGAGCTGTATGTCTGTGTACCTGTGAAGACATTCCCATGCTGTAGATACGGCTGACACTCGATTCAGTTTTGCATTTCTAGCCACTGGTTTATTTTTCACTTGTTAACACAAGAGGGGAAAAAATGAGAATCAATAAAACAAATCTCCTGGGGTAGGTCAGGTCTTTTGATTGCAAAAGAAAGCATTTAGTAAAATAAAAACTCAGTAAGTATTCTCTAATAAAATTCTGTAAGTTCCTGAGTATTATATGAAACTTTAACACTACAGTGACATTTTTCAAAAGACAGAATGAAGGTTTGTGAATTTGGTCTATTTGGTGCTGAAGTGGACAGCGGTTAGGAGATACCCAAGCAAGTAAGAGCCATGAGACTTGCTCTCAAGTAGTAATAGTAAATGATGCTTATTGAAGACTTCCTGTGTCCCAGGCACCATTCTTGGTGCTGTATAATGAAGGTGTATCATGCGAATGAACGTGTCTCCAAAAATAATATGCATTGTAAAGAATATAAGTTCACTGTGATTTTTCTTCCCCGTACAAACTGTAAGTCTTAATCATTCAGAGGAGAAACAACACTGATAGGAGCTGGGCCAGCCATGGAGGAGCGGGCATGACAGGGGAGGGGACAGTAATAACAGTGAGAAATACTTCAGATCTTACTCTAAAACTCTAAGTGAAGTGGAAAACTCATTTTTACAAGGTAGTAAATGTGAACTATTACACTGAAATATTAGAACACTAACAATGTAGGAATCAACTGGTAATTAGTAAAACATTAACATTAAAATATTTAAAAAATACCTTTCTAACCTAAAGCTGGAGTAGAATAAATCCAAAGCATGGCTATTCTAACAGTTCATTTAAAAATATTCATATGTAAATGGCGAAAATTAAGTTCAAAAACACAATTAACACAAATACTTGCTTACTCTTTAAAGAGGCAGTTTTATGGCTGGCATTTATAGGACCTGTATATGTGGTCAGGTATACGTAAGGTTTATTCAATATATTCAATATTACTATCAATGCATATTCAACTGATAAGAAATTCCATGGCTAATAAATCTGTTCATTTATATATATACTCTTCATATAAATATATAATATCTATAAATTATAGATATATAACATACATATACGTATTTTAAATACACTGTAACCTCACTGTAACACTATGCACTATCAGAAAAACACTTCCCCTTACTCTACAGATTTATTTTAGGTATGAATTTCAAAGTCCCACCACCTCATATTAACCCATACAATCTGCTATTAAAACCTTCCTTCCTCCCTTCTAACTACCTTCACATCACAAATATTTGCTGCATGCCTATTAAGGATGGCTTTGGGGCAGACATGGGCCCAGTAGGTTTCAGGTTATCAGGGCAGACTCAGAGGTATTTATTTAGTATTTTAAAAATTCATCATAGCTACAGGAAAAACAACTCAGACAGAGCTCATACCCCACGGACACCCAAGTCTGCACATTATTCATGCTGAAACGGAACAAACCTTTAAAAAAAAATGTAGGAGCTTATCATCCTTCCCTTTCTCTCCCACTACTAAGACCTACAGGAAAGATCCTATAATTGGTTCATTGTTCTTTACTAGTTTTTCAGTTAGATGTGGGCAATTAGTTAGAACACAAAGAACGTGGGAATCAATTGGAATTCAAGTCTTTATCTGTGACATGCAATAGGAAAAACAATTAGCAAGTTTATGACTTACATTTTTGTTTACAGTTGAAGAGCCAGTGTTAAATAAGTTCAGTGTTGATTACAGGCAGATATTCACATTTATAAAATGTGAGTATCTTTAGTATATTTTAATTTGAATAAGCCTACTATATTTCAGATTGGAAAATTAATTTCAAATATTTGCAAGTGAGTTAACTTTGAGAACAGAAATGAATACAAAAGCATAAGTCATGAATGCATTGCTGTGGAATTCAGGGTACATGCACACAGGTACATATGTATTCATTTCAGCACTAAATTATTAACTTGCATTGTTCTAGAGCAAACTGGAAGGACTATGTGTGGATATGGACCCTCAGCTCACAATATCTAATAATTCCTCTAAACGAGAAAATGGAGCACACAGAGAGGTTCTGCTCACCTCTTTGGCTATAGTTGTGATGAAGGCGGGTGGTCTGGCGGTGGCAATGAGTGAGAGGGCATGCCTTGCCGAGCGGGCGGAGTCAGCTGCAGGGCTAAGAGGCAGCCCCATTGTGATGCTAAACAGGGATCAGAAAAAAAGGAAAAAAGAAAAGAAGCATTAGAAATATAGACTGAAAAGATTAGACACAGCTTATAATGTCAGTTCAAGGTCAATGGGAGCACTCAAACAGTTAGAATATAATGGACTTGCAACAATGAGCAGTGATTAGGAGTCAGGGTGTTCTGGCATCAAATACAAAATCGAATAATTAACCGTGAAGATTGAAAACAGTACGTGCATCTGTCCAAAGTGTTAAAAACACCTTGTTAACAAATTATCAAGAACTAGTACAGAATGCATATCACAAAGCTCAGAATCAGGCAAGAAATAAGACTGTGCTGGGTATTTTCAAATTTTTTGCTAAAAACAAATTAAAGGTAATAATTTGTTTATAAGGCCACAGAAAAAGGGCTTCGTTTAAGGACATGTATCTGAAAGGAAGCAAAATTCACTTCTGTCCATGTAATTATCAAAAGAACTGAAAAAACTGCAAAATTATTTTTAGTTTTTAATATTATTTTTAGTTTAAAATATTCTCAGTACTGTTAATTTACCCCATGCTCAATACTTTTAGAACCAATCTACTACTCATTATGTTCTGCCAATAGTTATTTTGTATTGATGCAAAAATTATATTAATGAATACTTATTTTCTCTCTATAAAGATCATAGGCATGACATTGTCCAGGCAATATAAGAATATGTACATGATGAAATAAATCTTTCCAAACTGTGGGAATACCCTGATAGAATAGTGATGTTATATTCCTTTGCCACCCCTAAAACATAAAAGTGATAATATTCTTCTGTTTGTAAGCTTCCTGTATATTTTATATAGGCTGCTGTGAAAAGTAGTAAGACTTCATTAAAATGTGGCATGTGATCCACATGTCAACTGTATACAAGGAGCATTTTGCTATTCAGTAAGAGATCCATTATAGTTTCTAATGTTGATACTTAAAAGTACATAATTTTGATACTTAAATAGCCATATGAAATTATATTTAGATTCGTCCTGCTCTAATCAGTCTGTATGCTTCATGTGTAAACTGGATTATGTTTACTAAAAATTCTCAAAATGTTTACAAATATTTCTATAATTAGTCTAAGAATCATTATTTTAACTTTTAGATGAAAATAAGTATGCATTACATAGGCATTCTTATCATTGTTAAAAGAAGGTAAACTGGTTATAGAAAATTCTGCTTATAATTTCTTGGTGACTACTACATTGCTTAAATCTTTGACTGATAATATAACTGTCTCCAGTCCTTTTTCCAAACTGAGGGTAGATACAAAGCAGGAACTCAGAGAGGAGGATGGAAGCATTCCTTTGATGTTTACCACTAAAAAGAAAGATGTGAGCTGACAGAACACACACATATTGAACAAGAAACAGAAAGAATGCATGGGTGGACATGTCCCTCGGCACCCAGTAGGGACTGGAAAGACATGTTCAGCAGTAAAGCAAGGTGGGGTAGTTAGCCAGGTTCTTTTAGGGATTAAACTTTACTATTGAGAATTCCGCAAAGGAAATGCTCACTATGTGAGTAGTGCTAACCTAGATTGCTCAAGAATTGTTATAAAGTTTTGATCATATTTTAAGTTTTAAAAAATTCAAAAGCTAATTAAACTTTTGAGATATTCTATGATATTTCTCAAATCAGTATGAAAAGGTGTTGATAATATTGAAAGGCTGAAACAAAAATGGTATGTTAGGGATGCCTAGGTGGCTCAGTCAGTGAAGCGTCTGCCTTTGCCTCAGTGACCTGGGATCAAGCCCTGCGTCAGGCTCTCTGCTCAGCGGGAAGTCTGCTTCTCCCTCTCCTCCCCACTCCTGCTCTCTCTAGCTATCTGTCTCTCTGTCAAATAAATAAAATCTTAAAAAAAAAAAAAAAAAGGTATGTTAACTAAACAATTCTGAGCAAACCTAAATCAAATTTCCTAAGATCAATAAAATCACAGAATCCTGGGAGTTGGAAAAGATCCCCAGGCAGCCTCCCTGCCCAGCAGTCAGCCATGGAGCAGGAATGTCTACCTCCTGGACAGCCCGGCCTATGTCTGGAAGGCATGACAGAGAGGAGAAAGAACTGGATGTGGAACCCAGGGTTTAGGTTTGAAATCGAGCTTTCCTGTGCTGTTTCATGTCTTCTTGCACCTGCCCAGAACATCCCTTAGAGGGGGATGGTGTCGGCATTTTATGGAGAAATCAGGTCCAGAGTGAGGAACAAAGGTAGTAGTCTGATGTCTTCTTGGACAGCTGAACTTTGGAGGAAATAAAGGGGAGGGAGGCTTGCCCATATTGTGGTTAACTGGATTAATGAACTGGTAACATGACTAAACTCAGTGACTTTGGATGAATGGCTAGATTGCATCCCTGAGTGAGGTTTCTCAAGTGGTATGTTGTAACATGTAGACTTCAACTCTGTCCTTTTTGATGTCAATTGTGATTAAATGAAGACACGGATGCACAGTTATCAACTGGTGTGGATATAAAGTTGTAAAAGCAATTGTACTAAATGGGAGAACTGGAATTCAAAAAGTCCTCAGAAAGATCAAATTGGGCTCAAGAAGGAAGTCGTATGTGTGGGTACAAATGACCAACTTAACAGAAATGGGATAGGTACTACACTGCTTGACCAAGCTTGGGGAACAGCACTGAGGGTTGTATCTGAACCACAGCTATGGATGTTAATGATGTGGCTGCCCTGAAGGGCTAGGTCGTATCAAGGGAAACAGAGTGAAAGAGAACATGTTGCCCCTGCTGCACTTCATGGTTCTGGCTGCCTATTCGCCCTCCCCGTGGCTATACTGCCTCTGAGTTGCTAAGAGATGGGATCTGCCTTCTGCAGGCCAAGTGTTAGAGCATCCTCCTGGAGTCCAGAAGAGTCCCATCCAATTCCTGGATGGGAAATACAGTTGCTTTGTGCTGTTGTGACCACTTGCAGTTGGAAACCAGAGCTCTACTTACACAAACAGGATCCTACCAACCTCACCACCCACCTCTCTTCCAGCCCTTCTCTGTTCCTTCAGGAGGAGAAAAGTTTAGTGGGAAGCCAAGGCCGGGGGCTGGGGGGAGGGCGGGAGGGGAGCAACAGAAAGAATGAGAATGAATGACTATGCATATATGTGTTCACCTGAGGGTGACAAATGGATAATGTCCCCCCATCCTTATGTGCCCTGTGGCCACCCTGGACTGAGTAAGCACGATGTGTGGAAAATGGGTCTATTAAAGTAACAACTTCACAAAGTTGTCGAGAAGATTAAATGAGCAGGCAAATGTAAAAACCTCCAGCCCTGCATCTCACCTATATTATATATACAATAGATGCTTCTTCTGACCCAAGATGACTCTCACAAATAGAAATAAAGTGAGAAGAAAATGAGATCAACTAACAGCAGGTCACTGGTTTCAGTTAAAGGCCCAGTCACACATCACCCTTAATCCATCTCAGCAAATGATCTTGTGAATTTGGGGAAATTGGCAACCTTCTTATGGTAAGAAAAATGGTAAAGTTTGGCGTCCGGAAGAGAAGCTGTAGGGCAATAGGTAAGGAAGCTAACCAAAGACATATAAAAGTACTGCTCATGAATTCAGTGGAAGCTAGAACATCAAAAAATTTGTAGAGGCGTCAAAGAGTACGTTTGAGTGACTCCCATGATCAGTGTCCAATGGCTGGAGTGCAGGACTTCAGAATGTGGACACATCTACTGTTCTGAGGTCAGGGTTCTGCACATTCATAGTGCACAGGCAGGAGGGTTGGGAGTGTGAGAACAGAGAAGAGTTGCCAAGGCACAGGGGAAGAAGACAAACCTTCTCTCCCCTCTATTTAATGCATCACTGCCAGAGTCATCTTTCAAAAGCACTAACTTTATTTCATGGTTAACCTGCTTAAAAACCTCAGTGGGTCCTAGGGCTTCTAAGAAAAATCTTGAACTCCTTGGCTTGAGGTTCTAGGCCCTCCATAATCTAGTTTCGCTAACTTGTAACTCAGTCTTTTCAATACCATGCTCCTGAGGCCAGGCTAATTTCAAGGTTGGTCCCTAAAATTCCATTCCTTTTTTGACTGTAGTTTGTGGCTTATGCTTCTCCACTACCCATCCCCCCCATTTGCACACTCTCCTCCCTCCCCTCTGTTCGATTCTTATGGAAGCCTACGTGTTGTTCTGCAATTGCTAGAGCATTCAATTACAATCTATTGAAACAAAAACAACCAACAACGAAACCCATTTATTCTAGGCTCTTAGCACTGAATCTGATTCTGCCAGGCATTATGAATTAGTTTTGTATTGTGAACTCTGTGCAGATTGGTACCATGCCTTCTAATCCTGTGATCCCCCCAAAGTGCCTAGTTCAGCCCTTGGACACAGTGGTAGCTCAATAGTTATGCGCTAAATGAAGTTACCTGGCAAATCCAGCAGGAAAAAAAATCACTTAAGCCAGTTATTTGACTGAACTGACCAAGCAATGAAGTCAAAGTAATTGATCTAGTAGTCCCAACAGACGAAGTCTAATTCTACATGTAGTTATCTTGAAAGTCAAAGGTGTACTGTGTATGTGATATATTTTAATGTGGGATTCTAACTGAATGAAGAAGGATCATACTATCAGAGGTGTGAAATTAAAGGGGTATCTGCCTTATTCTGGAATCTGTATGTAAACACAGAACTCACTCTTTTCAGCTGATCCTGCTTATCCAGCTGTTATGCAGATCATTTGTTATATAGGTTTATAAGATGGGTCTTTAGTTTAAAAAATATGATATGACATACTCTCTATTTTACTCAGCATTTCAGTACACACATCGCATATGAAATACCAGAGATGATAGAAACTGTAAATAAAAATCATGAATAGAAAAATAGTCCACTCAGGCTGAGCTCATTCCTTACATGACTGCTCATTAATCCTGTTCTAACCATTACTCCATCGTGGTAAAAGCATTTTAAAAGTCACATGTAAGACCACTACAGTTAAATGTCACCATCTACAATTGTCAGACTCCCCCATCTGTCAAATTAAGGAATACTGTAAGAGAATATTCAGGGGGAAAAACCACTTAAACTTTTATAGAATAACCCACAAATCATGGTCAACAGTATTATGGACTAAATGTTTGTGTCCCCTGAAAATCTGCCCCAATGTGATGGTATTTGGAGATGGAGCCTCTGGGAGGTAATGGGGGTTAGATGAAGCCAGGTGGGTGTGGCCCTCATGAAGGGATTCGTGCCGTATGAGAGACACCAGAACACTTGCTCTCATTCTCTCCCACCTGTGAGCACACGGCAACATGGCAGCCACCTACAGGCCCAGAGGAGAGGTCTCAGAAAGAAACCTGCCTTGTCAGCACCTTGTTCTTAGGCTTTCCAGCTTCCAGAACTATGAGAAATAAATTTCTGTTGTTGAAGTCCCCCAGTCTGTGGTATTTGTTATGGCAGTCCAAGCTGACTAAGATAAAGAGCAACAGGGCATTGAAAACACTCATTGAAAACAAAGACTAAAATTATTTTGAAAACACATACTTAATTACCTAACAACTGGGAATTCCATCTTACCCCCTCCTGGTAAAAACAGATGAACTAACAAGAGTCTTTAATGTAATAAAGAATCATCAATTCTTGTCTGTCATGTTAAAACTGAATTTGATAACTCAAAGGTGGCATTAGTCTCCTAAACACAAATGTGGTGATTCGCCCAATAAGTCTTTTAGACCTATTTCCTGTATGTTGTATACATTTACAACTATGAGTTATAATGTAAAAAAAATTATGTAAAAAATTATGTAAAAAATTATGTAAAAATTATGTAAAAAAAATGTAAAAACTATGCTAACAAAATTTAGTTAAATGGGTTCCTCAGATTATACATTTTCTATTAAAATAAACATCTGGGGTGCCTGGGTAGCTCAGTTGGTTAAATGTCCAACTCTTGATTTCAGCTCAGGTCATGATTTCAGGGTCCTGAGATCGAGCCCTGTGACGGGCTTCGCACTGGGAATGGAGCCAGCTTGGGCTTCTTTCTCTCTCCTTCTCCCTATGCCCCTCCCCCCCCACCTGCATACATGCACTCTCTCGCTAAAATAAATAAATAAATGTCATGTGAATAGGAAAAATAGTTTAAATATAAAATCCTCAAATACTTTAGTGTGTATATGATATGTTCTTTTCTCTATCCCTTACCCCATATATAAAAAAATACGGTTGAAATTTGAGTTAAAATGTCAATTCTTTTTCTCTCTATATAGAACTATATATAGTTCAAAAAGAGTATTTCTAACATATGGGGCTTATCTGTATATTATCAAAGCATGTGTGGTTTCTAGTTGACTAGATGTTTTTCCTTTAAAGTTTGGTAAACTATGAATTTTCCAGAAAAGCAATGGGCTTTTGGTAATTCATTAACATTCTTCCGTCGTGGCAATGGATGAGAGATTGCCCACACTAGGAAAACAGAATCACCATCAGACCACAACATGCACAGAACGGAGTCTAGCCTTCTAAAAGCACAAGGATTTTTTTCTGTTCTTTTACAAAGTATGATTTTCTACTGTTTCTAAGATTTTATCCATATATACATAACCATGGTGACCTAAAAAATGATGGATTTATAAAAAACATAATACTGCATGTTTCTATTTTTCTCACAATTAGGCAGGGATGGCTCTATCTATGATTTCAATGAAGAGCAGCCTGCATTTTCTATTAAACAGTCCATCATGAATGAGCAGCCCATAATCATTAATTTAAAAATTCCTTAGAGAGTCTACCTGTGGATCACTGGTCACCTAAAGGGTGGCGTAACTATACAGGTATGGGAGAAGAGACCTGGGTGATACTTTAGATCTTCTAGTACTGGTGAGATCTCAGGCAAGTTGTATCATCTCTCCTAACCCTGTTTTTTATTGAATAGCATAGTGAGAGCTCTGGATTGAATGCTGCTGAAGATTTTCATTTCTAAAATTCTTTGACTTAAATGTTTATTGAATGCAAATCATGTGACAGTGTTATGAATAAATATGAATAAATATATAATACCTGGCCCAGGCACTCAAGGAGCTTACTGATATTTAAATAGGTTATTAATTTCTAGAAGGTATAAAATTCTTGATGGGAATTTTCATTCAGTGTATTTTTAAAATCTGAAAGTATGCTGAGAATTCCAAGTTGACAGCTTTTACGTCCTTTGAACAGGCTGTTTTACGTTTGGCATTCTCTGGATCTTTAACTGTGGGGGTGCAAGATGGCACAGTGGAGAAGCAGAGCTCGTGGAGTCAGCGAGACCTAGGTCTGAACCGCACATTTTTCAGCTCAGGTCATGCTCTGTGGAGCAGTGTTTCTGTGGACAAGAGACAGAACTTCTTTCTGATTCATTTTATAATCTTCCATTATCATGTTTATGATCATTTTATAAAGTAAAAGGTGAAACCAATCCCCTTTTTAGCCCTAATTCTATTGCCCAGAGATAAATGGGAAGGAACTTATGTTCAAGTTTTAGATGGGCACTCCCCACAGTTTAAGTTCTGCAAGGAATGGATAAAATTAGTTAAAAACAATGTTTACGGTCACGTGTTCTAAGGAGCTCATCAGCATCTGCTGGGCATGCCTGTACCTTCCCATCTCTGTCCTTTTGCATGTCCTTGTTCTTCCGCCTCTCCTCAAAATTATTTAAATGAGAGATGCAAATAAAACTCTTCCTGGCATCCTTTCTGAGGGCCCAGCTGTGATTCACCTCCCTGTCCTCTAAGCATCCCTACCTTTTACTCTCCTCCTCCCTTTGCATCATGGTTACCCCCAGGGAAGATCTTATCCTTCCTTCAGATTGCAAGTGCCCTGGAGACAGGATCTGTGTTTGATGCAACTTTGTAACTACATACAAGACCCAATAGTGTTCCTTCCATATATTAACTACTCAGTAAAAGTTTGCTTAGTTAACATAGTTTAAAATTTGGTAGAATAGTTGAAAACATTAGAAAACAACAGGTGTTATTTTGATTTCAAAGATGTAAAATTCTCAGTCTTAGTTCTATTTTTTTTTTTTTTTTTTTTTAAGATTTTATTTATTTGAGGGGCGCCTGGGTGGCTCAGTTGGTTAAGCGACTGCCTTCGGCTCAGGTCATGATCCTGGAGTCCCTGGATCGAGTCCTGCATCAGGCTCCCTGCTCGGCAGGGAGTCTGCTTCTCCCTCTGACCCTCCCCCCCTCATGTGCTCTCTCTCTCTCTCTCATTCTCTCTCTCAAATAAAATCTAAAAAAAAAAAAATTTTATTTATTTGAGAGAGAGAGAGAGAGAGAGATACAGCATGAGAAGGGAGAAGGTCAGAGGGAGAAGTGGGCTCCCTGCCGAGCTGGGAACCCGATGTGGGACTCGATCTCAGGACTCCGGGATCATGACCTGAGCCGAAGGCAGTCGCTTAACCAACTGAGCCACAGAGGTGCCCCATCAGTCTTATTTCTACAATAAAGACATTTTAATTCTGGAAAAATGCCCTATCAATCGAGTCATCTATAGTTTCTCAGGAGACCTCTCAGGAATCATCTCTGACAAAGGATGTCAATATATGGGAGAGAGAGGAAGAAAGAAACTCTGCTATCATATGTGTTCCCCAGAACTAGGGAGCAGCCTGAGCCGCTTGCCCCCCTCAATCCCCTCCATCATAAACTCATAAGAATGGGAACAAAGAGGGAAGCACTGTGTATGTTTTTTCTTTTTCAATTAACATGAACTGAAATTTTAAAAAACACAAGCCTAACATAAAAGCTTCTTCATAAAGCAAGCTGAACATCGCAGTCAGAAGTGAGGTGGCCGAGCACTGTTATGGTGCACAGAGTCAATCAGGCTCAGAGGGGTAAGAGGCACACGTCCCTGCTCCACTTTGCCCCATTTCAGTTCTTCTGCAGCCTGTACCAAGTATGTCATGGATGTAAGAGGCCATTTTCAATCTAAATCTTGTTATAGATTAATAAGCAAACATTTTCTTGCTTATTATGCAATTTATCATGATGAAAATTACATTGGACTCCTCAAGGCTACATGCTGATACATTCATTTATTTAGAGCTGTGTATAGAGAGTTATACTAATCTTCATGACAGAAAGGATGTAATAGCAAGATTTAAATTACCTACTGAAGAACTAAAGTATTTGTGTCTGTGGACATACTGCATGTAGATAAAACACAGTGCATCTTTATGTTTGCTGATATAAGCTTCATGTAAACTGATTTAAAAACAAAATAAAACAAAATATTAAATACTACGCCTAAAATAAAGCCCATCACTTTTCTCAACAACAAAACAAGACTGTATACTCTTGAAATTGTGTTTAGATCAGCTGTGAAAATAGGCTATAAAATTAGGTCAAAACAGAACTGGAAGGTATGCAGGGCAGCTGCAGCTAACGGGAGGGCAAAGGGTTGGAAATATGTTCTGGGCTTTGCACAAAGGCCAGCTGCCTCTTACTATTGCTTCAAATTCATGGGCTCAGTTCCCTCCTAATTCTTAAAGTCAACCAAGAACCTTCAGGCCACCTGTATCCAGAAACTATCCTGGCTGCCATTATGTCAAACTATTCATTCTAGAACCGAGCAGCTCTTGATCTGTTGAACACCAAAACAATGACAATGGCGTCACCACCCTTACGACCACCATAAACAGAACATCCATTCAATCTTTAAATATGTGCTAAGTACTCTTCTAAGCACTTTGAAATGGAAACACATTTAATATCAACCTTATGAGGTAGGTGTTTCATTAGCCCCAACTTGTAGATGGAACTGAGGTAAGATGTGAAGTGATGTGCTGAAGAGCATAGAACTAGGGAGAGACACAGAGGTAATGTTTAGGAAGTGTGGTGGTATGATAGGAGGTCGGGCGGGGGGGCAGCTGTCTAAATTGGATATGAATACCGTCTCCTACCAATCCATCTTGGAACTTTGGGCTGGGAATACCCAATCTGCAGACAAAGCCACAGCATCCCAGTCTAGCCTTTTAATAGCTTCTTTGATCTCCACTTCCTGAGCCTAGAGCCATGATGGATCATAAGGGAAAGATGAGAAAGACAACCATGAAGAAAAGGACAGAGAATTCTAGTTTTTCCCAAGGTCAACAGAGATCAGAATGAAATGCCATGCATTGAGAAAATCAAAGAGGTGATAACATTTACATTAAGAGAGTCATCATGGGCCAGTTTAAGGATTCCTACCACAAGGAATTCACACCCACGAGGATGGCTATACTAAAAAAACAAAAACAGGGGCGCCTGGGTGGCTCAGTTGGTTAAGTGCCTGACTCTTGGTTTCGGCTCAGGTCATAATCTCAGGGTCATGGAATCAAGCCCTGTGTTGAGCCCGGCCTCAGGCTCTGTGCTCACCACAGAGTCTGCTTGACCCTCTTCCCTCTGTTCCTCCCCCTGTTCTCTCTTTCTCTAAACTAAATAAAATCTTAAAAAAACAAAAACAAAAACAAAAACAAAAACAAAAACCTGCCTTCAAGAATTAGGAGGCTGAGTTCTCAGGTCAACATGAACCTCTATTACCACACCCAATCCCCTTCCCATCATTCCTGGACACTTGGCCACCAAGGGCTTCCCACTTACTTCATTTCAGCAGCTCCTTCAACTCATCTGCATTTCCCTCTACTCTCATCATTGCTTCCCTGGATCTCTGCAGTTTCCTACAGCTGGTCCTTGACAGTGTGCAAGTGAAACCAAATTAAATCAATAAAGTGGATTTAAAAATTACCACAAGTGGGAAGGAATAATTCCCCAAACTATTTGGCCATGTATTCTATCAGTAAAACATTTTTGAGCAAGTATATATATAATTTTCCTTAGAAGTGATATGTTTACACTATTATTACATAATAATATGTCAAGGCACATGTCACAGATCAGTCATTCACTGGCTCAATGCTAAATCCCAGAGGTGCCCAAATTACAGAACTATACTTCCCTTTCCCTGTCTATATCCAAAATTTCATATATTGAGATATTAGTCTATTTTTTTTTTTTGTCTATTAAAACAAATCACCAACTGAAAAAACACAAAAACCCCACAAATTAACTGGAACTGAGCACGTACTTGGCGAGCTGTTTCTCGGCATCAGCACAGAGTTCGAGAAGCCCCATGAGGACAGCAGACACGTCCATGTAAGGCTCCCAGACAGTGAAACCACGTCCAATCAGATCAATGGCTGTTCTTCGGATCGTACTATGTGGAGGAAGTTTGGGGCTCGGAGGCTGCAGCAGAAGAAATGTCAGTGCCTTACCTAAAATTACAAAAGAAAAGGCAGAGCAGTGAAGTAATTTTACTTTTGTGATGTTTTCTTTGAAGATATTTTCAAAGTATAAACCACTTTTGATTTCTTTTTTTTTTTTAACTAAAAGGGGGTTTTCAACAGTAAGACTATAAAAGAGCTCAAGTTTACAGTTTGCTCAGCCACATTTTAAAGAGATACATTAGGCTACAATATTTTATACCATATTCTAAAATGTTTTAATTTCAAAAGAATTATGTATAATTAAGTATATATAATTTCAAAACATATCAGTGACCCTAACTTCCAAACAAGGTTTCTTTCTACTCAGCATTCTGCAAAATGGAGATGGTTCCAAATAATGTTATATGGTATTCATCTTTCTTCTGCCCCTAACAGCATTCATATGTCAAACACTTCCATCAGTAACACTTGTTTGTTTGTCAGCAGGCATGAGGGATGAAGGTAGAGGTGTAGTTTAAAAAGTTTCCTCCACAAGCATCTATGTTTCTCCATACTCTGCTATACTGATCCAGCACAAAAGATGTGAAGTATGTGGTAAATTCTTCACGCAAGTTTGGTAAAGAAATTAAAAGTTCGATGTCACTTTCAAATTTGATGAAATGATCTCGATTTTAATTAACATGTATTTCTTTATGTTGAAGATAATGCTAACAATTTGTAAACATAAGCCTAATGGCCGTTGAGCTGTAAAAGCTCATCTATTTCAAAAGGCATTTTGACATTTAAAAAAGAAAATAGGGACTGTGAAGAGCAAACTGCAATTTAGAAGAGGCCATTCATTTCTTGAGGGGAAGAGACAAAACTGTTTACAAATCATAGAACAGTACAGCAGACTGGTTATGGGGCATACAGGTTTCAGATCTAAGCCAGGGAAGTAACCACAGTTTCATAACTTATTAGGGGGCAGGCTGAAGAAGGTTCTCATGCGCTTCCGTTTTCTTTGTCTGTAAAATGGGGAAAACAATAGCTCTCTCTCACACAGAGCACGAGTGCTGGATGAACTGATGCATGCAAAGTGTCCTGCCACGTGCCCAGCACCCAGCACCTCAGAGGGCTCCACAAACGGCAGTCAGGGCTCATGACGAATAGCACCTTGAACTGGTCTGTTTTCAAAACTAAGAATGTGGCATATCAACTTTAATTTAATGCATTCAACAGGTAAAAGCATTTACTCATTTTTATGTCCTAGCCAATTGTTAAATGAGAGCCCAGATAAGAGTCTGTGAATGCACTTTGTTTGTTCATGGTCCAGAGTATCTTCCGCCATAGAACCCTTGAGGAATCTGTTGAAATCCATCAGTCTTTTCCCCAGGAAACTACATACACTACACATACATATCTATGAAATTCTGCAAAAAAATTTCAAGGAGGCCATGGTTCTTGGGTCAATAACACCTCCAGTAAACTGAAAAGGTACAGATACATGGAAAGCCTCCTAGAGGAAACATCTTGAAATTCATGACTTCATTCATACGTGCATTTGAAAATTGTACTCTCCTACTAGGCCATGTAAATGTCATATGTAAAGCAAGTTCTGTGGATCATAAAAATATAAACTCCTTAAAAAAAGGTGACCCACTGTTCTCTATTTTCTGGCAGCACGTATGCATCCCTTCCCACATGATATTTTTAATTATAAGCCTTTCTATGCATTTCCCTTTTCCTCATCAAGTCTGTTACTCCTGGAGGTGGGAACTATGTTTCATGCAACTTTCCATCTCCCACACCACCAAGCACAGTGCTCTGCACACATTATGGACCTAAGATGGAAATATCTCTGCCTTGACTGCATGTACATTTCTAACGCTGCTCCCCGCTCCAGTTTGTCAGAATGAGATTTCAAAATGTCAAGAATCCCACCACTTTCCTGTTATTCTTTCCTTCTAGGAAGTTGTAAGAGCTGCAGAGAAAGCCCCATGGCTGCTCTCTGCAGACATCCTGGAGCTCAAGCAGCAATGGCTCCAATCTAGGGGACAGGGCTCCCTGAAGGTATGTCCTTGGGAACCAGTGTTGTGAAGGGGCAGTAAGGTTTCCATTAATTACAATGTTTTACAGCATTTCCTTAACTGCACTCCACTATTTCTGTCTTCATTACAGGCAGGAGCATTCTGGCAATCCTAGGGACCTTGCTGATTTTTTGCCGCCTCTGTGTGGGAACTCTGGAGGCAGCTTCCTCACCACTCTGACAATTTTATCCTGAGAGCAAAGGTAAACCGTTAAATGGCTGGTTTCTTGATGTTTTTCATCATTTTTCTGACAAAGTAGGAAGGACAGCAGAGGGGATGTGATCACTTACCTTCTGATGAAATGACAGAAAAGGAAGAATGAGTAAGCGTACTTCAAAAGACCCCTGGCCTTGCAATGGTCCCGCAGGGTATCTCTGGTGCTCCCCTGCAAAGTGTGATCTACCCTCACAGTGAGGATGCCCAGCTCAGCAGGAAATGCAGGTTCCCTACAGCACCGACATCCCCTCTCTTAAATCACTCTCTGCTTCATTCAATGATCTTATAAGTAAAATTCTTCTACAGGTACATCTCCCCTTCTTTAGTTCAGATCACAATCTCTGGGTAGCACAAAGCAAAGATCCCACAGTTCTGGCAGGCCATGTGGCACCAAGAGAAGCAGAGAGAAAAATGGCCGATTTAACACACACATTTTAAACCTACTAACCAGAATCTGATTATTTTTCATGGTCTGTTTTGGAATTATAAAGACAGAAGAATGTTAAAATTCCACACCTATCTCTGACAACTTATGCCAGGAAAAACATGGAAATAAGAGAAGATAAAGAGGGTTTTCAAGTTAAACATCTTGATTTCTAGCCTGGCTGATTAATAAAATGCTTATGACTTTAATGCTACCAGGAATAATGACCCTGATGTTCTGAAGGAATACTCTCAGATGCCTAAGGCTTCAAACTTCCTAATCAGAGATTCTTTCTGATGATATTAAGGAATGAGCCTTTAAGAAATGGTTGTTATGATAATAAAAAGGGATAGGTAAATTTAAAATTCCTTTTTCGACTTACACTGTATTCTCTACTGCAGGGTTTATCTGACTTATGATTCCATAAGAGAGAGATGCTCTGCAACATGGGAGAAGGTGATAAAAAAGCTAAAATTAAGATACCCATGGTATCTCCCCTTTTGATAGAAAAAGTCTCATGACAATTTTATGAATTTTATCTCTCAGAATTTTCCTTAAACCTTTGGTACCCAATAACAGTCGCATTTTAATCTGTATAAGATGAAATCTAATTCTGTACCAAAATATGTATGTATTTATTTTATGTAAATGCCCCACTGTTCCACAGTGCCTCACTGAGCAAGCAAGGCAGAGAATGATGTTATTATCTGCCATCATGATTGATTTCTTCTATAAAAGGCTCTCTAGTGGCAGTATTAAAAAGTTCAACAAGCTGGACTGACATTCATTCAAGGTTTTTCGAAATTCGGTTCCAACCTATCCATCCAAAGATTCATGTGATAACTATTTATAGAGTGTTGCTATATAATACTAAGTGCTAGAGAAACAAAAGGAAAGAAGACTAAGTTCTTTCCCTCAAGGAAATGCATTCTAGTTCTGGAGACAGGTGAGCAAACAGGTAATTTGAATATATTCTGTATAGTGTTAGAATACTTAAAAGCACAAGGTATCAGGGGCACCTGGGTGGCTCAGTTGTTAAGCGTCTGCCTTCGGCTCAGGTCATGATCCCGGGGTCCTGGGATCGAGCCCCACATCGGGCTCCCTGCTCAGCGGGAAGCCTGCTTCTCCCTCCCCGACTCCCCCTGCTTGTGTTCCCTCTCTCGCTGTCTCTCTCTGTCAAATAAATAAATAAAATCTTTAAAAAATAAATAAAAGCACAAGGTATCAAGACAGAACTTAATAGGGGCACTTAGCCCCGTCTTAGAGGTATGAAAAGCATTCCAGGGAAGGTTACCACTATATCCAAACCTAAAGAATAAGTAGAAGTTAGCTACTCAAAGGAGAGGACTATGGAAAGAATGCATTCCAGACAGAGAGAAGAGCATGTCTAAAGACCAGGAAATGAGAGAAAACATGGCCAGATCAAGGGATTATCCATAGTTCAATATGGCTGGAAGTTCTGTTGGGGAAAAAGGAAGAGGTTGAGGTAATGGGCAAGGGAGAAAAGAGGACAAGGTGGATGAAACAGAACAGTGAGACAGGAGGCAGGACAGGCTATTAGGGCCCAATCACAAAGGGCCTCATATGCCATGCTAGAAGTTGGTTTATTCTGGTGACATTGGGGAACCACTCAAAGTTTTAAGCAAAGGAGAAGTTTGATTAGATTTTCATTTTAGAAAGATCAATACTTGGGTTGTCTTGTGATTAGAAAGGGGTAAGACCTATTGCCCGTTTCATTCTGATCTACTCATTCCCAGCCAAATGGGTTAATTAGAATCAAAGAATTTTCAAATTGAAAGGACTTGAGAAAAATAGCATCCATTCCTGTGCTTCAGATGAGATAACTGAGAACTGTAGAAGGCTAGCTGCAACCTGGGGAAGGAGTCCAGGCCTCTGTGGCCCAGGCCATGGGTAATGGGGCCAGTACACAGGTCTGAACACAACTTGCATCTTTATGACCATGCTTTATTCCTGACACTCTACCCAACTATAGATTCAAAACTGTATCTTTTATGATCAATCTCCTCCTGAATGAAGGCATAATTTCAACTGCAGTTACTAGTATCTCCTGCAAACAGAAGATTAAATAAAATATATGTTTCATCTTTTCTCACGCAATGAGAAGGTTGCCATCACTCGTTCAACAGCTAAATATAACCATAATAAGATCCCTGCAATTGTCTTGGCTCTAACTTAGTTGCATTGTGGTCACAAAATGGTCTATTGCACATCTAGAGTTTCCCCCACATCTTCCCTCCTTACCTTAGAATGAAATCCTTTTTAATACAGCAATTGCTATCCAAACATTTCACAAATAACAATATGGCATCTTTTGGCGTTTATTTCATTTTCTAAAGCTAATTTTATTTATTTTTATTTTATTACCCTTTCCCATCTGCTAAATGAATAAGTTCCCCAGGCTATATGAAATTTTTTGAAAATACTTTTGTTTGGCAAAAGGCTTAATGTCACGCTTTATATTTAGTTATCACTTAATAACTGTTGCTTTGGCAAATACTGTGAATTACTTTACCCTGTGTGTGCCCAGCACAGTCAACACAATTATGCACAGATCAGAAATTTCCATGAGTCTACTACAAACCTATGCTGGCCCGTGGGGAAGTTTCCATGGCTCTATGGTGAAATGGCAAAAATATAAACAATGCAGTAAGTCTTTTTCATAAAGCTAAATTTATTCAATTTAAAGGAATGCTTATATTCTTACTACTTTTTTGGTGAATAAGATTTTTTTTTTTAAGATTTTAGTTATTTATTTGACAGAGACAGACACAGTGAGAGAGGGAACACAAGCAGGGGGAGTGGGAGAGGGAAAAGCAGGCTTCCCACTGAGCAGGGAGCCTGATGCGAGGCTCGATCCCAGGACCCTGGGATCAGGACCTGAGCCGAAGGCAGGCGTTTAACCATCTGAGCCACCCAGGCGCCCTCCCTCTTGCATTTCTAACGAGGGTAGAGACTAAACCTGATAGTAGTGGTGCCTTGAGTTCTCTACAGCCTATTAGAGTGCTTTTATTCACTTATTCACACACACACACACACAGGGTCAACTGCCAGTTATATACACCAATACAACACTTTAAATACTAACTGAAACCTTGATTTTCATATACAGATCCTACTAACACGACATGTTCATGACATGAACATGAATCATGTACTAGTGTTTTTTACCCAGTTTCTATTTGTGCTGAAATAGCACTAAATAGGAAAGGATCACTTAAAAAGTTGTAAAATTGATATTTTTTCCCAGCTATCCATTTATAATTTTTATTTCCTTTGCGGGGGAGGCTAACTTTTCCCTCCCATGCTTCCCTTGACATGTGAAGACCTCATAGGAATCCTGTGGTTACCTCACAGGCAGATTCTATAATGAGCTGTTACAAGCCCTCTAGCAACCCTGAATGAAGAAGGAAACAGCACTGGCTAACTGAAGGGACTGAAGGAAGTGTGGAAGGACTGAGCATAAGAAGGGGAAAGGGGACCTCCATTATGGAGTGCTTCTTCGCTGCAGCCAAGGGAACCTGGATTTTATGGCAGCCAATGCTTCAGAAAACCAGTGGCCACAGGGAGGAGTTTTAAGAACTGGAAATTAAAAGAGAAGCCGAGTCATGCCCTATTTATCAAGGGAGGATGAAATTTGCTTACTGGAATTATACAAAACCATAGCATTTCAGAGAATTTTTCAAAGAGCCCTTAGAGATCCTTCATAATTATTATAGCTGTCCCACTGGTAGGTAATATACAAACCATTTTTTTTTTTAAAGATTTTATTCATTTATTTGTGAAAGAGAGCACAAGCAGGGGGAGTGGGAGAGGGGGAAGCAGACTCCCCACTGAGCAGGGAGCCCGATGCAGGACTCCATCCTAGGACCCTGGGACCATGACCTGAGCGGAAGGCAGATGTTTTACCGACTGAGCCACCCAGGCGTCCCATACAAACCATTTTCTTGAGCTCTGGGCCCTCCTAGGCCAGGCAGGCCAGTCAATGGGCCTGGTTAGAAGAAACTTGTTCCTCTTACTTAAAAAATATCATGAATGAAGAAATGGCCATATCAATCAACCTTGGCTCTGAATAGCGGAGGAAGGGAAAAAAGGTCATATTAAAAAAATGCATTAATTAATAGTTCAATTACAAGGAAATTCCTATGGGAGAACACATTATATGCACTTTAAACCAAATGAATTTATGATGATTTATGCCATTACAATGAGTGCAAAATGAATTAATAATGATTGGCCACTTATTTCAAAGTGTAACCAAGTGAAGGAAGCCTTTTCCCACTTGTTAATGTCCATCAAAGAACAAGGATGGCAGAGTGCCATCTGGAATTCTATTCCTTTGCTTTATACAGAAACTTGAATTAATTAAAAATAATCCCAATCTAGTGTACGTTATTCATGGATATGGACTAATTAACAAACACTTCTATGACTAAATGCCTATATTAATGCAGTTATTAAAAACTGTTAAACTGTTTACATCCTGCATTGCACAAAAACAAGTCTTTTTTTAATAAAAAGCAAAAAGTAACTGTTAGATTAGGAAACCAATTTAACAAAGATATTTAAAAACTCATTAATCTACTATCAGTTTTATCGAAACAGTCCTATTTCAATGTAATTTGCTATTTCTTGTCCTATAATCAGAAGACTCTAAAATCCCAATGCTCTTTGATTCAAAGTACATTTTTTTCGGTTCTGTTGAATTTCAAACTGTGTCATACAATGAAATTTAAAATTATTTTGGCTTTTAGTATTTTATATATTTTGGATGGCAAACTAAAATTAGGGAGTCTTACCTTCACATAAACAAAAAGATATGACTTATTGCATATAGCCTTTTTCTGCCTAAGGAATGTAAAGAGTGCTGATTTTTGGACAATCTGAGAATCAGCAATAAAGAAGTAAAATAATAGAAGCGGATGTTTATGGCATCAAAGAAGTAAAAAAAAAAAATCCATTAATCTAGGGAATCTTCAATTAAACGGTCCAAATACTCTTATGTCTTGTTCCCAAAAGGTGTAGGATGGTTAAACGGCGTGAATGAGTGGGTTGGTGGATGGGTGGGAGACAAAAGAACACCAGGGTTTAAGTTCTAGCTCTAGCACCTACGAGCTGAGTGATCTTCTATTCATTTAATATTTACTAGTGCTTGCTATGTCCAAGGTACTGTTTTTAAGCACAGGTCAACAAAATCTGTGCTCTCATGGAGCTTACATTCCAGTTGGGCCAGAAAGACCAAGAGAACAAACAGATATGCCACGGAGTACTAAGTCCTGTGAAGAAAAATAAAGCAAGATAAGAGCCTAGAAAGTGACAAGAAAGGACTCTGCAGAAGGTGACATTTGAACAAAGGCCTGAGTGAAATGAAAGAGAGACATGTGGGCATTGTGTGGGAGAAGCATTCTAGGCTGAGGGACAGCACAAAGGCCCTGCGGTACGTAGGGATCCCTAAGGGCCAGCAGGAAGTTCAGAGTGGTTAGATGGCAGTGAACAAGGACAAGAGTGGAAAGGACATGAAATCAGAAAGGCAGCCTTGGGATGGATCACACAAGGTCTTTTCCCCATGGGGCTGTGTTATGAGAAACTCATGGAAGTTACATGGAGGAGAGTGACATGACCTGCCGTCAACCAGAAAGTATCAGGGTGCTGTATACGAAATAGATTGGGGAGGGTGGGGGGAAAGAGTCACATTAGGGAGGCCAACTTGGAGGTCCTTAAAATAGTTCACGCAAGAGATAATGACGGCATGGACTAAAACAGTAGTGACACAGTTCTCATACTGTGTAAAACTTTGGATTAAAAAAAAAATTTAGATGATAGAGCAGACAGGATTCACTGAGGCATTGGATGGGAATATAGGATAGAAAGAGAAATAAAATGGATCCAGGCATTTTGGCATGAACAGCTATGTGAATGGTGGTGATACTCACTAAATGAGTAACAACAGGAGAGAAGGAGGTTTTTTAATTTGTTTTTGAAGTGGGAACAATAATCCAAATTTTCGTTTTAGGCACTTCCAGTTTGAGATACCTATCAGACATGTACAGGTAGACTTCAGATAAACCACTGGATGTATGAGTCTGGAGACTGGTGTGGAAACCAGGGCTAGAATTAAGAAGTTAGAAATCATCCATGTACACATGCACTGAAGCCATGGGACTGGCAGTAATGCCTGGTGAATGAGGGTAGGTACAGAGGAAAGAGTGGGAACACCAAGACTGAGTACAAATGGCTAATGAGGTGGGGGAACCAGGAAAGGACAATGTCACAGTAACCCAGCAGAGGTGCAGGTTTCAACATAGCTGAATTACATGCTACCAAGAGACAGAGATGAGAGCTGAGAATTGTTTACTGGCTTTGGCAACATAGAAATCACTGGTCATCTTACTGAAAAGGTTTCAGTAGAGTGAAAGTTAGAAAAGCCTGAATGAGGCAGATTCAGGAAAAAGACGGTGGCTGAGAAAGCAGGGAAGGTAAACATCATCAGAGTACTTAGTGCAGAATGTATACAATTATGCAGATTAGAGTATTTGTATTTTCCTGTAACAGTGATTTCTTAATAACTACTGATAATAATGCGATGTTCATGTTACCTTCTATAGATACAATGGATGAAACAAATAGGAGTGTCTGGTTAATGTGACATATACTTCTCAACGTGTTCCCTGCATAGCTTCTAAATCCTTCTCTGGACCCGATCACCTCCAGGAACCAACCAATCAGAGTGAGTCTCTGGCCTTCAAAGCAGAGACTGGTCTTTCCAGAGATGAACCCCCCCTAACATGGCAGCTTCATTCATGGCTGATGAGGAACGTATCGTAACCCTTCCTGGTCATCTGTACACCATTAAACATCCTGTGAGAGGGGCTTGCCAGATGGATTATAGGATTCTTGAAGATGCTAATATACCTCTCCAAAATAACGGACTTACTGCTTGATCAAAGCCTCATGCTCAGTTATTTTGCCCATTTGCACTACTCTAGTGGTTTTAGAATTATTTAAAAATACATGAAATCTAAATAAATAAAATCTTAAAAGAAAAAGGGGGGGTGGGTCTGGGTGGCTCAGTCGATTATGCATCTGCCTTCAGCTCAGGTCATGATCCCAGGGTCCTGGGATCGAGCCCCGCATCGGGCTCCCTGCTCAGCGGGGAGTCTGCTCCCTCTCCCACTCCCCTGCTTGTACTCTCTCTCTGTCAAAAAAATAAAATCTTAAATAAAAATAAAAAATACATGAAATCAAAACAATGACATTTTCCCAAAAATACCATTAATGTTAACCAAAGTTATGGCAAAAAACTGAAATGCTTCATGAGAATTTCATAATTGCATACCCTTTTTAAATAATTCACACAGACTAAGTAAGTTGGTATAATCTCAAAGTAATTTTGTAAGTAGTCTAGAGGAGATGAAAATCATATGCACGATTAGCTGATCTCTTTTCTACTCACCACAGTAAAACATTCACCGGGAACAAGGAGCTGCTGAATATTAACCCTTCACAGACAGTTCATCAAAGATGAGAAAGAGCTGCCCTTAGTGGACACTAAATATTAAGTAAACTTTGAGATGAAGACTAGAGTAACCCTAGGAGAAATAAATTCAGAATCGCTTTACATGCGAGCAAATAAACAAATGCCAACATTCTCAGTGCGAGCACTCTAAATGTTTCCTTTCCACACATTTATTTTACTGAAGTTGAGTAAGGGAGGGAAAAAAAAGATGAGCAAACAAAAGTCACTCTGCTGCCCGTTTCTCAGTCTGGACATCTTTGTTTAAGCTTTGACTTGGCTTAAATGAACGAATTAATATTGACAAAAACATCAACGAAGCTAATGAGTTGTTAGTTAAGGCAATAAACATGTCACATTAGAGTCAGCGCAGTAAAGAGGTAATTAGCCCTGGAAAAGCCCTGCTGATTGGAGCTGTTGAGATCCTCTGCTCTTAACCTTTGAGTCCATTATCCAGCCCAGGAGTGGTGGCTATGTTAATGGGAACTCGCTAGTACACAGAGCAGGTAGACCTGCATCTGAATTCTGGGATGAAAGGGGTGCTGGTAGGTTTACAAGACAGCCATCAACAAAGCTCTGTGCTCTTTGAGGAATAGATATTAATGTCCAACAGAGAAGGCAAATATATCTCCAAAGAAATATTTGTGGGTATATATATATATATATTTTTTTTTTTTATTTTAAGATTTTATTTATTTACTTATGAGAGACAGAGAGAGAGAGAGAGGCAGAGGGAGAAGCAGGCTCCCAAGGAGCAGGAAGCCCGATGCGGGACTCGATCCCAGGACCCTGAGATCATGACCTGAGCCGAAGGCAGACGCTTAACCATCTGAGCCACCCAGGCGCCCTATATATATTTTTAATAAAAAAATACTTAGCAATATATTAAGTAACATATAATGAGACAAAGGAAAAGTCACTCTCATCACAAAATATTCTCCCATCTGCAAATAAGGATGCCCTGACCCCTTCCAGATAAAGCACAAGATACTACAATATGATGAACTCCTAAGCTATAAAAGCAACCAAGATCACAATTAAAAACCATAGCTAATAATTTACATTCATTTAAGACAAAAAACACATGGCTATTATACTTCTAAAATACCTATGTTTACATGAATAATTACAAATCATCCTTCAGAGCAGTTTGCTCTGTAAGATCTTTCATGTTTCTTTTTTTTTTTTTTTTAACTTCTCACTAATTTTACTGATTTGGCTTTGGAACAATACTAGCATTTCAAAGTCTATGCTGAAAAAGAAATTAGATTCTTACAGAGAAATCACAAATAGGAGGACAGAACTACAAGGAGTTAAAACAGAACATATATAAATAAAATGTCCATTCTCTCAATTAGTGGATCATGTCTGAAATAAAGCAAAAGACCATACTGAAGAGTACAATGTGAACTTGCATAATCTTCATAACAACTTACAAAAAAATTGTCAAACGGGCTAAGTTTTGACATTGCTTCTAATACTATATATGCATATAAATGTATTAATTGATACTACTATATGCATAGAAATAGGTTAGATTGAGATCATATTATCAGGAAATACATATTTTTCCTTTGGAAACTTGTCTTTCTTTTGAGCTTAAAAGCAAACACACACAGGGGCGCCTGGGTGGCTCAGTCGTTAAGCGTCTGCCTTCGGCTCAGGTCATGATCCCAGGGTCCTGGGATCGAGCCCCGCATCGGGCTCCCTGCTCAGTGGGGAGTCTGCTTCTCCCTCTCCCACTCCCCCTGCTTGTGTTCCCTCTCTCGCTGTGTCTCTCTCTGTCAAATTAAAAAAATATATTAAAAAAAAAAAAAAGCAAACACACACATTCAAGATAAATACTACACTGCCATTCATTTTGCATACTTTAATAATTTTATGCTATTTGCCTTTACAGAGGAAGAGAGTGTTCCATCCTAATTCTGTTATAAGGTAGGTTTGATGGTAGAGTGGTTAGATACGCAGTTCTCCTTGCCACTCTACCGTCGTGTGTATGCAGTATGTGTCTGGGGGTTCGAGGAGGAGAGACATAGGACATTTACTATACAGTAAATCAATATGTGCTCTCTTTTCTCAGGCTGAGTAATTTCAAAAAGGACATGAAGCAATTAGTTTCCTCATACCTTATTGGGCAGTGTATGGTTTTAATATTTTTCCCCCCTCAATACAGCTTTCTACTGAATTTGCAAAACAGCTGTATATGGCTTAATTTTCCTTACTTAAATCTTTTACATAATTAAATTTAGATTGAAAAGCACTATAAACCAGTCTTCATTTTCAATGAAAGATGAACCAAGAAGTAATGCTGCAAACTAAAATAGAAATATTCTTTGTTACTTTATCGTCACTGACAGCTAAGTGTAACCTGAAAAAATACACTACAGTATTTACTTCTTTTATTATACAGAGAACATATACAAATGTCCAAATACTTCTAAATTGTCTAGGAGCAATAAAGAAAAATAAGGTTGTCGAAATATTTTTAAGACTACACCCATACTTTAAATCCATACCTGTAATTATTTATATAATTTCATATCTAAGCAGTGTATCATAGAACAAGAGTGTTCAATCTTTTTTCTATCCCAACATACTTGCAGAATATGACATACTACAATTTCTTACTGTGATGGAATGGGGGTAGCAAAATTGGAGGGAAGCAGAGTACCATAAACATAATTTGAAAACGCCCTCCAGGTGATTCAGATGTGTTACCCCACTTCACACCTTGCCCTTCCCACTTCCAGTCAGGAGGCCAAAGTCACCACCCCACCCCCTACACAGTCCTGTGACTGAAAATCCATGGAGAGTAGTAAAAAGCTATGAAGTATAATCTGAATTCTAACCCTACACCCACAATTTGATAAATTAGATCTCAGGTAAAATGAACTGGGTATTAGTTTCCTCATCTGAGATAAAATGAGATGGAGAAAAGACCTATTTCTCGAGTTGACAGGAATAATAAATGACAGAACATGCATCACATCTAAAATGGGGTAGGCTCTTGATAAATTCTTCTTCCTCCATCTTCCTGAACATAATTAGACAAAAATTGTTAATTATTTTCCTCAATCACAGATATTTATTTGTATATTATCCTAAGACTTCAAAAATGGACTTTTGAAAAAGAGGAAAACTAGCGGGACTCTAGTCCTCTTATAAATATGTAATATCAAGGGGCACCTGGGTGGCTCAGTCGATTAAGCGTCTGACTTTGGCTCAGGTCATGATCTCAGGGTTGTGAGATGGAGCCTGACATTGGGCTCTGTGCTCAGTGGGGATTCTGCTTGAGATTCTTTCTCCTTCTCCCTCTGTCCCTCCCCACACTCATGCTTGCTCTCTCTCTCTGTTTCTCAAATAAGTAAAATCTTTAAAAAAATTTTTTTAAATATATGTAATATCAAGCATTTTACCAGCCAGAAAAAAAACAATAAAATGAATGAATGAATGAATGGAAGGAAAATGGTAAGAAGGAAAATTGTATTTGCTGCCTGGTGGGTGGCATGTACTATTTTGAATGCTTTTCCTACAAGATTTCATTTAATGCTGAAAATAGCCCTGGGAGGAATATATTAGTTTCAGTTTTGAAGATGAGGAAAACTACTTCTCAGAAACCTTAAGTAATTTATTCTAGATCATACTATGAATAATGCCAAAATAGGATTTACCTGACATGAAATCCTCTATTCTGTCCATTATATTTTATACAATAGTTATTTAAAAATAACAGGCTATGCCATATTCCAGACTTAAGATGATATCTGCAAATGATTTTGTTTAATACTGCAAATGAAATACACCATATTATTTCTTGCCTGGTAATCCCAGAAACCATAAACTGGCTTCATGATGATC
Organism: Mirounga leonina; assembly: GCF_011800145.1. Lineage (NCBI taxonomy): Eukaryota > Metazoa > Chordata > Mammalia > Carnivora > Phocidae > Mirounga > Mirounga leonina. Next base: position 18,017,075 of record NW_023270854.1, read on the forward strand.
GAGCAATCACTGAATCATTTTAACATATATCGAAAGTGAAAAGCCTAACTGGCAGAGCCCCTCAAGGAATACTGAAATTGTTTATCTGAATAATCTACATATATTAACACATAACAAGAGACAGAGAAAGGCAAACAAATATTCTAACACTGGTTTTCTAACCCTTTCCCTGTTAACTCTGGTCTAGTTAAACTAGGCTAGCAATGCTATTTTTCTTCCTCTCAAAATCTATAGAGGGTGAATCAAATGTGAAAGCAAGATCAATTCTGTTCTAAGACAGTAAATGAGCTTAAGATCAGACCGGTTTCAGTTTATGGAGAGAATCTAATTATGCTAGCTTAAATATATGTTCACAGAACTATATTACGGAGTCAGGAAAAAGAGAAAATACCTTCACTCACCCCACTGGCAAGCAAATTTCATGGGCACTGATAGGGTTAAAAAAAAATCAGGCCCACAGACCACACCATCCATAAAGCAAAAGCTATAGAGCAAAATATCTCCCCCCATCATATTTTTATAAAAGTCAAGAGCTGGAATGGTCCAACCTCATTATGACACATCAGAAAACAGAAGCTCAGAGAGGTTGTATGGCTTACTTTACACTGACGAGCAAGTGCTACGGCCTGTCCAGAAGCCAAAGCTCCAGTCTCAAAAACCAGCATTCCCTCTATGGTAACACAAGGTCTCCACAACAAATGAGGTTCAAAATGATCGTCACCATAACTGCATTGATCACAACCATATCTCAGCGCCGGGCACACTGTCTGGCACTGAGGAAGCATTAAAAATATTTGTGGAATGAATGAATGGACTTGCTTCACACTCCACCATCCACATTTTAACTACCTTTCAAGTAGATCTCGGTTAAGTTTTCCTTTATTTACCAAGCTTTGCTGGTCACTCCCAACTTCTGTGTCCCTGAGTTTCTGGAGCACATCTTGTTCATACCATTCCAAGAAATACTAGATTTAGAAAGCTCAGAATTCAGTGAGACCTCAAAGATGGTCTGGCCCAGAGGTATCCAATCCCGGTATTTAGGATCACCTGATGAGCTTAATGAAAACCCAAATTTGAGGCTTCAAGGAGACCTACATATTCAGAAGGCAGAGTCAGGTGGCGTGGAGTTCATTCCTCTGTGGGCCAGCCAGTTCCACTGTGAGACATCTTGCTTATTATGTAAAATTTCAAACATATACAGGAAGAGTATAGTAAACCTTGTAACCATCATCCAGCTTCCAGACTTTTAAAGTCCTAGCTAATCTTGTTTGCATCTATACCTCACTCACTCTCCCCAGCACCCTGAATTACTGTGTAGTAAATCTCATCTACAAATTCTTTGATATATATGTATAGAAGATTGGGACTTAAAATAAACATAATCACAATACTATTACCACAGCTAAACAAAATTATCAATAATTCCATATCATCAAATAGCCAGTCAGCTTTCACATTTTATTGATTTTCTTTCTGTTGCCCTAACTCTCTCTTCCCTATCTCTCACCTTCTTCCTTTGTCTCTCCAATCATAATCCAACTACGTGTCTTAAATCTCAATCTAGGGGCGCCTGGGTGGCTCAGCTGGTTATGGCTGACTCTTGATTTCAGCTCAGGTTATGATCTCAGGGTTGTGAGATGGAGCCTTGCATGCCGCTACTCATCCTCAAGTGTGTGCACACACACTCACTCACTCTCTCAGGAAGAAAAAAAAATCAATCTATAGGTTTCCCCCCAAACCCTGCTTTTCTGGAAGAAATCAGTTCTTTTGTCCCACAGAGCTTTCTAAAATCTAGATCCTGATTATTCCTTTATTCCTATATTCTTCTGACCTCTGTATGTCCTATAAACTGGCAGAACAGATTCAGGTTTGAATTTTTATTTTTACTATTTCTTACATGTTTTTATGTACTTCCATCCAGAAGTATGTAAGGTCTGGCTGTCTCTTTTTGGGGGTCATTAGGAGCAATTGTTCAGGTTCATTAATTGATCAGGGTGGCAAAGTGGTGATATTCTATTACCCCTTCTTCATGTATTGGCTACAACACTGTTAAAAAGGGGAATTTTCTCTGATCAACCATTTGATTATGCTGTTACATTTGTACAGAAAACATAGGATAAATGTTTATTTCCCTTTATTTACCAATTTTCAAAATGACAAATTAATTCTCTTGCATCATTCAAAAGCGACACGGAAGTCTCAGTGATTTATACCCCGCCCAGGATCATTTAGAACTCTTGAATCAAAATAAATTTATGTGTTTCTCTGTTTCAATCCACTGGTGGTGTTTGTTTATGGTATCTTACATAAATATATAAATCCAGAAATTGCTTCTGGATTCTGAATCATTGTATCCAGAGGTATTTCCACATCAGACTAGTTTTCTGTGAGCACTTGTATGATTTCACAAAAAATATAAATAAATTCTCAAGCAGTATCATTACCACTAAATAGAAAACAGATCGCATGTCTTAAATTCTAAGTTCTTAGGGCACTAACATCTGTATTTTTAAATCCATCAGAGTGAAAGTAGTTAGAAACAAAACAGAAACCCTAATACCACCTCCTAAAAATTATCTGTAATCAAAAAGGGAATTAATACAATGTGGGAGTTTCTCAATTGTTTTAGACATTTCTTAGACTTTACACTTACTTTTAACTTTCAGTCTTTTTTCATCAAAGTTCTGCCTTCGACATATTCTCTAAGCTGTACTTATCTTTTAGTATCTGTGGGAATACCTATATACTCTCTTACTCTACTACTGGTAAATAACTTCATGCCAATTTTCTGCACTCAGAATATTTGCCCTAATATTTACTTCAACCTGCTTCATCCCTACCAATCTTCTCAATGCTCAATAAAACAAGTTAAAAAAAATTTTTTTAATGACCACAGCACAAAGATTCTGGCATTTTGAGGGAAAAAGCCAAAGAAAAGGATATTTGAAAATGAAGTTTCCTCAGTATGATAACGCATTTAAACATGAATTTCCACAGTCTTTTAATAATTATAATTGAGAGCAAAAAACTCTGCATACTGGATTCCTTTCTCTCAGTAATGAACTTAACTTAGTTTCCACATGTGGAAGGCAGTAATAACTGCCAATCTCTAATCTCCGCATGGGTGTGTTTTGTGAAAATATGATAATGCCCCATGTAAAATCATCTGAGTATCTTGGAATCAAAAGGCCATGAAAAACATGTAATTGCCCAAAAAGTCAGTCTGGAAGCGATTCAGGGCAAAACACTTCTTATTAATAGCTTCATTAACAGCTGAGGTTCTGAAAAATAACACTGCATTAAAAATTAGTCTTTGCATTTTCATATTCAAGATAAAAGAGTTCTACAAATCTATCAACCCATTAACTATAAACATTGCATTAGCTGCACGTTAAAGGGAAAACTGTGAATCATTATGAAGGAGTTCTCTGGATCGCTCACTATAATTTAAATATACTGTGAACCATAGTAAGATTGAATCAGACTAGGTCCCAATAAAAATTTTTAAATAAATTGCTTTCTGGATAATAAGAAGCAGTCACTGCTTATCACCAGTGAGAGGGCAGTAGGGCCTCCCACCATCCGAAGCACTCTTCTTGAAGTGGACAGAAGAACCCAAAAGCCAACTTCTCTTTTTTTTTTTAACATATATACATACATACATTTATTTATTTATTTGTTTGTTTGTCACAGAGAGAGAGACAGCGAGCGAGCACACAAGCAGAGGAACAGCAGAGGGAGAAGCTGGCTTCCTGCTGAGCAAGGAGCCCCATGTGGGGATCTATCCCAGGACCCTGGGATCATGACCTGAGCCGAAGGCAGACGCTTAACCGACTGAGCCACCCAGGTGTCCCTATTAAAAATGGCAAAATAAGGGGCACCTGGGTGGCTCAGTCATCTGCCCTGGGCTCAAGTCATGATCCCAGTGTCCTGGGATCTGCCTGCACCACAAGCTCCCTGCTCAGCACAGAGTCTGCTTCTCCCTCTCCCTCTGCCCCTTCCCCCCGCTCATTCTCATTCTCTCTCTCTCTCGTGCACACACCCATGCTCTTGCTCTCAAATAAATAAATAAAATCTTTTTAAAAAATGGAAAAACAAATACGTCAACTGGTTACTGTTCTACTACTGGCCATTCCGATAGGGCTATTTGCTTGCCATAGCTCAACTCTCAAAATACATCTTACCACAAGAATCAAGATTATTAAAAATATCAAACTAATTCCAATTTCATTCACAGAACTTAAAAGACCTCAGTGACTCTCATCATTAGAAAATATCAGGAGATAAAAGCAGGCCAGCAGAAAATGCACAACCTCAAAAGTGGACGAGGTACTTTCCAATAGCATCTTTTCAGGCAAGGCTATTATTAACCATACAACTAACAAGGCACCAAGATACAATACCACCAAAGGGCAATCACCTTGATATTTATTTATTTATTTATTTATTTATTAATTAAAGATTTTATTTATTTATTTGAGAGAGAGAATGAGATAGAGCATGAGAGGGAGGAGGGTCAGAGGGAGAAGCAGACTCCCTGCTGAGCAGGGAGCCCGATGCGGGACTCGATCCCGGGACTCCAGGATCATGACCTGAGCTGAAGGCAGTCGCTTAACCAACTGAGCCACCCAGGTGCCCCTGGCCTTGATATTTAAAAAGTCAGAAGGGCAGCAAAGAGTATAGAAATAAAAATCTGCTGGTAGGTGTGTCAAGAAGGCAGCCACGTAATCAAATGTGAAATAACTTAGGTGCAGAGATTTGCATAATCCTAGACATAAAACACATTGTTCAGAGACGGAAAAATCAGTTGACCAAAATATTTTCTGCCAATACTGTAATGAAGAGCACACTTCACTTGGGCAACAATGCTATAGGACTGTCATAAATTACTCGTTAGCTGTATTTTCCTTAACATCATTTCTGTCTCTTGCCCAGTTGTTAATTTGCTTTAATAACTTGGTGCTCTTCTATATCATAGCAGAGTTGATACTTTACTAGTAGGTTGAACCACGTGAAATTGCCAATATTTTACCATCTTTGACTTCAAAGAAGTCAGTTTCAAAGAATGGCAATTTCACGTGATACAAGCTAATGCTTGATAACTCACAGTCGTCTCTATCACTATACCAGCAACACATGCATTTAAAGAGAATAATCAAACGAGGCTTCCATTTTGTGTGCACTTCGGTGACTATATGTAAGATTTAAGGGTGCATTAAACGTGAAAGGCGGTAACTTACAAGCTTTCACATCCATCAAAAAAGCACATTATATAAGTATACATACATATGTGTGTGTGTGTATATATATCCATATATAAATGTCCACAAAGGCGAATTCTACTTTACAGTTACCAAAATTAACTTGATTGACAACTTATACGTTCAGCATTAACGATTTCTGGGCAATGAAAACAGCCTGAATGACATACTGCATATAACCATATAATAACTGCTATACTTGAGGAGTGGTCACATCAATATTTAAGGACTCGTGCTATAGCCCCGAAGTCTTCCCAGAAACAGAGCGGCCTGCTCCACTCAAGGCCAACAGCTACAGGAAGTTTAGTCACAGAACCTACACTGGAGACGTTCTGAGCAGACTGTTGTGAAATGTGATGGCTCATCAGACACAGTAGAATTTTAAATGAGTTTGGGCTTAATACATAACCTTCTCTTGGCCCGAAATTCTTTTCTAGTGCTTAAAAGTCCAAAGAATTCTCCATCTGCCGACAGTGCTCCCCCTTTAAGCCATTCAACACGAAAACACTAGTAAATCCCCTGCTTGCCATTTTTATTTTTTTGTAACTCACAGAATGCTATCCCAGGGAACAGACAACTGCAGCTAAAATGGATGGCACTGCAACATTTTACAACATATAATGGGACTGGGCTGCCTTTTCTGTTTTGGGGAAAATACATTGTAATGTCCACTGGGTCTGAGGATAAGAGATTATAGGAACCATGTCTTCAGTCTGATAAAGTAGCCAGTAGCAAGCCCAGAAATCCGTAGCAATTAAAAGGCAAAGAAAAGTTAAATATAGAATTTGTACATCTATTGTACATTATAATCAAAGATCTGATCTTGTTAGCAAATCATTAATTATTCCTTATCACTAACATCCTCTGCAGTTGTAGGTAAGTGATGGGACATTACTAGGCTATTGAAATGCAAATTTGGGGGCAATAGTCACCAACGGTCATTTATTTATCTGTAAATGCAAAATGGAGTTAGTTGGGCTGACCACCCACAGGCGGGGCTCAGGTTTTAGAGGCCTCTAGTTCTGTTTTAAACCTACTCCTTCCAACACTACAGAACTATATTGCCTAGAGATCCATACAGCGAATAAGGGTCCTCCTCAGAAAGAAGAAACAAAAGAGAGAACAATTTCTTTGTTGGTCTCACAGAACTTATAATAAATACTACAGTAACTCAATTAAAAATATTTACAGAGGACATAATTACCTCATTAAAAAGGACCAAGCAGAGAAGGAAACTTTAATAATTTGACAGTTTGACTTTGGAGACTATATCTATAAGAATGATAATGATAAATGATTACTTCTGGGCCAGTTTTCAATTTGTAGTAGCTCAGCTAAAAATCCATTGTTTTCCCCCACTGCTTCGTAATACTAGTGCTGGACTCTAAATATCTCCTTCGCCAGCTGGGGGAAAATGCTCGGTTTCGTCAGTGGAGGTCAACAGAGTAATCCTGCAAGCGCAGACACTTCCCTCCAAGTGAAAATGGCAGACTGCTCCTACAGACTAGCATAGTAGACCAGCTCCTGCCCTCCAGCAAGTCTGCTTCACAGCAGTGCCCCCCCCCCAGCCCTCCAGCAACGTCAGGACCAGCTCCAAGCTGCTGCCCCCACTGCCCCTGAGGCAATGGCAGGCCACCTCCACCCAGGCCCACTGGTAAGTTTCTCCCCCTCCCTTAGGCTGGTGCTTCCCTCTTTGAAGAAGACTAATCTTGGAGGAGAGTCCTTAAACTCCTTCATTATCTATGCCACCTCACCCTAGACTAGGTAGTAGCCGTAATCTCACGCATGCTACTTCCAGTAGTTTACCACTTCCTAAGAGGAAGCAATTCTGTATAATTTCCCTGTTCAGATAACTGATGTGGTTTCTGTCTCCTGACTGATACGCCTCCCTTCCTTCCCTTCAAGAATTATCAGGAATCAATACCACTATCCCAAAGCAACTGCTTTTACTGCTCTGGATGGAGATTACTATACCACTTCTATGGTCTTCAAGAAGATGTCTACTTCTTCCTTTCTTCACACAATCTAGAAGTAGCACATTTTAGACGCTATGAGAATTCTCCAAAATGTCTAGCCCAATTAAACCTATGGATGACAAGATGAAATTTCTGGTAACAACAAAAATTTACTAAAATGCCTAAATCAAAATGCCATTCACAAAACTGAACAATGTTTATGTGTGTGTGTGTGTACACATATATTCAGTGAGTTCAATTCACAGATCATTTATTAATCATGAAGTTAATCCTATTTGCTGAAAGGAGAAAATCTGGAGGCTTGGGGGCATAAATCAGATAAACATTACTTAGGCACACACACATTCAAACCTGAAAGCATATACTGAATTCTCACACATTATTTCCCAGTATAGTTGTTTCTCAATGTGTCAAATGAAATACTCATTTATTCATAGACGTTACATGATGATTGGAAATTGTTAAGACAAAACACATTTAATTATTACACATTAGGTATGGTTCAGACCAGTTTCTGTATAATTTAATTTAGAATTTTTTCCCATTTTTATTAAGTTTTTAATTCCAGTATAGTCATAGAGTTTTATATTAGTTTCAAGTGTACTAGAATAATTTTTTTTAATAGTAAACAAAAAGTGACATTCATAAAAGAGAGGCATATTGTACTAGGACCTAATTTCCTTAGCATAAGTTCAAGAAGCACACAGCTAACTGAACAGGCTCGAGTGGAAGAAAAGCTTGTAAATGTAAAACAAAAAATGCCTTAAAAATTTCAGAAATGTAAGGTCATACCTTAGAAGCACACCATTATATCTCTAATATAAGACCTTCAAAACTTTATTGAGAATAGTATGAAAGATTTTTTTTCTTTTTTTCCTATGACTAGCTATAAACAAAATTCAGAGTATGGAAATATTTACTCTGATATTTTCTTTCAAGTTAATTTCATATAATACTCCAGAGAAAAACACATCTGGCTAAACACTGAGTTATAGGTAAGAAGCACTGAGATTTAATGGACATAGAATAAAACTGAATGTGAAAAAAATCTGCTGTGCCTTCCAAAGCCTACCTATAATACAATGATATATGCTAAGAATCTCTAATCATTATGCTTTTATTTTTAAATCTATAAATAAAACTGTACTAAACTTTCTACCCAAGGGTTGTATAGCACACTCGGAAACTGGGGAGGGAGGGAGAAATACTGAAAATGAAAGCCAGAGAAAAATAAAATCGCTATTTCCAATTCTGAACATCCTCTGCTAATTTAAAATGCCGTATTACTTATACTACTGTAAAATATAAATCTATCTTTATACTACCACCTAGGAAGAACAGCTTCTTAAAAAGTTGCTCTTTTGAAATAATTGTTTTTAGACCTACAGCTAAGATGCATAAATAGGAAAGAGAATTCATATATATCCTTCACCCAGCTATTCTCTAATGTCAACAACTCACATAACCATTGTAATGGTAGACAGTTGGAAGAAATGCAGGCAGGGGGCAAGTTCCACACAACTCCCCACCCCCCAAGAGGAAACTACCCTTAAAAGGAAAAAGACCTTGTCCTGTTATTCTACACCACCCTGAAAGGAGCCCTCCACCCTTTCCCATGTAAACAATTACCTGATAGGTAGATGAGCAGATGGACAAAAACCTGATTGGGTGACAGGTGCATGGAGGGTTAATTAGATTAAAGCAGCCCACCAACAACCTCATAAAAACCCTAGACTTAGAAACTCCAACACCAACCCTCTCAGATCCCCTTCCTCTTCAGGAGCTTTGTACTATCGCTCAATAAACTTTGCTTTGCTGCCATCCCCCTTCCTTTCTGGTCTACCTCTTCATTCTTCCAAGCGGCATGACCGAGAACCATGGGCACTAAAGGAAAAGAAATCCTGAAACAATTGTATGATTATCAAAACTAGGAAATTCATATTGGTAGACCACTACTGACTAAACTACAGACCTTATTTGAATTTGCTCACGCCCTTTTTCTATTCCTGTACCCACTTCAGGATCTCACACTATATTTAGCTCTCCTGTCTCTGTAGCCTCCTCCAATCTGTGACTGGCTCGTACACTTGTCTTTCATGACTTTGACACTTATGATGAATGCTGGTCAGTCATTTTGTAGACTGTCTCTTCGCTGGGGTTTGTCTGATCTTTTCTCACAATTACATTGAGGCTATGCATTTTTGGCCAGAAGACCACGTAAGTGATGTTGAGTCCTTCTCAGTGTATCGTAACAAGGTAACTATCTTATTACTGACAATGTTAACTTTCATCACTTGGTTAAAGTAACCAGTTACAGTGGAATTCCAATTTCCCTTTGTAATTGATAAACATCTTGAGAGGAGATAGTTTAAGGTTGTTTTAATATACTGATTTTAGCATCCACTAGTGGACCTTGTCTGCAACAGTTATTACTATGGTCTTTGCCTAATGGAGATTTAGTATTTTCCTTATTACTTCTATATTTATTAACTAAAATTCTTCTGCAAGAGGATCCTTTCTTGATAGAGTTACATTTGTATGGACTTATGGGTATTTATTTTGTTCTCTGGGTTATAATCCCATAAAATATATCATTTATTTCATTGCCCCAATTATTCTAGTTTTGGCTACTGAAAGCACCTTCAGGTTGGTTCTCATGTCCTTATGACATGCCCCCAACTATTTTAAGCCCTTTCTTAATTTTTGACATCAAAGATGTTTCAGGTTCAACTTGTACCTTCCCTGCCCCAGCCCTGGAACCCACCACTTCTCCAAGTGGTTCTGGGTTTTTATTAGCGGTATTTAAAAATCGTTATCTGAGCTCTGGGTATACACATACTGTTACTAAGAATCTGGGATGTTAGTGGGATGTCTCTGCTCCCAGGTCCTTTGAATGACCAGAGCTAGGAAATCTATGTATGCATATTAACCAACATATACACACATATCTCTATTTCTCTATCTTCATGTATACCAAAAACCATGAGTTCAAATGATATCTCAAGATTCATTCTGGTATTTTCCCTTACTTGTAACTGGGAAAAATCACTTTTATTACCTTGGTCACTGTTACCCTAGACCCTTGAATACATATTATTTACTACCAAATTAAATGAAAATGTACATATTTATGTACCTTATTTTTTTGGCTCAACATAAAGGTAGAGATATGACTACATAAAAATTAGGTGCCTGGGTGGCACAGATGGTTAAGCGTCTGCCTTCGGCTCAGGTCATGATCCCAGGGTCCTGGGATCAAGTCCTGCATCGGGCTCCCTGCTCCTTGGGAGCCTGCTTCTCCCTCTGCTTCTCTCTCTCTGTCTCTCATGAATAAATAAAATAAAATCTTTAAAAAAAAATTATAAATGTCTATTACAAAGAATCAGAAAATGTAAATAAAAACTGAAAAAATATTTGTAATATAGACAGTATAAAAGTAAAGAACTTGACATAAAAAATAACATGGGGGGGTGCCTGGGTGGCTCAGATGGTTAAGCATCTGCCTTCAGCTCAGGTCATGATCTCCAGGTCCTGGGATGGAGCCCCTTGTTGGGCTCCCAGCTCAGTGGGGAGTCTGTTTCTTCCTCTCCCTCTGCCTCTCCCCCTGCTTGTGCTCTCTCTCTTAAATGAATAAATAAAAATCTTTAAAAAATAACAACATGGGGCATGAGGATGAGGGATGGGCAAAATGGGTGAAGGGGATCAAAATGCTCAAAATTCAAGCTATAAAATAAGTCATGGGATGTGATGTACAGCATGGTGACTATTGTTAATAATACTGTATTACATATTTGAAAGTTGTTAAGAAAGTAGATCTTAAAATTTCTCATCACAAGGGAAAGAGTAATTTAATAATTGTGTGTGATGCATTAGACTTACTGTGATGATCATTTAGAAATATATACAAATATCAAATCATTGTTATACGCTGGAAACTAATATAATGGTTTATGTCCATTATATCTCAGTTAAGAAAAAAAAAACCAAGAGAATAAGCAATTCATAAACGAACTAAAAAATGGTAAACACGTAACAGAAAATCAACCTAAAAGGTTTAAAATACAAATTAGGGGTCCCTGGTGGCTCAGTCATTAAGCATCTGCCTTTGGCTCAAGTCATGATCCCAGGGTCCTGGGATTGAACCCCGCATCGGGCTCCCTGCTCAGTGGGAAGCCTGCTTCTCCCTCTCCAACTCCCCCTGCTTGTGTTCCCTCTCTTGCTGTGTCTCTCTCTGTCAAATAAATAAATAAAATCTTAAAATAAATAAATAAAAATAAAAAAATAAAATAAAATACAAATTAAAGTAACACCAGATATCATTTCTTATTAATCATATTGGCAGACAAGAAAAATAATATCCTCAGAGTTAAAGAGGTATAGAGAAACAGCAGAAGAGTAACTGATACAACTTGACTGGAGGACAACATGGTAGAAGTATCCAGATGTAGAACAGGGATAAACTTTCACATGGGGATTTACTTCTAGGAAGTTATCAACAAAGTATAAACACATACAAGCACACACACAGGTGGCAATTGTAATAAGGTGTCTCTAATAGTAAAAACTGGAAACAATTACACATTATAATGTTTCCGGGCATGACTGTCTTAAAGTTTAACCTGTTTAGGGTTTGCTTAACTTATTAAATCTGTAAATTTATGTCTTTCAGCAAATTTGGGAAAGTTTCCCCATTACTTCTTCAAATACTTTTTCTGACTCATTCTGTTTTCTCTTCCACTGAGATTCCTAAAGGTCTCTTTGAGACCTTTTGAAATTAACCACAGAATACTGCTGAGAGGAATTGAAGAAGGTATAAATAGTGCAATATACCACATTCACCTACTGGAAGACAATATTGTTAACATGTCAATTCTCCCCAAATTTATCTATAGATCTAAGGCAATTCCAATCAAAATTCCTGTAGGCTTTCTGCTTTTTAAAGCAAACTGACATGTAGATTCCAAAATTTTTATCAAACCACAAATGACCGAGGACAGCCAAACCAATTTAACAACAGAACTCAATTGAAGAACTTATGCTACCTAATTTCAGTACTTACTCTAAAGTTAAAGCCATCAGGACAGTGTGGGAGTAATAAATAAACATGGATTAATGAAAGAGGATAGAGGATCTAGAAATAGACCCAACATCTAGGATCAACTGATTTTCAAAAAACGCAATTTAATGGGGGCAAAAAAGAAAAATGCTTTCGGGCGCCTGGGTGGCTCAGTTGGTTAAGCGACTGCCTTCGGCTCAGGTCATGATCCTGGAGTCCCTGGATCGAGTCCCGCATTGGGCTCCCTGCTCGGCAGGGAGTCTGCTTCTCCCTCTGACCCTCCCCCCTCTCATGTGCTCTCTCTCATTCTCTCTCTCTCAAATAAATAAAATCTTTAAAAAAAAAAAAAAGAAAAATGCTTTCAATAAATGTTGCTGGAACTGAATTTCTGTACATATATTAAAAAACTATTTAAAAATATTTACTTCACATCATACTCGAAAATTAACTCAAACTACAGCATACACCTACATGCAAAAGCTAAAACTGCCAGAAGAGGGGCGCCTGGGTGGCTCAGTTGGTTAAGTGACTGCCTTCGGCTCAGGTCATGATCCTGGAGTCCTGGGATCGAGTCCCGCATCGGGCTCCCTGCTCGGCGGGGAGTCTGCTTCTCCCTCTGACCCTATCCCCTCTCATGCTCTCTCTATCTCATTGTCTCTCTCAAGTAAATAAATAAAATCTTAAAAAACAAAAAACAAAACAAAACAAAAACTGCCAGAAGAAAACACAGGGGGAAAAAATCTTTGAAACTTTGGGGTAGGCAAATATTTCTTAGAATACAAAAAGCATGAATGATAAAATAATTGATAAACTGTACCTCACTGAAATCAGAGAACTGTGTTCTCCGAAACACATTGGTAAGGTAACCAAAAGGCAGTCCACAGAATAGGAGATTACTCATTTCCCAGGTGGAAAGGTTTCACACACACTTTTCACAGGTGGAAAGGTTTCTCTATACAAAGTAAAGAGTAGACTCACAGGATAGTACACCAAATTGTCTTCCAAAGCTTAAACCAATTTACACTCCACAGTAGGTGCAAAAAACATTCTATATGCTCTAAATCCTCACCAAACTTTGATAATGTCAGACTAAGTTTTCAGTTTGGTAGATAAGAAATGATAGTTCATTTAGCTTTTAATTTGCATTTACCTGATTACAAGGCATGGCATCTTTTCATAGGTTTGTTAGCCATTCTTATTTCCTCTCTGTGAAGTGCGTTTCCAATCTTTATGCATTTTTCTTCTCGGCATTTTTTTTTTCAAATATAAATGTGTTTAAGAATCTTCTGTCATTTACCTGTGCTATAAAGACCTTTCCCTCTTTGTGGCTTTACTTTTCACTTTATTGTAAAGATATTTTTGACTACAGAAGTTTGTAATTTTAGTGTAGTTGAATAATTCATCTTTTTTATTGTCTGGTTAGGCTGTCACCTGTTTACAGAATCATGCTCTAAGGCCATGTTTTCCTGTGTCATCATTTTTAAAGCATTATGGTTTTAGCATTCATATTTAACTCTTTAAATCCACATAGTTTTGTGGGATATTTTTGTTTTTGTTTTGTTTTGTTTTGTTTTGGGGGTGTTGGCTATAATGGGCATTAGGGATAAAATTTTATTATTCTTCTGTGGTAACTACACCAGTTACCAAAAATTCTATCCTTTATTTCACTGATCTACAATGCTAGATCTGTATAAAATCAAATTTCTATGTCAATTTAGAACCATTTCTGTGCTATTCTGTTCTATGGATAAGACTTTTGGTCTGTCCTGCAACAAGATAATACCATATTAATTACTATAAATTTATAACTTTTGATATAAGGTAAAAAAAATCTCTCCACCTTGTTCTTCTTTATCAGTGTCCTGGCTTGGGGCGCCTGCCTGGGGCAGCCGGTTAGGCATCCAACTCTTGGTTTCAGCTCAGGTTGTGATTTCCCAGTTGTGGGATCGAGCCCCACATCAAGCCCTGGGACGGGCTCTGCAAGCTCAGTGCAGAGTCTACTTGGGAATCCGCTCTCCCTCTGCTTCTGCCCCTCCCCTCTGCACAGTTGCGCCCCTCTGCACAGTCGCACCCCTCTGCACGCACACATGCGCTCTCTCTAATAAATAAATATTAAAAAAAGCAAAAAAGAAGTGTCCTGGCTTTTATTAGCTCGTTGCTGTGTCCCACAAATATGAGAATCAGTTTGTTAAGTTCAGTAAAGAAAACAACAAAGATCTTGTTGGTGTTTTGTTTGGAATGGTATGAATTTATAAAAATTGCCATTCTGATTATATTGAGTACTCCAATCCATAAAACTATCTCCTTATTTACTTAGGTCTTTAAAAAGGCTTTTTAATAAAATTAATTTTTTTCTATAAAAGTCTTGCATATTCTTTAAGTTAATGCCTAGGTATTTTATATTTTTACAGTACTTCATAGGTTGACTTTTTTATAATTTTATACTTCAAAAGACTATAAATTAGGATTAAAAGGGTTAATATTTGTAAAGTCTAAAATAGTGACTGGTATATGTGTTTATTGAATAAAACAAAATAAATCTAATATTCCATTTATCTCTGGTATGTTAATTTTAGAATACTTTTGACTAGCTATTAAAAGAATGATGTTGAGATTTTTTATTGTGTTTATGTGAGATTTACCATATTAATTTGGGAATAACAGATATTCACCACATGGAATCATCCATCGAAGCACTACATATTCAAATTTTTATTTCCCTCCGTAAAATATTATAATTTCCTCCATATTTCTTAAATTTATTCTTAGCTCTGGGACTTCCTTTAGATGCCATAATTATTGAGATTTTAATATTTTAATTTAAAATGTAAACATTACACGAATACCCATTCACTCTTAAAAAAAGATCTTTTAAACAAACAAGTGTTTCTAGTAAATCCCCCAATTCCTTTAATTATTGGGTAAGTTGGGTATTTTTTGGCATCTACATTCTTTCTATGCTAAATGCCTAACAGCAGTCTTACTCAGGCTGGTTGGTTTGTTTTTTCCTCCTGGCTTCTGGGGTCTTATATAGTTTGATGCGTCTTTTAAAAAAATCTTTATTTTCTACATTTTCTATTTTGTTCACTAGTAGAAAACCTACTGAATTTTGAGTATTTGTCTTGTTGATTAACCATCTGGATACCCTTGAGTGATAGGATCTATTTCTGGTTTTAAAAGCATTACTACTGGGTCGCCTGGGTGGTTCAGTCAGTTAATCATCTGCCTTCCACTCAGGTCATGATCTCAGGGTCCTGGGATCCAGCCCTGCCCCACTGGGTCACCCTCCTCTGGCTCTGTGCTCAGTGGGGAGTCTGCCTGTCCCTCTGCTCCCCCCCCATCTGTGTTCTCTTGCTCTCTCTCAAATAAATAAAATCTTTTTTAAAAAAAAGTAAATAAAAGCATTACTACCATGTCTACTATGTTAAAAAGCTACTAGAAGGGGGATAAGGGTAGAAGCTGGAAGGCCTGGCAGTAACCTTATGAGAAATGAAGTCAGTCAACCAGGGTGATAAAGGTAGTAAGAAGAAGCTGAATTTTTTATGTATTTTAAAGGCAGAGTCAGTAACATTCCTGATGGATTCGATGTTTGTTTGTTTTGTTTTGTTTGTTTGTTTGTTTTGTAGAGACTAGCCCTGTCTTTGACAGTTTCTCTTTGCAGATACAATGTGATTCCAAATTTCAACTTCTAAATCACACAAAAATCAGTGCTACTGTACTTTAAGTAGTGTTAAGAGCCCAGGCAGCCACCAAGCCACCGCTATGGAGCCCCAGGGCACTGCAGAACATAATTTGAAAACCGAGAGCAGAAGGAAAGAACTTTGTATTTATTGATTTCGTACAAGCATTCAGGTCCTCTTGTGGCCTGGGTGGCACCAAAAAGTTCAGCAGCTCGTGCTGTATGGTCACAGATGCCAAAGCGTCAAGCAGTAACATAGACCTAGGCATCCGCCCATTTAATAGAGTCCTAGAAGTTGTGTGTTCTAAGGACATGGCAGGGAATCTCCAGATAAGTGCACAAGACATTTCTGTTTACTTCTTACTGTTAAATGTTTTTGTTCACTTCTTCCTAAAAGGCTTTTAAGGGGGGGAGGGGCAGAGGGAGACAGAATCTTAAGCAGGTTCCACAACTAGCCCACGCTTGATCTCACAACCCTGAGGTGAAATCAAGAGTCTGGTGCTTAACCAACTGAGCCAGCCAGGTGCCCCTTACTGAAAGGCTTTATGAGAGAACTGTCACAACTTCTGCAGCCTGTGTGTGTGTGTGTGTGTGTGTGCGCCCACGCATTTTTTAAAGTAATCTCTGCGCCCAACGTGGGGCTCAAACTCATGAACCTGATATCAGTAATCACATGCTCTACTGACTGAGCCAGCCAGGAGCCCCCAAGTTCTGCAGATTTTGAAGGGATGAGATGTTCTCCATTGTCCCTTTCTGATATCAGATTGTTTGAACTTACAGAATTAAATATATTAATTACAGTGACACTGAAATGCACATATTATTAAGACACACAAATGTGAAAAAACCATTCTGCAGAGCTATCAGAAAACTTCAGGTCAAGGTTATTTAAAAACTAGAATGTCCTATGCAAAAAGAAAAAAGGGGGGTTGCCACTGGCAATACAATGCTAATACTTGTCACTGCATCTACTACTCAGGCAGCCCAGTGATAAGAAATCAGGAAGTTAAAAATTGAAATAAAAACTGAATTTAGGTCATTAATATATACATTAGATGGTTGTCAGGGTCTTATGCCAATGTTACATTATATTCTAGACCAAAAAATTGTCATAATGCCTTTGTACTATATTCCTAGAAGGATACAGATCTCAAACTACCACAGATGTTACATTTAGCTACTGAAATAAATTCAACATAATACATGTCCACAAAGCTAGATATGTGTAGAGAATGAATTTTACAGAAACAACTGTAGCCTGGTAAGTTGATATGAGGTACCCATAAGGAAGGATGGTAGAAAAATACTCTATAAAGATGCTCAGCTTCTATATATAAGACTGATGAATCACTGACCTCTACCTCTGAAACTAATAATACATTATATGTTAATTAATTGAACTAAATAAAAAAATAAAGATGACCAGCTTCAAACATATGGCATGGCTATGGACTACTGGGGCCTATAGGAGCAGACAGAAAAATGGCATAGAGCAATCAAAATCAAATCAAATTAAATCAAATCAAAACAATCAAATCAAAATCAATCAAAATGGCATAGAGCAATCAAAATAAGATAGTCAAGTTCACATGGCAGCAATAAACACAAGCACTCTATAGTAATAATAATAAAGTAATAATTCCATAGAACCCTGTAATTTTGATAGAAGTGGCCTTAGAAATAACCTTGTCCAATTTACCTGTTCTATGGAAGAGGAATCTAAAACAAAGTAGTGAATTAACCAAAAAACAACTGCAAATTAACATTCTGCATGGAGCACTGGGTGTTATGCACAAACAATGAATTATGGAACACTTCATCTAAAACTAATGATGTAATGTATGGGGATTAACATAAGAATAAAAAAATAAAGAAAGAAAAAAAAGAAATAAAAAACAAAACAAAACAACAACTGCAAATTAAAGTTATTTTTGGATAACAAGGATGGCACTACATCACCAAACAGTCTATAATGAAAGTGTCAGATCTCAGTTAAAAAATGATAAAGCTGTTACACAACATAAATTATTTACAAGAAAAACAAAGGAGTAGTGAAAATTTCCATTTGATCTTAGTTTGTTGATGTGGTTAAAACAGGAAACAAAGTGATAAGCATATAGAAATTTATCCCATTACAAATAAATAATTACAAAAATACTCAGTGTTTTATTTAAACATGTATATAATAATGTGGCCAAAGAACAGTGTATTTTTACATAAATCCTCTAGGAACTAATAGGCTTTACCGAAACAGAATCAGCATGTGTTGTAGAACAGAATTTCCTGGGCTTTGGGGGGAAAAATGCATCCGGATTCAAATCCCTTACAAGACAGATAATTTAAAGAAGTTGCTAATTTTTTGTAACAGTTCACTCATATAGAAAATGTTGATAGTAATACCTATCTCATAAGGTTCTTAAGAAGATTTTTTAAAGTAGTATATACACTATAAATGTCCTAGCAAACAGCTCAGCTGTTTTCTTTCCTTATTCTTCTATAAGCATTTCTTTAACATTAACATATACTAACATTCAGCTAAAACTTAAATGCTGGGCACTTTTCTAGGTGCTTTGCATACACTCATTTACCTAATCCTCACAATAACTCTGTGAGGTAGGTGCTATTACTATCCCCATTTTTAAGTTAAAGAAACTGAGCCAGGAAGCATTTAAGGCTATACAGCTACTGAGTGGAAATGTCAAGATTCCACCCCAAGCAATCCAGAATAATAAAATTCCAATAAAAAAGCTGAACTACCTAAAGAATTAGCTCGAGAGTAATATAAATGTCACTTATTCGCTCAGATCAGTTCCCATTATCTCTTCCATTTTAAACATAAAGAAAATTATAATATATATTGTGCATTAAGGTAGTTTAATGACCAGAACTACCACAGAACACTCAATTTAAAATAACTAAAGGATTCCCTATTCTAATGGGTGTCTCTACTCTGGCTACACATGAGAATTACATGTGCAGTTTTAAAAATCAAACAGACACCCAAACCCCACCCCTGATTTTCTGAATAAGAACTCCAGGGTACAGATCATTTTAAAACACTCTACGTAAGATTTTAGCGCACAGGCAGAGCAAAGAATTCCTTTTCTAAACACAGAAGGTGTTCTGGCAATGCAAGACAAGTGGCATCCGGAACCAGGATGATTTCAAAGGTAAAATTCCACATGAGAAGCGGGGTTAAAGAATATGAAATGCTGAGTCAGTGCAATGAGAAGGATGAATGAATGAGGTGGACAGTGGAGTAAGAACACAGGAAGGCAGGAAAAGCAGGGAAAACACAAGAGCAGGGAAAGCAAACACAAATGCAGTAGCTCAGCAACACTGCTTGTGAACAGTGAAAATATCCATTTTTTGTCATTGCTTATCCTTGTAAATGGCATGATGTGTTCCTCATCATTGTTGCTACTTTTATTCATTACGTGCAAATACCACTAGTTTTGTAATTAATTGCAATTCAGTGACTTTGTCCTAATCTTGCTGATAGAACATTTGAGATTTGGCTTAACTTTCTTACCTTAAAATTTAGGAAATAAATTCATTACAAAATCAACCTCAACCAATACTAATATATTCATCAAATATACATGCATGGTTAGAAAGCACATGAAGTACTGGAGAAACATTTTCATGACAGTAGGTTACAACAAAATAAAATGAAACATAGTACATTGTGCCAGGAAGTATAAAACTCTAAAATATAAGTTTCATAGAATTAAAACATTCCTAAAGTAGCGTCTGAGGCCTCTTTCCATTTGGTGGTATTACAGCTAAACAGATAATCAAGATGAATATAACTCTGTTGTTTTAAAAATTATAATAACAGATAAGCAACTTGTTCCAACAAACTCTTAGAGTTCTTATCCATTTTTATTTTAGTGACTTTTTTTGAGAATTGAAACTGTGGATCTTTTTCCCAGAACAGACACACAAATCACAGAAACACCGCATTTTCCAAAATGTAACATCAGAGAAATCATAAACCTTGGCCAGCTGAAGAATCCGGCATTACAGGATTTCTAAAGACCCACTGTGGGAGAAGATTCATTTTCTCGCCTCGAAATATTTCACACTATAGATGCAAGCCATTTCATAAGTCTGGAGATGTCGATTTTGTACATGTTTATATCTCCAGGGCACCAGCACATCCCCAATGGATGAGTCAACAGATGTTCATATTTACAGGTGACCTGGTACTTGCTGACGTCCCCCTCTTTTTTGGAGTACCGCTCCTGAATCTTACTTGCTTATAACATAAGACAACTATGTGAAATGGTGAAAAGGACCTGATTTAAAGTTGCAAAATAGGTATTCAAGTCCAGGCTTAGCAGAAGCATCTTAATACATTTAACCTATGCCCTCAATTTACTGTCTACATGAGGAAAGTTTAATCTCACAAAGCTCTGGTGAGCATTGGGCAAATGTTCAGGTTCCTCCTCTGTTAAATGTTAACAGTAAGGATTAGAAGATTAAATAAGATACTATACAGGGGTGCCTGGGGGGCTCAGTCGGTTAAGCGTCTGCCTTCAGCCCAGGTCATGATCCCGGGGCCCTGGGATCGAGCCCCGCATCGGGCTCCCTGCTCACTGGGGAGCCTGCTTCTCCCTCTCCCTGCAGCTCCCCCTGCTTGTGTACTCTCTGTCAAATAAATAAAGTCTTAAAAAAAATAAGATACTATACGTAAAGGACACAGCAAAATGCCTGGCACAGAGCAAATGCTCAATAATCAGCTATTATTAATGTGCCTCCTCTTGTGCTCGGTGCTGGATAAAACAGCTGTCTTATAAAACAGCAGGTTATAAGAGATATGCAAGGAGTTGAGTAAAAAGTGTGTTCAATGAATGGTAGTCCCTCTTTCCATTTCTGATACAGAAGAGGGAACTGGGACACACACGAGTCAGTGACATGCTGAATGGAAGCCTGGAGAGGCTGTCCATCTCCTCCCCTCCACAACAGAAGTACTCATCTGCCCCCAAGCTCGTGGGGGTGTCGTGGCTGACAAGTTTCAGCTGAGTCTCTCTGTAGGGTTTGTGCTAGGATGGAGAGAGCTGCTCATCTAAGGTCACACCCCCTATCCAGGGCACCGCGCTGAATGTACAACACAGGGATATGAAGGCTAAGCCCTTTGCCCCAATTCAAGGACAACTTTGAAGAGCAATCCCAGTTCCAGAGTTCCCTGGGATAAACTGAAGCTTTCTAAGCAAGTGAAATGCTATTCAATGTTTCCCTCTGCCCAATCCTGCTTCTTTCACTCCCTAAAAGTACTGATCCCAAGAATACTCCTGCACACAAATCTGAGAGTCCACTGCCTAGGGAAATGGCTTATGCTACTTGTCCAAAGTCAAAAAGCTAATGAAAGGTCAAATGGGATTTACTACAGATGTGCCAGCATAATTCCACAATTATAAAATGAGACCAAATGAAAGAATGAACCAGGGGTCCCTGGGTGGTACAGTTGGTTAATCGTCCAACTCTTGGTTTCAGCTCAGGTCATGATCTCAGGATAGTGAGATTGAGCCCCGCATCGGATTCTGCACTCAGCCTGGAGTCTGTTTGAGATTCTCTCTCCCTCTCTCCCTCCTACTCGTGCTCTCTCTCTAAAATAAACAAATCTTAAAAAAAAAAAAAAAGAATGAAGCAAAAGACCTATAGACAACATTATAAATGCTACCCTAAAATATCCTAAGAGTGTCTCATTTGTGGATCAAAATAAAAATGAAGAGTGATCTCTATTGAAGTTGAGTTGAAATAAGAGAGTGTCCATCCCTACAAGAAGAGGAAGATGAAAAGGTCATGAAGGTGAATTTCCTGGGATGCTCTCTATTTCACTTCAGAAGCAGAGACTAACTGGACCAAAAGGGGTTTTGAAGACAGAACAGTTCTTTATTTTATACAAGAAGAAACTGCAACTCAGACTGAGGGTACACAGAAAGAGTGGCCTAGTGTAGGCTTTTTAAATTTCCAGAGTCCTTCAGCTTTGTCTTCAATGTGTGATTTTGACATTTTATGTAAAGTGTACCTCCCACAAAAGATTCATATATATTCAAATATATGCATGAAATGCATTATGAAACTACGCATGACTTTTGAACTAGGCATCAGTGTCACTCTTCCCTCCTATCAAGGTGGATAACTGGGAACTGACTACATTATAAGTATTCACAGAACAGAATGGCTTTACAAGGAAGGTTAGAATTCACTATCTATACCTCTGGCTACATTAGCAATTAACTTTCATCAAATACTGTATCTTAATGGCCTTATCTCAAAATGAGGATAATAATTATTATCTCATTCAATAGGATGCCATGAAGACTAAATATTTAATGGTCGCAATGCATTCTAAATGCCACATAAACAAATAACATAGCAATACATACAGTGACTTCTAGCAGGTTAACATTGTAGCAGTTAACCTGTTATGTGTAATTTAATATTACACATAACTGATCAAAAAGAGCCTAAGAAAGGCACAAATACATTTAGACATCTGTTTCCAAACACGAGAGCAAGATTTAAACTGATAAATATTTTATATTATTAAAATAAAATAAGGTAACCACAGTAAGTGAGGAAAATATCAAGAACATTTTACACTTTTTTTTTTTTAAAGATTTTATTTATTTATTCGAAAGAGAGAGAGATAGCGAGAGGGAGAGAGAGCACGAGCAGGGGAAGAGGGAGAAGCAGGCTCCCCACCGAGCAGGAAGCCTGATGCGGGGCCCGATCCCAGGACACTGGGATCATGACCTGAGCCGAAGGCAGACGCTTAACCAACTGAGCCACCCAGGCGCCCCATTTTACACATTTTAAACTGGTTCTAAAAAGTACTGTATCATTCGTTTTTAATTTTTTTTAAATTTTTTCAAGTAGGCTGCATGACATGAGGCTCGAACTCACAACCCTGAGATCAAAACCCAAGCTAAGAACAAGAGTCGGACACTTAACTGATTGAGCCACCCAGGCACCCCAGATTTCTCACATTTAAAGAAAAGTCTGTCATGTATTATTTTTTTTTGGATGATGGTGGATATCAAGTAGTTATGGTAAATATTCTATTGCATATATTTATAAGAACAGTATTTTATTTTTAAATGTCAATATTCACACTATCCTCCAAATTACATCTTTTGCAAACGTTTAAACTTACTAATGAAAAGTTTTAGCTGTTAACATAAAAACATGTGAGGAATCAGATATTTCTTGATCCTCATTAGAGAGATGGTAAGCAAAAAAAAAAAAAATTGAAAGTCACCAGACTACTGAATCAGGCCAAAGTTTCATTAACCTCTAATATTCTAATGTCAAGATTCTACGTAAGAAGCTGCATACATAAATCCTAGGGTGTCTACACTGGCATAGAGAGGTGAGCCTTCTGTAGAGTGCGTGAGATTTGAGCAGGGTTTTATGCCTGAAAGGCAGGGAACCTGCAGAACCTGAGAAAAGATAAAGATGCTAGAGGTAAGATGGAGGGGCTGCACCGGGCAGGCCTGCACCAGAGAGGGAGAGCAGATGTACACAGTGGAAAATGCAAAGGGCATGGGTTTTCAGGTCCCAAGAAGCTTGAGTTCAAGTTGAGATTTTACTACATTTTGGCTGAGCTACTTTGAAGAAGTCTTAATTTCTCTTTTAAGGATCAAATGAGGGGACAGAAAACTCTTCTTAAATTATGAACTAATAGCACAGGTTAGTCAGTAAGCCCTTCTCAAGGAGGGGCCATTAAACACTAGCAGTGTGTGGAATGGTCAAAGCACCAGCTCTGGCACCAAAAGACTGTGTTGAAACAAAACCTGCCATTTCCTTAAGGAATGATCTCAGCCAGGGTCACCAAACCTCTCTGTGCCCAGTTAGCCTTATGTGTCAAATAGAGATAACTAAGGTGCCCAATTTATAGGGTTATTATGAAGATTAAGTGAGTTAATGTATGTAAAAGAGCTTAAAATCGTGTTCAAAGAATTATTTATTGCTGTTGGTGGTGGTATTGTCATTATTACTCTCTGATTCTCAATGTCAAATAGGGATCAGGAGAATACCAATGACTAATAAGTATTTGATTAAGAATCTTAAAAAAAAGGGGCGCCTGGGTGGCTCAGTTGGTTAAGCAACTGCCTTCGGCTCAGGTCATGATCCTGGAGTCCTGGGATTGAGTCCCGCATCGAGCTCCCTACTCGGTGGGGGGTCTGCTTCTCCCTCTGACCCTCCTCCCTCTCATGCTCTCTGTCTCTCATTCTCTCTCTCGCAAATAAATAAAATCTTAAAAAAAAAAAAAAAAAAAAAAGAGAAGCAGGGGTGGGGACAGGCAGCTAAATCTATAGGAGGGTTTTAATAATAAAAGCTACTAATACAGCTCCATGATTCCACAGCAGAAGTATGTGACAATGAGCCAGGGAAGTTTCCTGCTGTTGTAACTAGCAAAGTAACACATCATATATCTTTTTCCCTTGCTAAAGGGCCCAAAACCCCAAAGCGCATTGCAATTTGTTCTATAAAGAATACTTTGTGATATATTCAGTGGGACTATATTTGGTCCTTATAATGACAGAACTTGTTAGAAATAATTTTGCAATATGGTAGGAATATTTTGACCTTACCTAAAGGAGTTCTAACACTGAACTACCAGAAGACATTATAAAATACCCGTAACCTGTATTAACATACCAAGCACAGAATACAAGGCAGCAGGACCACACAAGCTCTCTGAATTCTGACTGTAACTAATCCATCCCTGCTCCTGACTTTTCAAACCACATTCAGGACATAAAGCATAGTTTTATAGAAATTATTTTAGAAATTAGATGTTTGCGCTAAAATCCTGACTGAAATGTGCAAACACAAAGATCAGAAATGTGTTAAGAAAAGCATTTTCAAGATCATGTTTTAAATCTTAAAAAGTTTGGGTACTACAACCAAAGGGTGATGTACCAGACAGACTGTACTGCTTCCTGACTGCATGTCAGCATTCTGTTGAGGCTAAAACTCAGCATATGTATTCTGAGGTTTTGTTAACAAAAAATATGTATTGAAACTAAAAATCAGCATTAGGAATTTTATAACTTACAAGTATGTCTGGCCAGCGAGTAGTTGGATCCACCACTAGTCAAGCCAAATCCCTCAGGAATTTGACTAGAGCTTCGAGGTCTGGTCAACAATTTAGGAGGTTCAATTTCAGCACCAAATTCAGCTCCTATTACTCCTAGTAAAACAATAGCAGTAGCTTGCTTCCGTCTTTCCTCATAAGATGTGGAAATCTTTTTCATTTGTGGGATACTTGATAAGCAACCTGAAAACCAAAACATTTAAAAAAATATCAATACACAAAAGACATAAAATAATAAAAAAAATTTCAAGATTACTCTTTCAGGAAAGAACAGTCTTTTCAACAAATGGCACTGAGGTGACTGGTTATCCAACTGCAAAAGGATGAATTTGGGCTTCCACATTTCACTACACAAAAAAATCAACTCAAAATAGATTCACAGTACTAGTAGATGTAAAAGCCAAAACAAAATAATTTGCAGAAGAAAACAGAGAGATGTAACTTCATGATCTTGGGGTAGGCAATGATTTCGTAGATAAGATACCAAAAGCAGAAGCAATTTAAAAAATTTCTTTAATTGGATTTCATTGATATTACGAACTTTTACACTTAAAATGACAGATTCAAGAAAGTAAAAAGACCATGCAGAAACTCAAAGAAAATACTGTCAATGGTATATCTATAAAGGATTGTATCCAGAATATATGAGGAACTCTTACAACTCAATAATAAAAAAGCACAACTTTTAAAATGGGTAAACACTTTGAACAGATATTCGACATATGATGATATATGAATGGCCAATATGCATATCAAAGATCCTTAACATCACTGGTCATTAGGAAAATGCAAATCAAAACCATAATGAGATACCACTTTGCATCCACTAGAATGGCTGCAATAAAAAGGATTATAAAATGTGCTGTCAAGTATGAACAGAAAATGAATGCAGTGCAGGTAGAAATGTAAAAAGGTACAACTACTTTAGAAAACAGTTTGGCAGTTACTTACTCAGTTTGGTTTTCTATTTCTTCCTGAGTCATTTCTTTCTTTCTTTTTTTTTTTTTTTTTTTAAAGATTTTATTTATTTATTTGGCAGAGAAAGGCACAGCGAGGGAGGGAACACAAGCAGGGGGAGTGGGAGAAACAGGCTTCCTGTGGAGCAGGGCGCCCGATGCAGGGCTTGATCCCAGGACCCTGGGATCATGACCCAAGCTGAAGGCAGACGCCTAATGACTGAGCCACCCAGGTGCCCATTCTTGAGTCATTTCTGATAGCTTGCAGTTTTAAAGGGATTACCTATTTAATCTGAGTTTTTTTAATTTATTGGTGTGAGATTATTTGCAGTATTCTCTATGATGAAAGTATTTCAAATGTATCATTGCTATGGATCCTTCTAAATATTATTTGTGCCTTCTCTAATATTACTTTTCATGCTTTTCTTGATCAGTTTTGCTAGAAATATATATTTTACTAGATTTAAAAAAAAATACTTTGGTGGAGCACCTGGGTGGCTCAGTTGGTTGCGCATCTGACTCTCGGTTTCAGTTCAGGTCATGATCTCAGGGTCATGAGATCAAGCCCCTGTATTAGGCTCCACACTCAGCAGGCAGTCTGCTTGAGATTCTTTCTCCCTCTGCCCATGACCCACCACCCCCGCACACTCTTTCTCTAAAATTAAAAAAATAAAATAAGTACTCTGGTTTTGATCTTATTTCATTTCTATTTTACCAACTTCGTTGTTATTTTTATTATTTCTCCTTCTACTTTATGTTTTCTATCAGTTCTTTTTGTTTCTAGGTTTATTTATTTATTTATCTTTAAGTAAACTCTACACCCAACAGGCTTGAATTCATAACCCAGAGATCAAGAGTTGCATTCTCCACCCACTGAGTCATCTAAGCACCCCTGTTTTGTTTCTAGGTTCTTAGGATAAACACAACTCACTTATTTTCATAACCTATTATGGTTTACGTTGCCACAGAGTTAACATCCATTTTCCTCTCCTTTAATAACACAACTTCAATTTTAACTGAGTAGTGATATACTCACATACTTTCAGGGTCCTTTCAAGAAATGGCAAAGCCATAGCCTAGCTCCTGGCTTTAAGCTTTATTCATGATATATTTTAAGTCCTCTTTAGCTCACAGGAGCCAAAAGCATACTTCTGGAAAGGAGCTAAGGGTTTCAGCCCAGATCATTTCTATTTTATTACTTGTCCACAGAGATATCTATCTTTCTGGAGACTAGCTATGGCTCTTCAGGTTTTCTGTTTGTATATTTTATCCATCATGGCTATATATTTGGTACAGAGAAATTTAAAAAGTGAACTTCTGGAAACATGTTCATTGGAGGTCAGCTTTCTAGTCTTTCTAGTCATCCATCCAGCTTCTCTGAGCCCTTTCAGTACTTTGTCTCTATATTAATTAAATCAATATAGCAAAGGGCCCTCAGAGCTCAGTATGCCAACTAAGAAATTAACAGCAGGGACCTCTGAATGCTTTTAGATGTTTTGTTTTATTTTGTCTCTTCATTTGTCATTCTATACTAACTGGAGGTAAGGCAAGGGAATGACAACACAAGAGGCTACAGGGGTATCACCAAATCAAGAGAGACTTTTGCAGGGCAAGCTGAAGACTTTTAACTTTTGGTTAATGGTAAGGTATTGAATAATTTTGTATAAGGTGGCGCTATCAGATTTATTCACTGTTAGAAAGATCATGATAGTGGCAGTAGGATGGCAGATTATGAAGTAAAACAAGATGTATCTAGTAGAACCAAAAGAAGACTCCTGCAATGATCAGGTGAAAAACAGTAAGTACCAGTGGTGGTAGAAATTCATTCATTCTGACATCAGTTACTCGGTCTCAATATAAGAACTGAAGATCTGGTGTGTTCATGGCATTATACTAGACGTGAAAAGAGATGTGAAAAGCAAGTTCACTGTCCTCTTTGAACTTAAAGGCTACTAAATAAGAATCAGAAATAGGTTACAGAATCAATGAGAAGATTATGAACTGAGAGAATGGTATGTTTAAGAACCTAAAGCATGAAGTAATTTGTTGACTTCTATTTCAAGGAGAGGTAATTGGGTTGGAAGCCTAGGAGGTGAGAGAAAGATAGAAAACAGGCAAGGAGGCAGGCAAGGGCCAGACCGCAGATGGCATCACAGATCCTATTCACATTTCAATTCTTATTCTATAAAAAATAGGAAGATACTCAAGGTAGGATTTAAGCCAGAGAATGATATAATTAGATTTAGGAGTTCAGAAGGATATCGTAGAAATCAAAGTGAGAGATTAAGATTAGTTTGGTTTGGGGATGTAAATAGGAGATGCAGAGAAGTGGATATCTTTAAGGTCCATGGTGAATCCTGGGTTAAGTTGATGGAAACATTGCAGATTTTAGATGTCATGCCTCAAGTTCTTAACAAAATTAACTAAGATAAAATCAGAACAAAAAGTAAAATAGTAAAAATTAGTAATAATTTTAGCAAAAGTTAACTAAAACAAGAATAAAACAAAGCAAAAGAAACCCTTTCAAGGTAAGTAGGTAGGTATGGCCTTTCTAGAAGCTTAATAAAAAAAACCACCTAGAGCGCAAAGCTTTTTAGTATAAACTTTAAATTGCATTTACTTAGCTGTGCTGAAAGGCAGAATGGATGTGAGCAAGCAGACCTAGTTGAGCCTATGAAAAGGAAATGGCAGGATATTACAAAGAATTTAACAGTTGGAAAGGAATAATTGTGTAAGAAAGAGGCATGAAAGTTTATTTGGAAAATAAAAGTTTGGTTCAACTGAGTACAAAAAAAAAGATTTGTTGTTGCTGCTGTAGTTTCTTAACTTCTGCATATCATACTTTGTTTAAAAAAAAAAAGTTCTGAAAATGTGCCATTAGTTTTCATGCAGTGTATAGAAAGACAAAAGCCAAAATGAGTCCACAGAGAATACACTGATCTTTAAAAATGTTGTAACGGTTTCATATAAAATTTTAGTTATTACTAATTTCCCTAATTTATTTTTTAATAGTATATTTCAAACCACTTGCAGGCTGCTTTACAAGGATATTCCTCCAACGTTAATAAAATTATTTTATCACTTCCAAGGTCAGGATAAGTCATATTTCATGAATTCACATTTCTTACAAAAAGCCTCAATTAAAATGTTCAAAAATATTTAACATTCAGAAATATCTTCTAATGAGATCCCACAGTATGCAATTCTCTCTCTTCATGTTTTTTTTTCTAGTTTTTTAAAAGTAAAGAAACATTAGCAAGAGTCTTAGTGTGTATGTGCAATGACAGATTCCAAGTATGCCACTGATCTGTCATAGTTCCAATAACGAAAGTGGGGGAGAAACCTACAAGCTTAACCATACTAAGAAGAAACAAAATCAATAACCACTGCCTCTGTGTTTAGGAGGATGAAAATGAACCCAAATTCTAGAGAAAGTGATATTTAACAGTTTGAGAATCTGTATCTCAGTACATGCATTTAAACCCAACTTTGAGTACAAGAACACACAGTGGCAGAGCTCTGCGCAGCTGCAGCTAGATTCATGCAGTATACATTTCACTCTTTCCATAGTAGTCGTGAAACAGGAAGCAAATCAAGCTCCCCTCCCCCCATGTCTCAGCAAGAGCATGCTCCATAACAATAGTTCAAAGGAAAGCTCTATTCTGCAGTTGCACTGATTGTTCTGTCAGCTGACCTCTGCAGAAGGGAATTGCTAACCGCTGCCTTGCTCCTTAGCTGACAAATGAATGATCGCAGCTCCATCTATTTTCACTATGGCTGCCTTTAGCCCAGGTGCTCAGACAGAGAGCCCGGTGTGACATCTTAGATCAAGATGAATTGGCACAAACTCCTGATCCAAGATTGTTTTATACCATTTAATTTAGTTTCTTCCCCTGCTTGGATGAGCACAGCTCTGGTTATGGATTTCTATTCTAATGTACTGAAGCAGGCCCTGAAAGAAGCCAATGAAGCAGCTGCTGGAGCAAGGGACTGCAGGGATACTGATCAATAGGCAAGGCATTGACCCCAGCCGTTCAGCCTGTGCAACGGCCACTGCTTGAAGGGGGAGGGGGGCCCAGAAGCACACATGGGCTGCTTCCAGTAGGAAATTAAACAACAGGGGCATTTGGAGAGCTCCGCCTCCACCCCTGGTCCCCCACCTTCCCTATGTTCCTTTTGTTTAATTACCTCAATCTTGTCTTAACTCCCACTTCTCGGGAAGGAATTAAGATTTTAGGTAAGTTTTAAATAATGTACTTTAAAACAGCCCTTTGTAAATTGTATCCTGAAGCTAACAGAAAGAATCATAACAGGTGCTCTCTGCTAAGTGGCCAAAATATGAAATCTTAATTAGCTGTCAAGCACATCACTTGGTGTAATTTAAAGTTTGGCATGTGCACAGGCTCATAAGAACACTGTCCAACTGGCTATTAATACTACTGATGCTAAAATTCTATGGTATGTAATTTTTATCAGTACTCAGATCTGAAAATATGATAGCTCTTTGTTAACAAGGAAAGAAGAGCAAGAAAAGGATTTCCTAAAAAGAGACACTGACTGATTAGTGCTTGTATAAGGTACAGATGCCCATCCCTACTACTATTCCAACAGTAACACATAGCAGTTTCTGATTCTTTAATTTTTCAGATTTGAAAATATTTAAAATTATTGGCTTTGCCTGGGTTTGCTCTTAAATAATACAAGACACATGCAATTAGCTGCAATGTTTTCCTATGAAGTGACAACCAAATGGGAGATTTTGAGATATTAAAAATAAAATAATTCTGTAAAAGTAGACCTTTCTACAGTTTCATTTGTCTCACGAAAATTTGGTATTTTTTCACAGAGACATGCCTCCTTTTAATCATGCTAAAGGGTGACATGGAGATCCATTTTCTTGACAGGACGGTTGATCACCCTATCACAGTAAGAAAATTAATACCTTCGACTAGCCCTGTGTGGAAAACAGAAGCTGCATGCAGTGGTAAAGGACATAAATGTTCTACATTTTAAGTTGCAAATAGAATATTTGTTTTGTGTAAAAATAATATGCTTCTTTATTATTGGGTTTCTTTAAACAAAATATGAGCCTTTGATTTTTATTAAAACCACCATTTAATTCATACAGTGTTCCTCAAAAGTACATAATTGTCTTTAGATTTAGCATAATTGACTCTAGATTTACACGAACAGGAGTAAACACTTTACTTACAGCTTAACTAGAACACAGGTAAAATATTTGAGAAGTTTAAGCTATTCAAAGGGCTGTGAGATATTGATTGCCTCATTTAAAAAGCAGTCAGAGAGTGCAACCAAGAGGTCAAGATAAATTTAACAGTTTGAAGCACTTTACTAAATAACTCTAAAGATCATGTTAATTGGCTTTGTGCAGTTCCAGGGTAAAATTAATTTTATCCTAGCTTACAATAAAAGGATTAAAAGACATATTAAGTTCTTCAGTTTTAACTGGAATAGGAATCAATGGATTTGAATTAAGGCTAACGGCGGTTTTATGAGAGATGGACTACCAGCAGATACTTTATATCTGCGATTAGCTATATATTAATGGAGCTCTGTTATTGTATTAGGTATTAAGCCTTAGATAAGAAGATACTACCAATTTACTACTCTGAGAATATAGTGTAAGAACAGTGAGATTTTGACCTGGAAAAACCATTACAAAAATCTGATTCTTTGTTTAGGATCGAGTATTGGAATGCTTCCCATAGATGACTTACATATGTTTGATATTTAAAATTCTAGTAAAAATTAATGAAGTAATGTATTTCAATTCAAACGTAGTTCACTTCACAATCGTGACTATACTTAAAATTGTATCACAAACATATCATTAAGGTTTTTTAAATCAAAACATTACATTCAGATTGGTTTAGCATACTAATTTTATGCTAGAAATTTCTGCCATATGATAGAGTCCAAGTGACATTCACAATGATATCAATATTTTCTAAATTTGGTATAAATTTCAAAATATTCTAAAACATCCCTTTAGAAATTCAGAAATATCTATTTATTCATGATAAATGAGAATTAAATTTTAAATGCTTTTCTTTACTCTTTCAGTATTTATTTTAGAATTATATGTATAGAAAAATAAACTGCTGTTACTAGGTACTGCCTCGGAAAGCAAAAAAAAATTGTATTCAATAAGGTATATATCTTCTATATTAATAAATAACTGTAGGATTCTATTTGAATGATCAGAAAAGAGTATGTTGCAATATCTCAACAGCAGAAAACTAAAGGGCAGCATATAGAAACTATTTAAATAACTGGATCTTCAAAAGCAAGCTGAGTTCAAACTGACTTTTAGATGTACTTTAAACAAAATAACTTCAACTGTCTATTATTGAATTTGATAAATGTGGTTGTCTAATGGAATATTAATTTATTTTTAAGATATGCCTTTTTAATAATCATTACATGGTGCTAATCAAATATACTGATTTTGCATACATATACACACATTATGAATATATAATTATATACACGCATATAAGTACATAATAGTCTCAGTGTACCAGGACATTAAATTTCAAATCTAAGTGAGCCAGAACTGCATTTTTGAGATATTAAAATGTGTTGTCTATGTTTTAGAATCATAATGAGGAAAATGATCCTCAGTGGAGTTTCCACAGTATAAATTGTTTCCATATATATTTGGCCTGAACATTTTCTACACCTACTTGAAATTCTTAAGAGTTGCTTAAGACCGATAAAGTACAATGCCATAAAGACGTCAACTTTTAACCACATAGGTAACAGTAATATTCCAAGTAAGTTTTAAATGGGGGGAGAGGAGGGAATCTTTAAGCAAAAATCTTTTCATATTAATACTTTGTACATTTTAGAAATAATTTGTTTTTAAAAGAATTTAAAACGCTACAGTATTCTACTAATTAAATTTCAGTTATCCATTATATCCCAATTCTTAGTCAAATACTTTAAAGAAGAACTTGTTAAATGGGAACACAAAAAGGCATAGATTGGTGACGATCCAATGTGTGAAAAGGGACTCAAAGACTTCACTCTCTTGGTGGTGAATCTGGGTTTCATAAGCTCATAAGGAGAATGTGTGGTTCTATACCATTGTAAATGTAATTAAGTTCCTTTTCTTCAGCCAAGTGCTTTTATATGAATATTGCACACTATTTTCATTTGTTGGCACAACTTAGAGCACTGCAAAACCTGCAATTTTCACTTAATAAGGCAAATTAATTTCGATGATATGGAAAAAAGTTAAAACTGTAGATGGTTTACATGGCCAACATGTAAATTTCTGCCTGCAAGTAAATAAAACGTGCAAGTTTTCTGAATCTTCCGATCTGCTTCTTTAGGAAAACAGATGAACTGATTAAAAATGACAATCCTGGGACACTTGAACATTTACTTACTAACTTCCACATTATTACCAAAGCAGGTGTATGTCCGCAAAATACTTTTAGTATTCACCTCTCTTACCAACATAGGTTTCTTCCATTGCATTAAAAACATTTTAGTTTACTTTTGACCCATCTGTCAGTGTTTTCCTCATACCTACTGGGGGTGAGGGGTATGGAATTTGCTCCCCAAATCTATGAGGCATTCCCTGTTTTTGTTGCTGCTACACTGTGTGTCCCCCCGGCCCCCCAAAGCTAAAGTAAACAAACATGCTCTTCATTTGTATGTATGCAAGATAGCCCCCTGCTGGAACCCAACAGGTGCTGCAAGCACATTATCTCCTGCTGCGGCTTTGATGAAGCCATTTTAAAATAATGCCTCTTGCAAATGTATGTATTATGTGTATGTGCATTTGACAAAATACATAAAACCCATCTTCCACAAAATCAGATAAAAACAAAATAAATGAATGCTCCAAAATGATTTTCTTTTTCAAGGGAAAGTTAAAATAATCATAATATTATTTGGGGGTATGTTGATTATTTTGATAAGCAGAACCCTTAGGCTTTGAAAGCAACTTGTACTTTCAAATAATTCTTGTTACAATTTCTTATTCTTCACACAGACAGGTTCTATATCCTTTTCCCCACGATCTGCATTATCTTATTTCCCCCTCTCCATCCTCTACCTAAACATTAACAAGTCAATTTGTTTTTACTTTTAGTGCAAATACTCTCAGTCTGAGAGAAAATTGAGATTCAAAAAATTCCAGAAATCTACAATATCTATGTAGTCAGAAATCTTGTAGTTAATAATTACCAAGAATAATGTTCAATTGTAGGTTCACTTTACCTTTCAAAGGTGAATCAGAGATAACATGTCAAGTTTTAAAAACTATAAATTGTAACATTAAGAAGACCATTATTAGCTTTTTCACGAAGAAAGAAATATTTCAGAGACAGTGGTTAGTGGCTTATAAAGTTATAGACATCTGAAAACATGGCAAATCATTCTCATAAATTCTCATACAGTTCAAGTTCAGAAAAAGACACCTTTTGCAATGAGATTCACCTATAAAAATACTGCAGCAGACATGATGTGTTTCTGTAAGAGATCAAATGGCACACATGAGACTTAATATTTGGGGCACTGTTAGGGTCTATTCTATGACAATTTCACACCTGTGCATTACAGCACAGTGAGAAATAGACTGTTACACCTGAGGTCATTGTTATTCATAAATGACAAACCATTTATTAGATTGGCTTAAAAACTATTTTCACCTAGGTTAATTATCTTTATCAACTCGGTGATATAAAACCAGATCAAAGGGGATAATTGTTCCATCTTTGAGAAGTTAACAAGCACATCTGCTCTTTTGAAACAAGTATTTGCAGTATTCATTTTTCTGAATTATTATACATTTGGTCACAATAATGAAGCAATGCCATGTAACCAAAAGTTACAATTTTTAAAAGGTAAATTGGAACCTCTAAGGTATTTCTTGCTTTTTTTTTCTTAGTAGATTATAATGTAATCTCTGATTTTGAAAAATGATCACCTTATATTTTTTTTCCTTTTGTTTTCTTCACTATAGGTGAGTTGTTAAGTAGAAATAATGGAGCATAGTCAGGGGCAACATAATTCCAATACTGTGGAAATTAATGGCCAGACCTTTGAAGTTAATAGCAGATCTGGGAAAAGCTATGGTGGTTAAGCCCCAAACAAAGTTTTATAGCAAAGATTTTAATAACATAGTTGACAACTAGCAGAAATACGTAAGATTTATCTTTTTTATGCATATTAAAACTTGATATAGATTAACATATGGTACAATTCCTAAGAACTAAACAAATAAAAAAATTAAGGAAAAATGTTTTTAAATTTAAAGGAGAAATAAAATGAGAAAAGAAATTTAAAGGAGAAATAAAAAGGTCATAGACAACTTGGACTTTTAATTTACTAATAACATTAATAGATGACCAAGAAAGTAAAGCTTTGAAAAAGACAAGCAAAAGTAAACTAAGCATTTGTGCTAAAAGTCTAAAAGCCAATGACAAAATAAACCATAGCCTCAAACCGTTCAGGGTACACTCATTAGTAGCCTAGAACCTAGAGAAAAAGTAGCCCATTTATACAGCCTAAGATATTCGAATATGCACATGTGTAAAAGACATTTTGGCCCATTTTTCAAAGAGATTTCTAAGTAGCTCCAGGGAGCTTAAAGACATCGAAAGCTTGAATTTATTAGACAGCTAAACAGGATTGCCACTTCTGATCTTGTTACATGTTCAGGCTTTTATCATTTTTAAGCTACATGTAGAGAGAAGAATTATGTGCCTTTGAAATTATTATAGATGATTTTTAAATTATTTTACATTTCCTCATTTTATGAAGAAGATAACTAGTCTACCAAATTGACTGCAGTTGTTATTTGGCAAATTTCTTTTTCTCAGACCCTTTTTCTGGTTATATGATTTCTTCTCAAATAAACATACATATAAGGATATTAAAATTTACTAATATTCTCTTCCATTTAAAAATTTACTAAATTAGGGGCGCCTGGGCGGTTCAGTCGGTTAAGCGTCTGCCTTTGGCTCAGGGCATGATCCCGGGGTCCTGGGATCGAGTCCCGCGTCAGGCTCCGTGCTCAGCGGGAAGTCTGCTTCTCCCTCTGCCTGCCACTCCCCCTGCTTGTGCTCTCTCTCCCGCTCTCTGACAAACAAATAAATAAATATTTTTAAAAAAGTAAAAATTTACTAAATTTACTAATATTCTCTTCCTATTTCATATGATTTCCTATTAGTTAATTAGTTAATTCCATTTATAACTTGGATCTGAGTTGCCTATCTTGTACGTATCAAATTGAAACAGTCCTTGAGCCTTGAATTTTTGCACAGTCCTTCCAGTGTTGAACCAAAGAAAGCTAAGTGCATACGCCTACAGATCCTGAAAATCAGTCATTGATTTATTACTACTGTGGATTTGAAAAAGCTACTACTCCTAAAATGAACACTAAAAGAAAATTTTAATATTTTAACCTATATATGCATGTAGTCAGATACTCTGGTTTGTAAGATGTCACACTATTTTAAAAGACTGGTTTTTAAAAAAATCTGTTTCTGCTATATGATAACACTTAATCATTTCCTCAAAATTCTGCCTGATTTGCTCAAGTAATTAGGTTACTAAGGAGTTGCAAAGAGATAGTTTTATAATCTTATCTTGATTCATCTTTTATTAAGACTAGAGAGATACTTTCATTTGTAAAAACCTAGAAAATCATGTGTATTGATGAAAGGTGGACACATACTGAACTTAACTGCTCTGAGACTTTTCGGAAGGAAAAAAAGGAGAATCAAATCACGAGGCGATAACATTTACTGAGAACTCCTACCACCACCACTCCCACAAGACCACCAGTCTCTGTCATAACACAGCACAGAAGGGTTGAACACAGGCAGATGAAAACAATCCGAAGCAAGAATTTAACACATGCCTATCATTTTTCTCAAAATGGTTTCTCTTATTAGCACAAGGGAAACTGATTAATTTCTCTAATACTTTATCCAATGTTTTGATTTCTACAAAGCACTCAAATAATAAGAAACAGTATTTACTTATGGTTAAAAAAATGTCCAAGGGAAAGGTTCCCTATTTAGAAAACAAAAAACAATAGGAAAACCCGAAGTCCATCTTTTAAATAATCAAAAGAATATCAGGTCCATATAAATTTCACCTGCTTACTTAGGGTACTTCACATATCCACTGATACTCTATTTGTTATAATGACAGTTATGTGTCCACTATAGTCACTTTCCAAATTCTTTCACAAAAAATATACCATTAAGAATTTAAAAGGAAAAGAAAACAAATCAGAAGTAAAGTGTGTAAAACACTTAGGTCCAAGACTAGATGACTGTTAGGAAATTCTGGAATTTTAGAGAAAAAAAAGGGGGATCATAGAGCTTTTCTAAATAAACCAATATCCATATTTTATAGATAAGGAAGGTCAAGCAGGTTAAGTGTTCAAGTGACAAGGTGAAGGGCACGAAAGAGAGTGGGCACTCATAGCAACATCATCCCAGATCGATCTCTAGAATCCTCATTGGCCTATAAGTCAGCATATGTTGCACAGAAACTAGTTAATATTTGACGGCTACTCCAAGATGAATCTTTATTAGGTATTTTCAAATCCTGTATAATTAAAAATGTTTCTCAAAAAAAATAAAAGCAAACAAAATTTATAATTAGAAAAAAGTCTAAGTTTTAGTCTATAGTATCTAATAATGATACATATATTTTCTACTGGGGCTATCTAAAATAAATGTAAAAAAAAGGGGGGGAGATATTGTATCAAGCATATGAAGTAACTAGTTTCAAGTGGATTTCATATGGAATGAATGTGTATATATATATATATAAAATGAAACATACCAAAAAAATACAAAGCACTAAGCATAAACATTATTACCATTCAGAGACCAAATACTTAAATAATGTATTATCCAACAGGATAATAAAATTGGCATGTCATCCATAAAAACATCAACAATTTCCACAGAAGAGAAATTCTTCAAATACAATATATGAAGGAAAACACTAATTAAAAATATAACTTAAGTTTTACTTACCTCTCCATAAGTCCCACTAAAAGTTACTGTCTACAATAAGCTCACATGCACAAAGGTTTTCCAAACTCACATACTGGATTCCAAATACTGCAAATTAATTCATGATCATTTCTGGAGTTCATGTTGTGATATCAGAGAATAGCTTAGAGTCACCATAAGGGTTAAGACAATCATTTTCTACTGCATACTAGTGCTATTCTAAGCCGATAGTGTGTTTAAATCCACACCAATGAAATCAATACAGCACTGTTCTATTCAAGGTGAGACCAAATAAACCTGTCTGAAGCTTTGAGAAATAGGCTTTGCAGTATACTTTGAGTGCTAAATGCCTTTCAGTCCAGAGATCTGTCATTAAATAATCATTAGCCATCATTCACTCTTCCTAAAAAGCTTAACATCTAAACTTGTTCAGCATCCACTAAAGCATTAGTATAGACTACCAAGTAAGTACTCATTAGCACTTAGGGATGTTTCAACCACTCTGTTTACTGGTCACTGTCTTATCAAAAAATACCCCAAAATATTAACCCATAATTTGCCACTAGATTAGAGGGCAATTTATACAAATGATTAGTAAAAAGGACATTAACATAATGATCAGTCTCTTTTGGATAACACGGCATAACTCAGAGTTAACAATCAACTCTTTCCTGTCTGATCTATCCAAATAAAACCTGATGTCTTTCCTACCATTCAGCATCATATATAATTCAGCATCACATATAAGCCAAATAAAATCAAGTTAATCACAATAGAGAATTCATCAGGAAGTAATCTTGGCTTTGATCCTGACTCTACTCTATTATTTATTTATTTATTTATTTATTTATTTATTATTTTTTAAGATTTTATTTACTTATTTGACAGAGAGAGACACAGCGAGAGAGGGAACACAAGCAGGGGGAGTGGGAGAGGGAGAAGCAGGCTTCCCGCGGAGCAGGGAGCTCAATGCGGGGCTCGATCCCAGGACCCTGGGATCATGACCTGAGCCGAAAGCATACGCTTAACGACTGAGCCACCCAGGCGCCCTGATCCTGAATCTATTTTAAAATAATGCTTCTTTTATCAATGCTATTCATGTCTCACTTTCAAAATATGATCATCTCAGCTGCTGAATATCTACTATAATGTACCGTGCATTATTTTAGATATCATTAACTAGGGAGAGAAAATTCAGATACATTTACCTTCTATTACCTGAAAGATTAAATAATATAGAATGATCTGTATTTAGTAATGTTATTAGATCATATGGATAAATTTGGTGATCAAGGTAATTTTCTCTGAACTTATCAGAAGTTAATTCTTGTATGTTATTACAGTAATCCTCTCAATTTCAAGCTAATATTAATGAAGATGTCATTTCTGAAAGACATTAATTCATTCTTCATTTTTAAAAGCTCAAATAAAAATATATGGCCAGATATCTAGGATCTCATCCTTAGTTTTACAACTTAACACATTCAGTTTTAATATAGATTTCAACCTAAATGAGAGTCATGATATTATATGGACATTTTATTAAACTGGATGACATCTGATATTTTCCCAGGAGGATTTAGATAACTAAATACAAAAAAGTATTCTTTTAGCTCTTAGGTACTTTAAATGCCAAATATACACTGTCTGAATACAAACTAAAATATTTAGAAACTTTCTAGTATTCTAATTATCATCTTATTTGATTTATAATGTTTACTTTTTTTTTTATCAATACCCCAACATAAAGTTTCAATTGCTAAGGTATGAACAAATGCAATATTATTTGGATAGTTTGGTAAATGTAATATCATAATATTATATCTCAATTATAAAACATTTTAAGGCTCAGAAGTTAAAGAAGGTAATATAAAACCAAATCTCATCACAGATGGTCACATTTTCCCTTACATGCTGCATTGAGACACATTTTCAATATATTATCGAATATAAAATGGACATTCCTTTTACTGGTTAAGGTACATCAATAGTTGTACCAAATAATCAAATAGTTAACTAAAAACAAAGTAACAGTCCACTAATTTTACAAAGGAAAAAGTTCTTTGGGAAAATGCAAGAAAAATAGTAAAACTAAAACTCACCTTCTTATGTACAAGTATAATGTGGAAGTAACAAGAGAAAAGGGGAATATCCAAGTTAACATGAATATTGTGAATGTAAACTAGTCACACTTTCCTAGAAGAGCCTTGAATCTCAAAAAAATTGAAAGTAGTGTTTTGCACTAATATATAAAAACTCAAAGTTTTACAATTATCATAATTTGCCAGAAAAGGCAATATTTTAAAAAAATTTATCATACACAAAATTAGCACCACTGAACCTGACTCTGACCTGGCCCTCCTTGAAACAGGTAAACTCTTTTAGAACCTCAGGTAAATTCTCATTTTTTCATCTACAAAACAATGCTGGCAAAGTCAGCAAGGCCTGACAAAATGCTCTCAGAATCTGTACCAAGAATCTCTTACTGCTAATCTCTTACCGACTAAGGAATCAATATTTCAACATACCATACTATCTCTCTGAAATTTTAAGTAATAAGCTTTGCTTTTTTATCATCACAATTAATTAATTTAAAACAAAGTAGACTTATTATCTTTACAATTCAATTTAGCCTCTTGTTTTAAAGGTAAAAATAAGAAATGGAATTTATTTGCCCTTCATACCAATACAATTGTTTTGTATATACTAAACAATTACACTATGAAAAAGAAACAAAATGTTGTTTCCAAATAATTCATGCCTTTAAAGATATGTTAGATTAACCGTTAATACAAAAACATGATCAATAAAAGCAATTCATTCTTGGCTCTCAAATCTCACTGGGTATAGGTGAAACTTCAATAAAACCAGTACTCTTCTGGATTTTACATTTTGAAGCATGATTACTATTTTATTGAAAAGTATACAGGAGTAACACACTATTTGAAATTATAGTCATTTTGAAACTAAGTTACAACTTATCCTGATTCTTTATGAATAGACTAGGTTCTTATTGGAAATCAATTGGAAGGCAGGTAAAATTAGATAGCCATGGTTACCAGAATATCAATAAGAGATACAGCAATACCCATTTCTAACTCTGATGCTAAAATAAAAAGATACTAAAATAAAAAAGACATTTTCTGCAAGAAAATATTTAAGATGCAGAATATATTTGTAATGCCATTAGACAGATCCTGAACTACACAATGAAAAAAATTATTTTCATTATTATTTCTATCAAAATTATAAATTGATTTTATTTTATATTTGTCATTTGGATGTCTTAAAAAAAAAGACTACACTAAATTGTAAGGATATAGAATAGGCAATTTAAGCTTTATTGCATTTCAAATATTTAATTAATATAGACAACATTAGGTAAATGAGAACATTTTTCAAAAAATGTACCGAATTTGCTATGCTGACTTTAAAAGCTGACTGTAGACAATTAAGAAACAAAAAGTAGAAAAAAAAAAAAAAAGTAGAGTTCATCACAAACATATTTAAATACATTGCACACAGATCCAGAAAACTCAAACTGAAACATTAGCATTACTTGTGAAATATCTTCAGAACACATTACACGGTAAACTTACATTTTTAAGTTATTAAATCAGTATCAGATCAAAAGCTCACATTAAAAAATAAAGTCTACAGAGTTCCAAGGTATATAAACATAATAAGTGACAATAGTAAAGTGCTTCTGAAAACTGTTGCAGTTTTGCTTCTGAATTTTTCATTATTGGTTAATGCGTATTTCTATGCAAACTGTCTCGTCCTTTCTATACAACTGAATCTACTAAGGCTTTCTTTTTTTTAAAAGGCATAACTATGAAATTATAAAATATACTAATATATTAATAATCTATCTCATTTATTCCTTAAATATCAATTTTTTAAAAGAAATGCCCATACCTAAAAGGTACAATAATCACTGAAATATTTTTGGTATGAAAGTACTGAAAGCATCTGACAATAACTGTTGCTGTACTGTGACAGTTTACATTACACACTTGAGGCTATTAAGCATGCATTCCTTATCCTAATTAAATGTTCAAAATGGCTAGATTTAATTTTCATAAGAGAGACAAATCAATATCATGATACTTGTTTTTCTTATTTTCCAAAATCCCTAAACCTATACACACTGCTCTCTCCTAAAATGAGAAATACAGAAAATCAGTAGCTTCTTGAAATACGCTACCAACAGTCCTGTTCAGAAATGAAAGGCCAATACTATATTAAAGAAAAAAAAAATGAAACCACAAATAAGTAACAGAGTTACAGGCCCCACTGTATTGTAGAAGCTCAATACTGGACTGCTCTGCCACTGGAGGAACTCCAGAGAGAGTTAACCTGGTGTGATAAAAGACTTGACAAAGCAATTCTGACTGTGTAGCAATGCTAAGTTGTGGACTAATACAAGAACAGGGGGCCCAATCGCTGTCTTTCACCACACGCAATTTACACATGGCTTTATCAATAGCCCTAGTGCTGAATACGGAACACACTCTATTTGGCTTTCAGTCAATTAAGCTTTAAGCTGTCAGCAAACAAGACTTTTAAGTTAATTTTGAATCACCACGAATCAAGTTGAAGGTTGTGAAAGGGCGGCTCACAAACCGGCATGAAAAAAGGCAGTTTAATTGCCTCTGAATAGCTATTATATGCTGCAATTGGCCTATTGAATCTTAGGTGATCTATTTATTTATCAAAGTGCAACCATCAAAGATTAGGGAAAGAGTGAATAATAAGAAGTATATATTCCCTATTTTGCATAAGCAACTGATGTGCTTGCAAAGGTATAAAGAATTCAAATTTGAAACATATTTTCTAACATAATTTCTAAAAATTTCATGAATTAGAAAATTAGCAACTCAAAGTAGGCAGCATCAAAACAGAGCAAGTATATTTCTAGGAAAACAGGCTTCTCTAAAAAAAAAAATACACTTGTTACCATAAAATATTTTCACTTATTATTTGAAATAAAACTGATGATTTAGAATGCAAATATTCCTTTATGAATTGATCAAATACAGAGAGCCAGAGAAACAATTATAAAACTGAACTGAATCAGAAATTTTAAAACATCTTAATTTAGAATTCTTTAGATTAACTTCATTATTAATTGTATGAAGGGAAAGAACACCAAACGTAATTTTAATAAAGATTAGAACTAAGGGTTTCTCAAAATGGTATAATCAAATTAAAAGGATTATTATATTCCTAATACTGCATAACCTCTATTTTTAAGAAAGACTGTGGTTGACCACAATCCTAATCAGTTTTTTCCTGAAATTACTTTTTTTCAATTGCATGTACTCTGTTTATTATTATAGGGTTACTCATGAGTGCTGGATGCATATATTGATTTTTTTATTAGAAGAGAGCACTGAAGCATTAGGTCGAGGGGGGAAATGCTCAGGTTTTATAAACAGATGTAAACGTAGATCAAATTTAGGGATGGTAAAACTGAACCATTTTGTTTTGGCCAGAATGAGCTATGGTTCTTTCTACATGGTAGTCTTTCAATAGTAAATGTACTGAACCACGCATTCATGGTTGATTTACATAGGGAAATCATAGGGAGATTAATTGTTATAAAGTATTAATGGTTTATAAGAATTTGGATAGAATATGAGCTAATTTTAGTATTCCCTCAAGGACAATCACATATTCTTGGAAGCCTGGACCCATCACTTTGTATTTTCAGTCAGCAAGGGTAATGGGCTTGGGGCTGAGTCCTGACTACCATCATTCCAGGAATTACTACATAGTCAGGGGCTGAAATTCAGTGCAAGTATGGAAACCCTTTCTCCTTCTCTCTTCTCCATTCCAGTATTATAAAATACTTTTTTACATTTATATTCACAAAATACCTTATAATCATTTACTAGTTATTACCAACAAAAATCAATGTTACTAAAACCATAAAGATGTCAATGTGGAGAATGCCTATATGACTTCTACGAGCAACAGAAGGAAACATTAAGCGTAAGAGCCGGACTTTCCAAGATAAAACACAAGTAGAAACCATGTGAAGAAGGGATATTCTTTTTCTTCATCATTACTGAGCACTGTAAAAGACTTCTTTGTGCTCAATGGTCCTGAATGTCCATCGTGCATCTCCTACCATATTTGTGTATTTTATATATTTATGTTAAGATACACCGTGTTCCAACACTTCCATATTACTTCCACCAACATCCATGTCTTCCAAGTGAGAGGGCAACAAAACAGAGAACAAGACAGCCAGTCTTCTCTCCATTTTGCCGTAGCTTACATTCAGGGAAAGAAGGCAAACACACAGACAACGAACTACAAAATGCGAAGTGTGGTAATGTAAGAGACAAACAAAAGAGACTGACAGAGAAAATCAGGCAGACAACAATCAACCCCAGGCAGAGGGCTTGGAGATAAGGAAGCTGAGGCAGCGCACTGGAATAAGTGGCGCGCGTCTCACAGCTAGTAAGGGATGGAGCCAGAACTGGTAGTCCTAACCCTACCTTAAAGAAACGAAAGCTAGGTATGAAATCCCCTTTCTTTAGAGATCTCCG
This sequence comes from Mirounga leonina, assembly GCF_011800145.1. Classification (NCBI taxonomy): domain Eukaryota; kingdom Metazoa; phylum Chordata; class Mammalia; order Carnivora; family Phocidae; genus Mirounga; species Mirounga leonina. The sequence goes on from NW_023270854.1 coordinate 18,061,689, forward strand.
CACTTAACAGGGAAGCAAAGATAAACCAACAAGTAACTGAAACGCAAGGAAGAAAGCAATACTTGTCATTAAGCAAGGGCAACCGCAATAAGAAAGTCATGGACTTTCAGAGGAAGTTGACCTCAGCTGGGAGGACGGTATGCCTCCCAGAGGTGCCATTCCAGACAGGTCCCCAAATCCATTTGGATTTGATAAGAAGAAATGGGGGGAGGGGCACAGTAAAAGAATAAGAATGTATAACAGAGGCTGAGGCCTAGCCCAACCCCTATTCCACTCTCACCCCCTCCTGCTAACGGCCTCCTCCTTATTCCCCCTTTATCCTGCTCTATTTCCTCCCATGCTACCTACCATCTTCTAGGATACTATAAAATATACTCATTTCTTATGTTTTTTGCACCCTGCCCCCTGCAACTTTCTCTCCCTGCTAAAGTGTAAGCTGCCTGAAGAGAGGGATTGAGATTTCTGTCATTTTGTTCATGGATGTTTTGCTCAAGGGCCTAGAACAATGCCCGGCACATAGATGCTTAATAAATATTTTTGAATTAATGAATAAAGCATACAAGCAGAATAGTTCCAGTCACACGTGGGAAACAGGAACCAGTTTGCTTTTGGCCCAAAATAGAGATCATGAAAGCAGTAAGTGGGACCTAAGCTTAGAATATCAAGTAGTTTTAGAATAGAGGCCTTGAATACAGGCGAAGGCAATTAAATTATATTCTAAAAGCAATGAAAAGCCAGTGAAAAATTTTTAATCAAATGGTGATTATTAGGAAGATCCATGTGGCAACTGCGCATTTAAGAGATATGAGCTATGAGACAATAGATACTGAAGAGCTACAAAGTAGGGTAGCGGCAGTGAAAATGTAAAAGAGAAGATATTAATACAGCAATAGATAAAAACTTTGTGTTGTATCTCCACGTTTCACAGAGCTAAGAGGCACAAAGAGTCAAACATAAATTTAAGGTTTCAAATCTGAATGAATGGTGCCATTAATAAATATATGTTCAGTTTAAACATAACTGAGTTTAAAATATCTTATGGATATCCTGGCGAGCACCTGAAAATACCAGCCTGGATGGAGCTCAGCAGAGACGAGGTGACGAGAGAGAACGCTGAACACCACTCCTGGGCAGGCGATGAATAATGCTATGAGGTTGGCGGAGCTTACCAGAAACGAGGACAGAGAAGTGGACTGAGCTGAGAACTCTGGGAAAAACCTAATTACTACTAAACTTTAGGAGACAGAAAAGGAGCCACAGAGAATGTGGGAGAGGAAGACCCCTTTCCTACTTTCTTATTCTGACAAATCTTTACAAAGCCTTTCAAGTTGCACCTGAAAAGTCAGGTCTGGTAGCTGGCCTGTCCTCTGTGCTCCCACATTGCCTAGGACAAAGCCTCATGGAGGCATTAAAAGGCTTTTTTGTGATTTGCCACTTGATATGTCTTTTACCCCAGAGCCTACTGCAGGATGCCCCAGGGTGTGTGCATGCACACACACACACATATGTGTATATATATATGTATGTGTGTGTGTATATATGAGTGTGTGTTTGAGTGTGTATAAAAGATCTGGTGCTGCCAATATGTATTTATGTTTGTATGTGTGTCTCAGTATGTGCATAAGAGTTTCCTTCTGCCAATATGTTCATGGTTTCCATGGAGAACCATGCCCCAAGGGAAATACTAAATCAGAAAGCACTATTTAAAACTTCCCTTTCTCTCTAGTATAAAAGAACGAAGAAGTTCTACATATTGCCTCAAAGGAAGACAATTATTCTGGAATGTTTGGTAATGAGACTGACATGCTGCCCACTATGCTAAGAAGGTGACTGGAATGTTTGGTAATGGACCAGTAGAGGATTTTAGAACCATAAAGCCAACACTACCTACAGAATTTCAGTCTCCTTCCCAGGGAGGTTCTGGACGCATTCTCGTAGGGTCCTCAGTGCTAACTTAAGCTGACAAAGAAGTAATTAGAAGGTATAAAGGCAGATATCTCCCTCATATGACGTAACTTTCTCCTTCTAGGTTACAAAAAGAATTAAACGAGAAAGGTAGCCATAAGCAAAAATTTTAGAATAGCTGTGGTGTCAGCTAACAATCTCTACTTCTCAAAAATGTACCAGAGAAGAGGGAGGACAGTAAGACAGCATTAACCTCTGGTTTTAAAGTATTATTTTTCCTTAGAGAAATTTTAGGAACTATAGGCAGCTATTCAGTACTTTGTTATAGGTCATAGGTATCAATATGGAAAAGTCTTAGTAATTACAGGTAAACAGCCTAGAAATACAAACTAACAATAAATCTTCTACTTAAGTAAAATGCGGATCATTCTTATTTAAATCAAGGAAGATGTTAAAAGTTACAGGATCTTAAGAGAAATGAAAGTTGATTTCTTCAGTATAATAAATATTCACAAAGGACCAACAGCTATGAGTCTGAGCACTCAGACTATATCAGACTATGATTATTTCCACAGATTCAGTCTTAGAAATTTTAGAAGAAAATTGTTAGAAATTGGGGGAAGTCGTCTTATTCACCACTCCTCTAGTTTCCTTCAAGAGATTTTCCCTAAGCTCTCTCCCAGCTTGCTGGTCCATCCTTCATTCAGTGCTTCCAGGTACTAAAAAGACTTTTCTGATGGATGAGTCTAGGACACGGAATTTGTCCTAAGTAGCTTGGCCCCTTCGCCTCTCTTTGGGATACGTTGTAAAGAAAGGACATTCTGCTCTGCTCTCAAGGTTGTGAGTTTTACAGAAGCGGGCACACAAAGGGGAAAGGCAGAGGTTTTTCAGCATAGCCTGTGATGAATAATTAATTTCACTGTAAAAGGTATTATGGAAGAACAAAGAATAACCAAGATACTTCTGAAGAAAAAAATGAGGGAAGATTTGCCCTACTGGATATAAAGACTAGTTATAAAACTACAGTAATTAAAACAGCATGGTATGGTGCAAGGATAAATTTACAAATAGAATAAAATAAGGAGTCAAGAAACAGAATCCAGATACATATACAATTATCAGGAAAGAAAGGGTTATTTATATGAGTAAAAATGAAAGTGGAACTCTACCTTAAATCATACATAAAAATCAACTATAGGTGGATAAAGAACTTACATGTCTGTAGGAAAAGTTTAAAACTTTTGGACAAAAACATGGATGATGATATAGGGAAGAATTATATTAAGTTTCTAAAACCACTAGTTAAAAAAGAAAAGAGGGATGAATTAAATTACATAAAAATCAAAAACTCCTTTTCATCAAAGCACTTTATAGAAATGAAAATATAATACACAAACCGAAGGACGATACATTCGTAAATAAACTAACTATTAGTATTCTAAACATATAAAGACTTCTACAATTGAAAGACAATGACCAATTAAAAGAAATGGGCAGCAGACTTGAACAGGCATTTCATGGAAGAAGAAACACGCAGGCTCAAACTCATTAGTAAGCGCGGAGACCAAGGGCACAGTAAGATACCATTTTACAAAGTTGATCATTTACATATCTTAAGACATAGCAATTACAGTCCTAGGTATGCACTCAAGAGAAAATTGTATGCATGGGTATAAAATACATGGATAAGGATGTTCATAACAGCACTGTTTGTAATAGTAAAACCAAACACAAAACCCTAATAACTCAAATGTCCATTCATAGCAAAACGAATAAACAAATTATTGTTTTACTATTTACTATTAGTAAGTAGTAAAGACGAGTGAACCACAGCTACATACAACATAAATGGATCTTTGTAAGACAATATAAAGTGAAAAAAAGCAGGTACCAAAAGATTATATATATACTGAGACAGCTTTTTATAAAGTTTAAAACAAGTGAAACTAAACAATATATTGTTTAGGCAACCCTATGCAAGAGACAAAATAAACAGAAAGCAAGGAAACAATAGACATGAAATTCAAAAGAGTGGTTACCTCTAAGAGAAGGCAGGAGGATGGAATAAGGCAAGAACACACATGTAGGTATAAATGGATGGTAATCTTCTAGTTCTTGTTTGGGTGGTGTGGTGGGCTTGGGTGCGACATAGTAATTAAAATTGGCTAACTCATAAATAGAATATATTTTAAGTTAGGTAAATGAAACAGGCCCTTTAATTTAATGGATCAATGATGATTGTTTTGTTGCATTTGGGTATCTGAGTTAAACAGGGGAAACAGGGACGCCTGGGTGGCTCAGTTGGTTAAGCGTCTGCCTTCGGCCCAGGTCATGATCTCAGGGTCCTGGGATAGAGCCCTGCAGCATTGGGCTCCCTGCTCAGTGGGAAGCCTGCTTCTCCCTCTCCCACTCCCCCTGCTTGTGTTCCCTCTCTCTCCTTCTCTCTCTCTCTGACAAATAAATAAATAATTAAAATCTGAAAGGAAGGAAGGAAACATCCTGAAAGTAAATAGGAAATGAAAGACATTATATATACTGCATACAATCTTTTAAAACCATTAAAATCAAGGTTAAGAATAATGTTTATGATAAAGGCTAAGTAGGGGATAAAACATTAGGACACAGAATTATGTATTCCCTATAATAACTTTAAAAATGCATAGGAAAGAAGACTGGGAGGAATTTGTCAGTATGTTAATGGTTACTGTGCTGAGACAGTGGTATTCCATATTTCTTTAGCTTTTCTGTTTTCCAAAATTTCTGCAAAGTAATTTACATTCCTTTTGTAATTTTAAAAAGTATTTAAAATTTCATACAAACAAAAGGAAAACTTTTTAAGGAAATTTCATATTTTGCCTGAGTCCTTCATTTCCCCATAAACCAGTAACCAACATTTACAAGTTCACTAATTCAATGAATTTAAATCTATTTGCATATTTATGTAGAGCAAACAAATGTGTGACCATGGTAACTTAATGTTGCAAAATGTTAACTGGAATTAAAATTAAAAATTAAAAAAAACACACAACAAAGCGTAGAAAATATTTTTTGAAAAATAAAATCATGCTAAGGTACTTATTTAGGTGGAGCCTTAAGTTCATCAGCAAAAGTGTTTACATTTTTACTTCAAATGAATGTAAATATCCACAGATATTCAGCAAGCTAAATATTCTAGTACATATATCCATATATGCATATGTACCTATGTATTTTTTTCTACATATATGAACTACATTTATACTTGCAATATACTTGTTTACACAATATCATTGTGTCCCCAGAATGGCTTAAAAATGTAAGGATTATTCTGGCAATATTAAAAGTAATGCTAGCCTCTTGATATTTAGATGAATACTAAAACGTACTAAATATCTAAGATGGCATTAAAACAGATAGTAATTGTTATTTACTATAAAGGAGGTACCCTGGATGCTTTCTTATAGGACACAATGAATGAACTGACAGAATAAGAAACTTCTAATCCAAGCTCTCTTGCCAGCTGAGGGCCCAACTATCTAGAAAGAGGCTACAAGTATTCCTGGGTCATTCCAGGGTTACTTAAGTATACATGAGCCTATGTTTGTATGGGAACTTAGATCAGAATTTCCACCACTGGTGGTACAAAAGAAAACTGTTTTTGAATAGCTACCATGTCCTAGGCTCTGGATCAGGTATTTTACACGTTTAGGTGGTATGACATAGAGTCCAAGCCCTGGCATTACCAGACCGAATCTGGATTCCAGCCTTTCTGCACACAAGCTGAGTGAACTTGAGTAACATACTTAATCTCTCTGAGCTTGAGATTCCTCATCTCTAAAATGGGGACAACATAAATCTGATTAGTTTGTCAGGATTAAAGAGAAAAAGCATCTAGTTCATAATACTGGAGACCTAATAAATAAATGGTAACCATTATTATTTTATCGGCAAATCAGTAGACTGCCCCCTATATTTGGAGTTTTTAGAACATTAACAAAATAAAACAGATAAAAAGATCATTGGCAAAATCAAGTTCTATTTAATCTTTAAAAGTGACAAGCTGCATTTAGTTTAAGTATAGGTAAAGTTTTGTTTGCTTTTCCCCAGCCCAGAAGAGCAACACCCCGCTTACAATCCTAAAAGGTTTAAGCTGGTGTTGTTTTGTCAACACAAGCACAGTCTCCTAACGTACACATTACCAATACACTGTCATGTAGTCAGACACAACAAATTCTTTTTCAGCAACTCAAAATATCAGCATGAGGACAAAAATTCCTTTTCTGTCCTGTTCAGAAATGAAGTAGGTATTTCTAATACTATTATATGGCAGGACTTCACACTCATAATTCTGATAAAAGCAGAAACTAATGTCAAATTCTGAAGTAAGGACAAAGATTCCTTTGGCTAGGGCCTTCCGCAACATTTGAGCCCCTGAACAAAACCCAGTGAACTTAGACACATCAAGTAGTTTAAAGTCACGAAGTCCAATTGTTAAGGTACCTGTCTGGCTACTACCTAGAGGGAGAAACGGTGTTTGTAGCCTTATACAAAAATGTTTTCCTAGGGCGCCTGGGTGGCTATAGTCAGAAGTCCAACTCCTGGTTTCAGCTCAGGTCATGATCTCAGGGTCCTGAGACTGAGCCTCGCATGAGACTCCACATCCACCGAGGCGCCTGCTTGAGATTCTCTCTCTCCCTCTCCTTCCCCCTTGCCCCTCTCCCACTCGCTTATGCATGTGCACACATTCACTCACTCACTCAATTAAAAAAAGATGTTTTGGGTGCCTGGGTGGCTCAGTCGGTTAAGCATCTGCCTTCGGCTCAGGTCATGATCCCGGGATCCTGGGATCAAGTCCTGCGCTGGTCACCTTGCTCAGCGGGGAGTCTACTTCTCCTTCTGCCCCTCCCCCCTGCTTGTGATCTCACTCTCAAATAAATAAATAAATAAATAAATAAAATAAATCTTAAAAAAAAATGTTTTCCCTCTGAAGATGACTGGCAATAACAGGAAATAAAGTCATAGCCTAGGGCCCTTCAGTAGGTCCACATTCAGAGCATTAGCTTAAAAAAAGATTTTATTCTCCTTTCCACCTTTATCTTTATTGATCATTGTGGTTCACTCATTATTTTCTATACTTCTCCACTGCATTTCCATTTTAGAATTCTTCATTTCTCCGGAGAAATCCACTAATCCAATGTCACTGATGATTCTCCTTTCACAATCCCTCACTGTCCCCTTTGTCCCTGTCTCAGGATAACCCCTTTCTTCTCTTGACTCCTGCCCTAGCAGCAATAGTACACAGCTTCCTTCCCTGCCGTCATGAATCCTTTTGGCCTTACATTTCCATATGCTCACCCTATCATTTAAAAATACTCCATATGGGACAAAACCATACTATATCAGAGACATCCAATCATATGCCATAAAAAGTCTGTCAATCTCAAAAGTAAGCGGCTAATTATCATAGCTTTCTGCTTTACAGTGTTATTTTCTTCTCTAATGGGATTTTCAGATACAGAAGAATCTAGATTATTACAATTTGACTTACTCTGCAGAACGTATGCCAATTCTATGACTAGGTTTTAGATAATATTAAAGAAATAATTATTCTAAATAACCACATTGTGGGTAAGGGTTATTATCAATAGGAGGTACATACAGAAGTATTAATGATAAAATGATAGGATGTCTGAAGTTTGCATTAAAATAATCCAGTGGAGGGGAGAATAAATAAAACGGACACAGGTTGACAATCATTGAAGTAGGTAATCAGTAAATGGACATTCATTATACTGTCCTAATTTTACATGTGCTTGAAAATTTCCATAATAAAAATAATTTATGCTGCATTAAATTGGGTCTCTGTGTGTTTAGCATTGTTAAATAAGCATAAACAAGACAGGGAATAAATGTATGCCAATTACAGAGAAACCTAATAATCTTAAGTGTATACAGTCTTTGCATGAAAATAATAGAAGTCTTGCTTTAAAATATTTCATATTTTATATACTGCTGATTTTTTAACTTACTCCTGGTGTCTCACTTTATAAAACAAAAATTTAAAGCTAATGAGATAAAATTTCAAACAATTAAAGCGATATTTAGGGTGCCTGGGTGGCTCAGTTGGTTAAGCGACTGCCTTCGGCTCAGGTCATGATCCTGGAGTCCCGGGATCGAGTCCCGCATCAGGCTCCCTGCTCGGCGGGGAGTCTGCTTCTCCCTCTGACCCTCCCCCCTCTCATGTGCTCTCTCTCAAATAAATAAATAAAATCTTTAAAAATAAATAAATAAATAAAGCGATATTTATGGTTAACAGTGGTTCCACATATTGAATATGCAAAATATTTTATATCACATTTGTCCTAAGTTCCTTAAAATGCAGCATAATATATAAACACCACTTGGTTCTAATTCTAATTCATGCGACTCTGTGTGTCTGACCTTAAAAGAGACTACATCTCATCTTTTTCCAATTTTGAGTACATGCACCAAAACTGAAACTAGTGCCAAACAATCAGTGAGAGCTTTTTAAAGTTTTCTTAAAAGATTTCTGCTATGGGGACAATTTTGTTGTCCACAATGATGAGTGTGCTCTGGGATCAACATAAATAAATATAAAATACATGAATTTAGAAGTAGGTACAAATTTAGTCATTACAATTCTTGTATTCGTGCCCCACCAGCAGACGTCCAAAACTGTCAAAAGAAAATCTATGCTTAACTTCCTCATGTCATTTAATTATTCAAAGGTGGTAGGTCCAGTTTGGTATGACCACTATATACTGTTCAATAAACAGCAGAGAATCTGGACTTAACATTCTCTGAGCATCACACTCGTGCTTAAGAATAAATTGCCTAAGGATAAAGAACACGCTTTTGGATATAAAAAGGTAAAAGGCAAGCAAAATAAAGCTATTTTGGTACAGAAATTTTAGCATATACTCCCACACTGCTTGCTGAGTTCCTTAAAATTAATTCATGTGAACCCAGATTTTCTTTTGTACATCATCATCATCACAGTGTTTTGAAATAACCTTGTTTTTGTTATTAACACTGGCAATTTAAGATGTAAATGCTTAAACATCTCTCTCAAAATTTTGCCTGAATAGAAATGTCTTAGTTTTTTCATTTTACACTGATATACATCCACATCAGTCATGGTAATATGTCAGCTCGTAACATCTTTCTATTCTTAAAATGAATCAAATTGTTCACTTTAAAATGGTTAAGTCGTTACATGAATTTCACCTAATTAAAAATTAAAATCTTTCAATATCTAAACTTATTCCCAAGCTATTTTTTTCACTTATCTTTCCTATGTTTTTCTTAAGTCCACTAGTAATGATCTGATGAAGGTGGCATTTTTAATATACTAATCAAAATTAGAGGTTATAAAACTTGTTTAAAATTTAACAATAGCAAATTTGTTAAACAGATTCAGCTTGTGACATTTTTACTTAAATTTGTTGGTGATTACAGCTGATGAGAAACATTTATAAATCCAATAACATTTTTTCTACACGGCCATTTTGAAATGTCAGCCATTGCTAATCGATAGACTTCTTTTCTCACTGGTCACTATGGCTCACAAAATGGTCACAATGACTAATTCTGAGATCTCTTTACAGGCCCTACCCATAAAAAGCTTGACCCAAATAGTTACTAGTGTTGTATGTTTATGCTTCTTTACTAAGGAAGGAACCAATTATATTAATGGCAATAGCCTCATTTGTTTTTAAGATGCAAATGACTAAAATGTGAGCCTCTTTTAGAATAAGACCCCCAAATTAAACTGCATCTTAACTGCACTGACATCTGTCATTCAGATGTCAACTCATAAACCTGACAAAGTACGAGTTGTTTATACAAGTTTGTGATGTGATAGATGTTTATCAGTCACAGCTCTGAGCAGTCACCTTTGATTCTCAGACAATTAGTAATTTTTTATTAAACTATAAAAATTCACAAAAGAATACACAAATAAAAATTATAACCCTATTAAAATTCCAGTCAATAGTTATGAAAATGTTATTAATTTGTTCTAATTTGAAGTTATACGTTGGTATAAAAAATTCCCATTGACAAATGGGCTAAACCATCTTCTTAGAAGTTTTATTTGAAAGACTTCTTCCAAAGAAATGAAAATTACAAAGCATAAATCACCTAAAATTAATACTTTCTGTTCATACTATCTTACTATCTTCTTTTACTTATAATTTTACAAGAAAGAGGCAAGGAAGAATATATTCATATTTAATACTGCTAGAGGTTAAATCTATTATTTCAGATTTCAATAAAAGTACATGTTTATGACTTTTTTTTATACCATAGCTACTGCTGGATATGGTGGATAGCTTCTCAAGGAGTCATTAGATGCAAACTGAAAGCTGCTTTGATGTCTGTGTAACTGGCCGGTGAGGGAATCACATCCCAAAATCACATCCCAGGATCTGCCCTAACCCTCTCAAATGAGGCCCAGCAGGAGCCCATCCACGGGCTGATTCATGTGGCACCAGCATTGTCCCCAACAGTGGGCCAGGGACTAGTTGGTTGGGAGAGGCAGATGGTTTCATTTGTTCTATACTTTCACTCTTCAGTAAAGTTTAGGCAAATAGTGGCCAGAGAGAAGAGGAAAGTACTGTTACTGCACCTGTCACTTTCATTTCAAAAACAACCAACTCCAGTTGGAAGAGAGTAAGGAAAAATCTGCTAAGTCCAGCTTTAATGTGTCAATAAAACATAGGCTGATTACTTCCTAAGTGACTACACAAAGCTTTCTATTAGTCTTCATGCTTTTTCTTTAAAATTAAACTCACAAAGCTTTAAAAATACGCCTCAGATTTAAAGAAAATATTCTCAGCCAAGTATATGGTATGTTTATAAATATGTAAGCTCCTTTACATATTCCATGAATGAGATGCGGTCAACTGCAAATATTTAAATATCAAAAAGAAACAAAATGTTAACACCAAAGGGCCTGGATTCTTTCCCTCCTATCCTAATCCAAGTTTTCTTAAAGTGCTATTTTAATACAGTACATGAGTAATCTTATACCTACCCGATTTACTATACTTTTTTGCTAACTTTCAAAACATAGTAACATTAAGATCTGAGTTTTAAATTGAGCATGTTAAGCATTTACACATTCTTATAAATACCCCATCAATAATATTTGTCATGAAAATCACAACATATGCAAAGTCAGAAATACAACTTTGTACATGTTGTTGAGATATATTTAAAACTTGATATCCGGGGCGCCTGGGTGGCTCAGTCGGTTAAGCGGCTGCCTTCGGCTCAGGTCATGATCCCGGGGTCCTGGGATCGAGCCCCGCATCGGGCTCCCTGCTCAGTGGAGAGTCTGCTTCTCCCTCTCTCTCTGCCTACTTGTGCTCTCTATCTCTCTGTCAAATAAATAAATAAAATCTTTAAAAAAAAAAAAACAACAAAAACAAAACAAAAAAAACCTTGATATCCATGGAAAGATTTTTTTATCTGCTCTATCACATGACAATCATCCAGTCTAAAATGCCTGAGGTGACTCTTGAAGATCTGGAGGATGATTATCGCTGTTGGTTGCTAATTAAAAATTATATAACTCCAATATCATTGCAACTCAATGCATTTCAAGAATGATTTGAAACCATTTTAAATGCTTATAAGTTAGACTCACTACCACAAATTTAAAACTCATTACTTAAAACCTATTCTGTCCATAAATGCAAGTATTTTGATGTCAGCAGGGCCTATGAAGAAAGCTCTTGGAGTATTCTTAAGAACAAGAGGTAGTTGGGACACCTGGGTGGCTCAGATGGTTAAGTGTCTGCCTTTGCCTCAGGTCATGTTCTCAGGGTCCTGGTACTGAGCCCCACATCGGGCTCCCTGCTCAGCGGAGAGCCTGCTTCTCCCTCTGCCTGCCACTCCCCATGCTTGTCCACTCTCTGTCAAAAAAAAGAAATAAAATCTTAAAAAAAAAAAAAAGGAGAAGAAGAACACGATGAAGATGGCGCCTGGGTGGTTCAGTTGGTTAAGTGTCTGTCTTTGGCCGGAGTCACGGGCTCAGGGTCCTGGGATTGAGCTCCGCGTCAGGCTCACTGCTCAGTGGGGAATCTGCTTCTCCTCCTGCCCCCCCTCCACCCCTGCCTCCCCGCTCATACTCTGTGCCTCTCTCAAATAAATAAAATAAAAATCTTAATAATAAAAAAAAAAAAGAACAAGATGGAGAAATTTGAGTTAGGTGGCTTGGCATGTATTGAGTTAAAAAACTATAGCTACACAGTAATGTCAGGGCTGTTGGCTAGGTGGACTAGCTCCTAGCCATGTGCTTCAGCAATCTCACTGGGGCCTGGTCCACTGGTCCACAATAACCTAGTTAGCATCATGACAACACAGAGGCTTGTTCAGCACATTTATGGAGGATATAAAGCTCGAGGAATAACTAATCCACTGGACAGCAAAGATTCTTGGTCTGGATGATGGCTGAAGCCAACAAGAAACAAATCAAAAAGGATAAATACCAATTCCTGTTTTTACATTGGGAAGACTTGAATTAACAGCACTTTACGAAAAAATGGAGTTTAGGTGATTTCATATTTAGCAGAAGTAAAAAATGTGGACACTTTCTAAAGAAAACCAACTTAATTTCAGAATTACAGTACCCAGACAAAAGAAAGCAACAGTCCCATAATGCTTGTACTGGTCCGCGAGTGGTAGTGTGGTCAGTTCTAGGTGCCAAGGTCTAAGGAATATCACTGATAAACTAGAGTACAGACAACTGAAAGAAGGGTAGAGAAATTATATCATAGGAGAAGTTGCTGAAGGACAAAGAGAGGACATGGGAGGAGAAATTCTTTCCCACATATACATACACACACAAACAAAACAAGCAAGATATGGAAGGAATGATAGTGTAAGCAGTGAGTCCCACAACTGCAAAGGTGTGCGCGCAGTGGGAGCATCCAAAAATGACCCCCCCCTTCCATAACTTACACCCTTGTATCATCCCCTCCCCTTGAGTGTGGGTGGGATCTGGGACTTGCTTTTAACCAACAGAATACAGCAAAGTGTTAGGCTGTCACTCCCATTGATTCGGTTATGTTGTATAGCACTCTCATAATTGGTTACAGTAAGCATGCACAGACAAACGCACCCGGTGACTTTGAAGGAGCAAGCTGCTCTGAAGGGAAGTGCCCATGGGAAGGGCCACTTGGCAGGGAACCGTGGACAGCCTCTAGGAGCTGAACACCTCAGCCCTACGCCTGCAAGTAACTGAATTCTACCAATAAGCAGTGAGACTGGAAGAGGACCACAAACCTCAGATGAGACCCAGCCCCGGCCAGCACCCTGACCGCAGCCTTGTGAGACCCAGAGCAGCAGACGGAGCTAACCTGTACCTGGACTCCCTGGCCCTTGGAAGCTGTGAGATTATTTTAAATGACAGTATTTGTGGTAATTTATCATGTAGCACCAGAAAGCAGTACAGTGTACAAGCAGAAGCTGGATAACCTTTATGGCCAGTGATGTAGTATGAGGAATTCCCTGCACTGGGTAAAAATTGGTCTACAATCTAGCTACCAGACTATGATTCAGGTCTTTCTAACCCTATGAAAATGTAGCAAAAACTGGGGTGGGGGGATTTTTATATGGCACATGAAGGACACTAATATCTCTACACTAAATTCATAATAAAGCACTTACACAACAACATGAATCACTTTACTTCAGCTGACATTTGTAAATGTAAGCATTCTTATTATTGGAATGTTTTAATATTAGGTAACAATTAACTTATTTTAATTATAAACCTAGAGGACTTGAAATAACCAGAATATCTTAAATAAATTTAAATACCGGGGCGTCTGGGTGGCTCAGTCGTTAAGCGGCTGTCTTCGGCTCAGGTCATGATCCCAGGGTTTTGGGATTGAGCCCCGCATCGGGCTCCCTGCTCAGCGGGAAACCTGCTTCTCCCTCTCCCACTCCCCCTGCTTGTGTTCCCTCTCTTGCTGTGCTCCCTCTGTCAAATAAATAAATAATATCTTTAAAATAAATAAATAAATAAATAAAATTTAAATACCATTCTAAGGCAGCTTAGAGTATTCAATTTAGCTCTTCATTATTCTGTGTATGTATCTATTGAGCTGCTCCTGTGCTGCCTTAGCTCAGGCCCTCATCAGCGGGCTCCTGGACCACTGCAACATTCTCCACCTAGCTGGTGTCCCTGCCCTCGTTAAGGGTGTACCCCCACTCGCCCCAGCACTGACCTCCAATATATTCAGCGCCTACAGCCAGAGTGCTTTGACTAATGGAAAAACAGATTACACTTTTACCTTGCTTAAAACTCTTCAATGCTTCCTAATTGTCCCCTGAACAAGGATAAAGCAGCTCAGCATGACATACAAAGCCTTTCATCATCTAGCCTCCCCTTCAGTCAATCCTTTAGGAAGTCCCTTTAGTCTTTGGTCAGTCCTGGCCCTGCTCCACTCTATATGCATTCACAGTGAACCACTGATACTTCCTCCAAAATGCTACACCACCTCTGGCTCTCTCCCTCCCAAGCCCTGACTCCAGCTTGGAAAATCTCCCTGTCCATGCTTTCTGCCTGTCTTGAACTGAAGTTCAAAGACACTCAACTAGTGCGTCATGAGGCCCTCACGGGGGCTCCGCCAGGCCTGTCTGGCTACACTGAAGACCAAGCTTCTGCAGGTGCAGACATCTGCCAGATACACCACTGTGTTGCAGAGAGTAAATGCCACTTCCTTTACATTTAATAGTAAAAAGTCCGCTTCAACATCAAGCCAGGCCCTTTGAAAGATCATGTGCTTACTGGAATGTGCAAAGACTTCCACATGAATACATACAAGCAAGTCAGACATACATCTTAGTATCACAAGTACCAAAGATGCCAGGTCCTGTACCCAGCAATGATGACCTGGATGTAGCACCGTGGCCGTGATTACTACTACTGATGTGGATACTCATCGTGCTGCTGCGTCTTGGGCTGTAATTCTGGGATCTTCTTTATAGACTCTTTTTTATTTTTCAGAAGTTCTCTTCCCTGTCCCTAAGTCAGTCAATTAATTCATTTCTCATTTCATGAGAAAATAACGAGTAAAGCATTAATAGCAGAGATACTTGTGCACGTAATGACAAGTAATGTCAAGTCAAATTCTAATAAAAACCCCAAATTTATCATGAGAAATAGCTCCTCATGAACAGGAAAATGACTCATTTCATTGTGTGTTGTATGTAGTTAAAACCCACAGAAGAGTATGAATGTCATTGTGTGATGAACTGTATACATCTTATCCCAAAACATCAAAATCATTTTAGGTGATGGATGGTAACAAAATTAATAAAACCGGAACACTGGGATAAAATTCAAGTGTGTGGGACGGATCAATGCACCTCTGTGGATTCTCACTTTTCCTTCTAAGAGCTCCCAAATAGTATTTAAAATCCACTGCAGATTTTTGGTGTATCTGAACAGTACACTAACCTGTTCAGAGTTTCATAGATTTCAATTTATCTTCATTTTTAAACATAAAGACTTTTGTCTGTCTGCAGATTATTTTCATTCGTCACATTTTCTTTTTCAGAATTAACCAAGAGTAATTCTGTCATCACTGCAGCCAGTTTTCATAACCCTTGGATGCAAGTGATTAAATCATAAGGAGAAACTAACAAGATATCTAGGTTTTCTTCACTCAGGTACTCACATCAATTGAGCATTTTAAATGTCTCTCCCACTTTTTCCATCCTATACCCTCTCACACCCTGTTGGAACTCTTTCTCCTTTGTCTTCTCCTTTAGAACAGTTAGGAAAAAAGATGGGAAGGAAGGTGGGCAGAAACACACACTAGGCTTGTTTCCAGCTCATTCCAACCTGGTGACATTATTTTATATCATCCTAGCAATGGGCTGATTAACCACAGGAGCAAGGGCAGATACTGAAGTCCAACATCAGGCCCCTGGGGGCTGACAGTAAGATCCCATCTTTCATCCCTGTATCCCACAGTCATAACACTCAAGCTGCCACCCCTTTTCAGCCCTTTTGCTTCCCCACCATTTCAGATAGGATATCTAACAATCCTTGGTTGTTTTGGGGGGCATCCCCAAACTCACACACTGGTGTGAAACACTCAAAATACCTGGCCAAGTCTCCCCACCCCTTCACCATCACTTTTTGTTATATGCTTCCTTGTTTTACCTTTTTAGAAACTTAAAATTTTTAAATTTAGTGTTTATTTTATGAAACTATACATTGTTTAAAGAGTCAAACAGTTCTACAAGTTCGTATGAAAGCAGCAGTCCCCTGATCCTATCCCCATTTTCCACTCTGCAAAAAAACCCCACTTTTGGCTCTCTTAGAAAATCCTACATTGCTGCTTTTTATTTTTATTTTTATTTTTTTTCAGTTTTAGGCTTATCTTTAAGCTTAAAGTTCCCCACTATGGTCAATTAAAATTGGGTTCTCCCTCACATATACACAACCTACTTGTACACATCAGACACACATCCATATTCACTCACACACATTTGTGCACATGGTCTGCTTTCTTTCTCTGCTTATTATACCACGGTTCTTATTAAACTATTATATAATCAATATTTACATTTTCATTATGATGTGTATGCTATTTACAGCTCAACCATGTGATTTATCAATCATGATAAGTTTTTCAATACTATTTTTTCTCTGCCCTGTAGTTAATAATTATCTTTTGTTGGTGGTGGTTTTCTGTGACCTAATTGTATAAATCTGGAATATAGAGAAGTAGGCTAGGGAGCAGAAATAAGTCCAGCCTGGGAAGTGAAACAGTTAGATCTTGCAAAATATCTGGAACATAGTTTGACACATTTGAAGAAACCTTAGTGAACTTAATCCAGTCACTGATTGAGACTCTTCTCATAAGGAGGGGCTATCAGACCTTGAAATACAAATGCCAATCTCCCAGAATTCTCTTCTCCATGCAGTCCTCCGGGTGGCTAGGTACCTGACGTTACATTCCTAAGAGGTGCCAACTCATGAAACAGTGGGATAGCATCCATAAGGGGGCCAAAGTTTATGAGGTATGTTATCTGGATCACTGGATCCCAGGCTGCCTCTCTCAGTTTACGCCCTCATTTTAGTGGAACACACCTCTTCCTCTAGTTCCTGATAAAAGAGAAAGGGAGGTACATTTTTTTTGAGATCTTGCATTTCTGAAAATGTCTTCATCGTACTCACACTGAATTTATATTTTCGTGTGGTATACCTTATTCTACTTTTGAACATACTGTTTTTAAAAAGTGTACTAACGAGTAAGCATCTTTTGAAAGTCTGAGAACTGCATTAAAATTTTCTCCTTCTTGGGGCACCTGGGTGGCTCAGTTGGTTAGGCATCTGCCTTCAGCTCAGGTCATGACCTCAGGGTCCTGGGTTTGAGCCCTGCATCAGGCTCCCTGTTCAGCAGGGAGTTTGCTTCTCCCTCTCCCCACCACTTGTGCACTCTTTCTCTCTCTCAAGTAAATTTAAAAAAAAATTCTCCTTCTTCCTTGGCAAGACTATTAATGATAGTAGGATGGGAGTTTTCTTTTATCCTTTAGATTTTATCATCTTTTAAATATGCTTTCCTAAGTCTAGCAGTGACTCTCAACTGAATGGCTGTATCAAAGTCTTCAGACAGCTTTTTTATATCATTATCTCCTCATTTTACCACTGATCACCACTAGCCAAACATAGGTATAATATGCAAATTAACTCTCCCTCAGCTACTGTAAGTATAAAGTAGTATTTTCTCTTAAGGATGTCCTTTCTATTTCATCAAATGATTCACTCTTCTTGGATAAAATTCAATTCAGACAATAAGTGTGGTAAAAAATAAGCCAAATATAAAAGCACTTAGGAAATTAGAATAATTCGTCAATATTTCCTGAGGCAGCTTTTAGAAATTTCTGAAAACTTGCATGGAAGTTCGGATGTAGCTTTTTCTCTATATATAAAGTATAAATTTGTCTAGTAAATTTATATCCCTGGGAGTGATCAACTACATAGAATAATCATTAAGTCATCTAAAAGAACTGATTTATAAGTGATTTATAAGTTAGTTACAGATCGTTTATTCTATTTACTAAAACAAATCACTTAGAGTGATGGTGGTGGCAATGCGGGGTCAGGAAGCAAGGGAGGGGGACACACAATACTTCTCAAGCCCTTATTATGGGCCAGGCCAGTTCCTCTGCTAAGGTTAGAAGCATTATCTCATTTAAACTTCCCAACAATCTTACTCTCCTTATATTTCAGGCGAAAAAAACGGAGGCTTCCCACAGTCAAACAACTTGGCACAAAGCACACGATGAATATGCAGGGAAGCTGAGATTTGAACACAGACAATGAGATACTAGAGCCTGTGCAACCCTATCTATTCTATAAGATTCTAAGTATATACTTACTATTGCAGACCAGCTTGTCATCTAGTTGATTTGACTCTGTTTCATTTTGCTTTTCTGGTTGCATGAATCTAAAGATTCACTCATAGATAAACATGAAATGTTAAGTTTTACATCACGGTAACATGGACTTATTAAACCTTCATGTTAAGAGTGTTCTTCAGGGGGCGCCTGGGTGGCTCAGTTGGTTAAGCGACTGCCTTCGGCTCAGGTCATGGTCCTGGAGTCCCTGGATCGAGTCCCGCATCGGGCTCCCTGCTCGGCAGGGGGTCTGCTTCTCCCTCTGACCCTCCCCCCTCTCATATGCTTGCTCTCTCTCATTCTCTCTCTCACAAATAAATAAATAAAATCTTTAAAAAAAAAAAAGTGTTCTTCAGGGAAAAAATTCCCAACAAAGAATAAACATAGCCACTCATCAGGCTTGCCCTCTGGAGCATGAACTTCACTCTACCCTCAGTGTCTAGTAAATGCTCAATATCTAGTAGGTGCTCAAAAATATCTGCCAGGATGTTCTCAGCCTCCCTCAGTCTTCATTTCAAAGTCGCTAAACCAACAGTCAGTCTACCCCTGCCATGGCTGCCATGATTTCCCTCATATGTAAATCCTACCCTTAACTCACCCCTGGTGCCTGGAATTCTCCTATGTAAAGTCTAGCTTATGTACACGTATGTTGTGCGTGTTTATGTGCAGCTGTGCATGAATATAAAGCCTCTCTCTCAAATTAGATCATCAGCTTCTCAACTAGCTGCTTGCTTTATCAAATCTTCCCTAAAATGTGACAGAAAAATACAAGGCACATATAAATGTTTTTGTGGAGTAAAACTGAATATTCCTTATACTTATTCTAGGTGGTATCAGAGACACTGAAAAAAAAATGTATATAAAGGGCAAAGGGAGTAGCTGGTTCAATTTCCCGGAATCCTTTTAAATTAGGTTTACTCCATTTAATTCACTCATCTGTATTTAAGAAACATAGTTGTTGTTATTGTTTTTTTAAAGATGAAATATTCTCACTTGATTTTTATCCTACCTATGAGTGAGGACTCCTCTTTCTATGTATCACATGAGGACAAATACATACAGTTCACGACTGTCCTCACCTCAAATACTTAACGTTTGTGATTAAAATTTCAAAGTAAGAGTAAATGCCTTTTATGCTTCACAGTTTTAATCCAAGAATCATGGGGAAACTCAAGGATGCTGGTCAATTCAATTATCCTTTTGTGTAGTAAAAATGATTATAAAGTATCAGGAAGAAGAACTCTTCCAAACCCCACATCCGTTTTCAAACCTCTTTTTCCCCTTTAATGTGGTTTGCACAGTAAAAG
Organism: Mirounga leonina; assembly: GCF_011800145.1. Taxonomy (NCBI): domain Eukaryota; kingdom Metazoa; phylum Chordata; class Mammalia; order Carnivora; family Phocidae; genus Mirounga; species Mirounga leonina. The sequence continues at coordinate 18,081,329 of NW_023270854.1, forward strand.
TAATCATTCACAGGTATGACATAAAGTCTGTGAATTATGAGACATTGTTGTCATTACTTTTGTGAATTATAACTTTTGGTCATATGGGTTTGATATCAATTATCAGGGCAATTCATGTAATATACAGATATATAATAGTGTGCCACAATCTAATGCAATTCATTCTTATCCGAGAGGTATTATTACACAGCTCACAAAAGGCCAAACTAGAAGTTCATCCTGAAGGTTATTCACTCATATGGAAGGCTTTGGAAAAAAACCCAAAAACAACAGTTTCTACATTCTTATCCAATTAAGTATTTCTGCTTTTTCCTATTTAGTCTAAATTTATCAAAAATATATATAATATTAAATCTGAAATATGTAGACTGGTATATTAATGTGTGTGGTTTTGTATGAATGTAAAATAATTCTTCTTTATCTACAAAATATACAAAATTGTCTTTCTATACTAATTACCTATGTTTATTTTTTTCTAGGATTTTATTTATTTATTTGAGAGAGAGAGCATGAGCAAGGAGGGCAGAGAGAGAAGCAGACTCCCTGCTGAGTGCAGGGCCAATCCCAGGACCCTAATATCATGACCTGAGCCAAAGTCAGACAATTGACTGAGCCACCCAGGCACCCCTATGTTTATTTTTTAAGAAAACAGGAAGTCTTTTCTTCACATACTAAATATTTCCTTGCACTACATAAAATATTAAACTATATCAAAAATTAAAATAAATGGATCTATATGTCATAAAGAGAAAATGATGTGCCACAATAAATACATTTGTTTTTTTTCTTATAAGATTTTTTTTTTTAAATGACTTGGTTTTGAATAAATTACTTCTATTTAAGAGCACAAGATCTAGAGGCAAACAGCCTGGATTCAAATCCTAACTCTGCCATTTCCTATGGGCTTTATGTGGAAAGTTACTTAACTATTCTGTGACTGACTTTCTTGCCTTATAGAATGGAACTGATAATGAAGACTTATTACAATTCATTGTGAGGATTAAAAAGAGCCTAGAAAACAGCCTGACACATATCAGGTACTCAATAAATGCTAGTGAGTTGTGATAGTTATTACTTTGAAGTCCCTGATTTTTTTTTTTTAAGATTTTATTTATTTATTTGTCAGAGAGAGAGAGAGACAGCATAAGCAGGGGGAGCAGCAGAGGGAGAGGGAAAAGCAGGCTCCCCGCTGAGCAAGGAGCTTGATGTGGGGCTCAATCCCAGGACCCTGGGATCATGACCTGAGCCTTAAGGCAGACACTTAACTGAATGAGCCACCCAGGCATCCCATCCCTGATTTTTTTTTTTTTAAAGATTTTATTTTTAAATAATTTCTACACCCAACATGGGTCTCAAACTCACAACCCCAAGATCAAGAGTCGCATGCTTTATTGATTGAGCCAGCCAAGGGTCCTAGTCCCTGATTTTTAAATGTATTCTTTTAGATGAGTTTGCTCAGATGATGTCAATTACCATTTATCTGACCCACTCCTTACAAAATATTATATGCAAAGAGGATGTACCATGAGCATGCATGCACACACACACGCAAGAAAAGTGCTATTTTTGGAAAGTATCATTATGAAAGACTCAGTGCCAATGTGACAGCTGATTAAAGTAATTTATGTTAGAGCACCTTTGATACTTTATAATGATTTATTTATGTCATGAAATGTTTAATCTACTTTCTTAGCAAACCTCAAGTATACAAAACATAATTCATTTAAATACACAAACACTTTTTTGGCCAAAATATATCGATATTATGTAGATTTTCCTTTTTTTAAAAAGATTTTATTTATTTGAGAGAGAGCGCGTGCACAAAAGCAGGGGAGAGTATTAGAGGGGGAGGGAGAGGGAGATAATCTCCAGCAGAGTCCACGTTGAGCACAGATCCCAGGATCCTGAGATCATGACCCGAGTAGAAACCAAGAGTCAGATGCTCAACCAAGAGTCAGACACTCAACTGACTGAGCCACGCAGGCACCCCTGTATATTTCCTGTTTTAAAAAGTCTAAAGAAAATTTTAAAGAGGAAATTAAACATTCAAATGGTACTTATTAGCCATCTTTTGTTCTTTTTCTTGCCTCTTTTTCTTTTGCACTTGTTCTTAGGCAAGTCACCCCAAGCCAAGCCTTTAAACATAAGCTTGAGCACATGAAATCTTGAACACATTAAAATTTCAATGGATGATAAAAAGCAAGTTTTCTTAGTGCTAAATAACTAACTGCAGACACCTAGGGGAATGCCACAAAACACTATGTACACCATCCCATACAACATGATTCCATACTCTACTTTTTCTGTGGCATATGTTCGAATGTCAGGCCTCCTGGAAAATTCTGCACATCTCTCCTTCCTTTGAGCATCTCCCCAATTCGCATACAAGCCACCTTACTTCTCCTGCAGTGGGCCACCAAGTCCCAGAGGGAACTCTTGGACAACAGTTACACTGACGTCCCTCGCTCCAGGAAACCCACAAGAGATTTTGGTTTTCAATGACGGAGCCAAGCTTAGACATGAGGCAGCACAGCTCCCAGGGCAAAGGGAAAGATAAGCATAGAGGGAAGAAAAGCATGACTAGAGAGAGAGAGAGAGTAGAGTGTGCAACCAAAACTTACAAGAACCCAGCACCACCATCCATAAGCACATCTCCAGTCTGGGTCAGTGCAGACCACGGAGCAGGCTCTCCAGAGTTTTCAGAGTCTGCTTCTCGGCCTGTGCATCCCCACGATAGCACATCCCACCTTCCATTCCTTCATTAAGATTTAAATTACAAAACACATTTTCCCAGGCATTTTTTTATATCTTTTCTCACTTAAATCCAATGGATCATACCCTTTTCCTAATTTTGAAGACATGTTTTCCAAGAGAAAAAGATCACCTTTTAAATGGGAATCAACAGCTACTGATTCAATGGAGATAATTATGTTCTTAGATCGGTTCCAAGTCTCATTTTCACAATATCAGTAGAAAGTTTATCTAGAAAGGAGTCTATATTCCTTCACTAATGTGTTACAAATGCTTTTTGAGTTTAAACACCCACTAAAAAGGGAGGGGGAGGCTAAGGAAATATACACACAATATATAAGAATAGGGAAGACATAGTAAATACATATAAGTAAATTGCTGGTATGTAAGGAATTCTTTTTGAAATAGGAGTTATCTTATGAATTCACTAATTCATCACTCATTCAGTAAACATTTATTAAGATGATGCTATACGCCAGGGTCCTATTCTATTGCTAGAAATACAAAGTAAAAGTTACATGCCCTCACATGACTCACAGACGGCACGTGAAATGGTCACTTCTTCACAATACTACAAAGTCCAAGAGCAGAAGTGTATACAACAAACTGGGCCGTCTTCCAGAAGGGATTCGGGAAGATGGAGAAACTCAAGCTGGGTTTGGAGGGGACCCCAGAGTGTCACCTCATGTGTGAGACACTGAGGCAGCACATCAGTCAGAGGAAGAGGTGCATGCAAAGTCTAGGTTATGAAGCAGCAGGGTAGCCTGGGGAAACAAAGGTCAGTGTTGCCATAGCAGCCAGGGAAGCTCAAGATAGGAGTCAGTCTTCGTAGGGCCCTAGACACCTCACTAAGGTGTTTGGATTTTGTGCTATAAACAGCGGGAAGCCACTAAACAGCACTTAATGGGGGTGAAGGCTGATGAGCTGGCTTCTGACACTCTGAGCAATGGGAGTCATGCATTAAAAAGGAGGGCAAGGGAATGAGAGAGGGAGATGGTTGCAGGAGGATATAATAATAATAATCCGATGTGGAAAAAATGGAAGTCCAGACCTATGCATTCTTTGTGTAAATGGAGAAAAGGAAAACCATCAGGAGATTTAATTTAAGAGGTACATTTTACAAGAACTGGCACTAACTACATGTGGACATTGTCAGAAAGTAGGAAAGCCAGGATTATCCCTTATTTCCAGTCTGGGATGGTGGGTGGTTAATGGTACCCTTAGTGACGCCTTTAAATGAGATACAAATATAAAAGGAGATGAGTTTTAGTTTGGTAAAAAGTACGGCTCATTTGGAACCATACCAAATATAGTATCTACACCTTCTAAGCACAGAAGGTATGTTAGGTACTACAAAATATGAGTTTAGTATAATAAGGTCTTTGGATAATTGTAAATTAACTTAAGAGTAGGTATCTACAGAACATTCAGGCCGAAAGACCTATTAATCTGATATTCAGAAGAAAAGCCTAGATTGGATACAAATTTGATAGTTATTAACGTAAGTGGTAGTTAAAAACAAAGAAAAGAGAAAGCCATACTTACCAGAGGGGAAGTATGAGAAAAGAAAATGAATGACTAACAGCTATAATTTTGGCTATATTTTAATACTCCTATCAGAAACTCTCAAATGCTATACTTAGGAATTCTACTTAACACCCTATCAACACGCAAGTAAAGCTGAGTGTTAGAACACCAAACAAAATTTTAATTCATTTTCTTCCCCCTGATTAAAAGTACAGAAATGTGAATTATTTGGAGTGACATATTTCACTCAGAAATCCATAGTTTTGTTTTTCTTGATATCTGTTTTCATGAAAACTGCATGGTAAATAAACCACAGTGTTAGTAATTTATAATCATCCAAAGACCTTAATATAGTAAACTGATTTTGTAGCGCTAACATTCTGAAGTCAAAAGCAAGGGCAGGGATAATTATTTAGAACAAATGACTTAAGATTCACATAGATCTGGGCACCTGGGTGGCTCAGTCAGTTAAGCCTCTGCCTTTGGCTCAGGTCATGATCTCAGGGTCCTGGGATCGAGTTCCACATCAGGCTCTCTGCTCAACAGGGGGTCTGCTTCTCCCTCTCACTCTCCCTTTGTGCTCTCCCAACCTCTCTCTCTCTCAAATAAATAAAATCTTTAAAAAACAATTCACATAGATGTAGTACTGTTTTTTTAGACAGTAAATTTTAAGTTAAAGAATGAGAAGGACAGGAAAGGAGTGCAGCGTAGAAGTTTATTCTAGTTTAATAATTATAAGGCCTCTGGCTCTATGTTGGAAGTACTTCTGATTTCTGAATATGTAATGCCCCACAATTCTTTGGAACTTACCTGTATTTTAACAGGATGAATTTCCTATCTTTCAGTCAAACAAATGTATAGATATTTTATAAACAGGGCCCTTAGTAAATAGTAAAATGCACAAACCAATATTTAGTCTCAGACTAGATGTCTTTTTTAGCTCTATCCTAAAATACTAGAGATGCTGACTTTAGTGTATGAATACATGTTAACGTGTCCGTTTTATATTGATGACTTCAAAAAGCTAGACAGAACAATAAATATTTCATCTTACATGGATGCAATAAAATGTCTAGTAATAAACACTACTTACGTTTACAGTCTTACATCACAGTAGTCCTAAATAATTTAAAGAACAAATTTAAAAAGAACATTTGAAGAATATGTGATTTTTTCTAAAGGAGATAATCTCTTGGTCTAAATTTAGAACAACAAGTTTATATTTTAAACAATAAGATATCCAGCAATTACCAGTACGATATCAAAAGCAATAAAGGTAGACTGTGACATCATCTCACATTTGGAAAGAAAAAAGATGCTGAAGTTCAATGAGTTTAAGAACATTAGGCAGTGTGGGGTTGTATTTAAGACCACACATAAGCTTTAGAGTCAGGCAGGACTCATTTTAAGTCCCAGATCTACCACTTCTTAAGTATGTAACCCTGTAAAAGTGACCTCTCTGAGTTTGTTTCCTCATCTATATATCTGGAAAAATATCAGTATCTACTTCAAAATGTTGTTAGAGTCAAGTGTAAAAAGTGCTTGGTACATAGGAAATTGTCAGTGAATGTTACTTTCAATTTTTCTTAACCCTTCTCTAGTTTTTATTTTTTTCCACAGCATTTATTTATTTATTTTTTTTACAAATTACACTTAAATTTTACAAGAAATATAACAAATACAGTTAACACACCCATGTGAATCCACATATCATTGCTGCTTTTGTAAGCAGCTGAATCTGTCAAACTGTTCTGCTGATCTACTATCAACCAGTCTCTCTTTGACAATGTCAGTGACTTCTGACCCTTTATCACTGTTATATGGACAGTGTGTCCATGCTGCATTGAACAAGGGGCGGGATACTGCACTTTGACCCTCAGAAGAATTTAGTGACTTTCTTAAAGGGATCCATGCAGGTTTGTGAATGGAATCTTTCCAAAATTCTTTTTAACTGCAATTAGGGGTAGGCTGTTTTAAAATGCAACATTTAGGGGACATATAGCTTCCTCGTCACTCAGAATGCCCTCCTTTATCATGATAAAAACTATATAAAGATAATTAATTAAGTCAAAAAAGATTATAAGTAATCTAAAATTTTTCCTATATAACTCAGTTTTTAGTGAGATTTACTCTATAAATATAATTATGACCTATTTAATATTGTAAGGAAAACAAGAACATATTACTTACAAATAATGACTATAAATCTAAATAAACATTTAAGTTATAATACTAAAAACAAAAGTATACTGTACAAACAAAAGCAAACACATGTGTACAGTAATATATTTGTGTGATGCTGAAATTATACTCTAGAAACAATCAATGCCATTCTTTTTACTGTAAAGAAAATACCATTATTGTTGTTAAAACAGATTTTAATACACAGAGTACTGCAAAACCTGAAGCAATTCCAATGAGAAAGAATGAAAAAGTACATTTCCTATGCATACTGTACTGTAGTATAAAAGAATTACATGAAATAGGTTTTAATATTTTTTCTACATAAAAATAATATTAATCTGTGAAAATGGCTCATATAGCTTTGATGTGTAATTGAAGACATTTGGTTAAAGGAAAAAATCTGATGAACCTCAAGACAGAATGCTGAGTAAAACGGACTGTGTGTGTCGATCAAGGCACACTAGCATTACTTTGTACAGCCGATCAATAGATATTAGCTTTAAAAAGAAAGATACAGAAAGAATCTGCTGCATATTTTTTTTAAAAGACAGGGTGAAGGTTTAACTTGTCTCAATCAAGACTCAATTTTTCTTCCCAGTTTTTCCAGCTGTTCTTTTCCAGTTAAGACTCTTCATTTCAAATAAATTTAATTAGTTCCAATTGATCATAGCTAACACTTACATAGCTTTATCCATGCTTCTCTCCTTTTATAAGGCAAACACTAACAAAGCCTGCTAGGCTCAGATCAGTGTCATAAGACAACATTCACACCTCATGCTTTCTCACCCATAAAGAAAAATTTCAAAAATAATTATTCTGTCTAAAGCACTAAATTATACTTCAAATTTAATTGGTATCTTGGTTAATTGTTTAATTAAGGTAATTGAAGAATTAAGTCCCAAATTGCTACAAATACAAAATTAGTATAACTATGCATATTAGCCTAACTAGAACTTCCAAGTAAGAGTTCATTCAAAATACAGGCAAATATGTCTGCCATAATATAATTTCTATTTATTTTATGAGAAGACATTAATGGAGCAATTCTTTTTAAGTAACCAACAAAACCCCAGATTTTTCAAAGTGAATGGCTGAACTGGCCAGCTTTCCCTTCTGTAGTACTTGTGCTCTACAATGGTGGTTATCCCAAAATAAGATTATTGTGCCTGAAACAGGTTTTTCTCAACGCATCTACCATATTTTTCATAATGTAATTTATATAGAATTCTAGCCAATAAAAAGAAATATGGTTTTCTTCTAAACCCTCACAAAAATCTATACCACATCTTAATCAAGTCACACAATTCAAAGGTAACCTAAACGATCTACACACTGCAGCATGCTAGTTGCTTTGACAACACGTTAAGGAAGCCTTTTTTAGTTATTTAAATTCTTTGAACATTCTTGCCTCTAGTACCCATGCCATGAAATGAATAAATCAACTGATCAAAGCCATTCATCACATATGTTTAACTTAACCTTGTACAGATTAAAATATAGTTTACACAGCATTAATTGACTCTCCAAACTAGATTTTCATTTTTAAGCTTCTTGATTTTTTTTAATAATAAAATAAAAGCACAGTCATGTGCTATTTGCAGTCTCATGACTTTGTGGTAGAGTGCATAATTCAAAATTTCAATGTACAGACTTAATAATGCTTACTTGAATGCTCAAAAATTTAGCTTTTATTCCAGAACGCAAATTGAGTTATTCTACTGTTACAAAGGCAACTTCTTAACCTCTATGAATTAAACCACTACATTTTACAGACTAGAGGGCCTTTAAAATTAATAGGGAATTAAAACATACTATAACATTTAAAGAAGCATTGAAAATGGAATAAAGAAAGAGTTAAAAAATATTCGCAAGTGAAAGAATTTCCTTTAGTAGCTACTGACAAAATCATAATTGTGAAATGACTTCCAGAAAAGTTGGAAATTTCTGGAATCATTTATATTTATACTTAAGTTGAAATTTTTTTAAATCAATGAACTGACACCTTAAAAGGATTAAAAAGTAGCAAGTAGTAGGCAGCACCGTTTTTGTTGGTTTGTTTGTTTGTTTTGTTTTTTACTGGAAACCAGATGTTCCCCACTTTACTCAGCAGCTTATTTGCAGCAGTAGCACAAGGCTCTAGGTTTTTGGTTACATGCCTTGTAAATTTTCAAGGGAGATCATTAGGCTTCCTCAACTTCCTTCCAATGAAAAACAGTAAAGAACCTGCCACACAGAGCTTTAGAAGAAAAAACCTTTCTTTAGTTTTTTTTCTTTAGGTTTTTATTGAAAATTGTCCTGATGTTTTCTGGGCATGCTTCTTTTTGAATGATTGATTACTATTAAGTTACTATTTGTTGCTTCACAATAATTATAGATTTATATGGTCAGATTTTTTCAATAACCATCCAGACAAAAAAGTTTATCATTCTTAATACCAATAAAAATATTTATAGTGGGTTGTTCTTAATCCTCTGTACATTAAAAGAAATTCAGCTGAATGCATTTGGAGATCCAGTAACTGAAACTGATTTAAGTCTACAAAAAGATAGGCAGAACATATATGAACATAAAACATATAGAATATGGAACATATGTGGTATATGGCTTTCCTAAATTTTACTTTATGCCTTCATTTATGTAATAAATAATACAGGTAAGAATGGTCAGTATCTACACAATATAAATAACTTTAAAAAGCCGCACCCACTCGTATCCTACAGGTACAGAGAATATCTGGAAGTTTCTTTACACAGCCTATACTGCACACATTGCTACTAGGACTTCAGTATTGTGCAGTTTACCCTATAATTGCAAAACCTTTTATAACATAATAGGTGTATTCCTCTACATGTTTCAAGGCTTTCATAATGATCCTAGCCTCTGAATTAGAAGGTCTCCAGGAAATCAAATGCACAGCTAGCAGGTTCATTGTTATAGCAACAATAAGCAAACCTAGACCAAATAAATGGTTCTGCTTCTTTCTACTTCAAGATCAAAAAGGACACTAAAGAGTCTCATAAAACTACACATTCCATCAATACAAGTTTCCATCTTTTCCACCAACATATTTAATCTCCTTATAAATGATCTAAAAGCATTTTCCAATTTTGGACAAAGTTCATCCAAATTATGTTAAAGATATCCCTGCTTACCAGTTGTGATGTCATCATCTGCAAGGTCATGCTCTTCCTCCTGGACTTTGGCTTCTGGCCCCAAGGCATCAGGAGCAGTGCTGATAGTCTGCAGGGCTTCTGCTGAGACTCCAGCTACAACAAATGGAATCACAAGGTTTAGTTTTAAAAAACTAAAAGAAAGGTGGACCAAAACTCTTAAACTTTTCAATTTACTTACTGGATACAAATGCAATACATGAAAAAAATACAATATGTTCACCACAATTAGGTTGAGACAAATTAATGAACAAAATATTCATGTGTGCTCTATTTCTTTATATGTATATATGCACATGGGTACAAACTTTACTAACTTAACCTAAGATCTGGGAAAAACAGAAGGAGGATGCTTCAGTAAATTACATTTACTTGATTCCTTTCAACATTTTTGCTTCAGTTACTTTAGGTGATCTAGACATAATTATGATGCACAGAAGGAAAAAAAACTAAAAAGTGCAGGACCATTTTAAAAGTTACTTCTTTTTTTTATTTTTTTAAAGTTACTTCTTTTTAATATCGAGTAGCTTATAATTTGGGGGCTGGAGGGAGGGATGATGACAATGCTCTGGGTCTCTGTAAGAGACCTGAAATGCACTGCCCCAGAGTGGATACTATCTCTGTCTATGGAGGAATTAGATATGAGATCTGATCATTATCACACTGAAAGAACCTAACTGAAGCAGATGACTGCACTAGATCAGGGGCCAGAAGCTTCCATTCTATAAATCACCTGGGAACTTGCCAACTGAAACACATGTCTGTTCCTTATACACTATTTTCCCACCCTTGAAGATATATTTTGTTGTCTACCACATTATTTCTAATTTGGTAATGGATAGTAGGGTGTCTCAATATTTTTCATACGGTTATCAACAGGTATTACTAAATCACAAAATACAGAAATTTCACCACTGGAAGTTACTTTAGAAACTGAACCTTCTAATCAATCTTTTAAATAAGTACTTCAATAACTGCATTCATAGTATCCACAGAAATATTTTAAAAATCAAAAGCTATAAACATTCAAGGACTTCTTTTTTTCCCGAGGGTGTATTAACTTAAACATTTCTATGTGAAATTCAATCTTTCTGCCTCAGGTTTACCAAAGTCATCAAGAGAGGAAAATCTTAGTCTTGAACCACCTGAATGACCCAGAACTGGATTTACCAGTAGACAGTTCCAAGGCCTAATGACTTCAATTTGGGAAGGAGGACACACCATGTAAGTACTACTGCTTTGTTCAGAATTGCTCCAACAAAAAAATGAGCAGTGCTAAATTCAGTGGTTGCTGATGAATGCCAAATGATGCCATCCCTCTGCAGTATCATATTGCTGTTGGGTTTTCAAGATAAAACTTTAAAAAAGGGAAGGAGATTACCAGAAAAATACTATGAAGTTAATTACTGAGTTAAAAATGGCTTTCAGTAAAATAATCACAAGGGGGAGGAAATTAGGTAAATGCCGTATGTCTAAGGATTTATTGCTGAAACACAAAATCAAAGATTATGTCATATCAAATCAAAATATAAATCTCTGAAATCTCTTGGTCTTGTTTCTTAATACTTGTTAATTTTGAAAATGATCAGAGAAATGGGGAAAAGATATTAAGGAACAGTTTAGATAGTACCAACTTTTATTAGTATTTTCCTTTCCTATAAAATTAAGGGATTCAATAAAAATAAAGCTTGTATTTATGTAGTAACAAGTTTATAAAACCATTTAAATTCATCTCATTGAATCAGAGAGGTTAAGTAACTGTTCAATATAACACAGCTACTAAATTTGAGAACCAGTATTGACACATAGGTCTTCTGATTTCAAACCCCAATATCCTTTTCACCATGAAGTTCTTCCAGGGAATGAGTTGCTCAGGGCAGGGTAGGAGGTATGACAGAACATCACAGCATAACCATGAAAACTCATGGACTCTCACAATCCTGAGTATCAACGCTGTCAAGCCCCCCTACAAAGTTCTTGTGCTGTGCCCAGTGACTAGTCAACTATGGGCAGTCAATACTTTGGGACAGAGCTTAAGAGCAAACATGCATTTCTCAAAGTAACCAAGGTTCAAACACCAAGAAGCAGCTATGCTGAAACTGGTTCTTTGATTAATGCTTTCCAAAACAAAGTTACAAGATCCTTTATCTCTTGACAGAAAAAAAAATATATATATAAAGGAAAGAAAAACAGAAAAAAGAAAACTACAGATCGATATCACTTAGTCTCAAAAGTCCTAACTGAACTTGTTGAAATAGAATTCAACAACACAGATGAGGAATTACACACCGTGATCAACTGAGATTTATTCCAGGGGTTTAAGTCTGTTCTATGTTCAAAGATCAATCAACCTATTAACAGGCTAAAGAAGAAAAAGAGCATATGATCATATCCATCAATATTCAACATCAACCTATGATTAAAAAAAAAACTTTCAGAAAAAGAGAAATAGAGGGGAACTTCTTCACTTAATAAAGAGCATCCGCTAAAAATCTATAACATTGTACTTAATGGTGAAAGACCGAATGCTTTCCTCCTATGATCAGAAATGAAACAAAGCCGTCCACACTCACATCTCTTATTTAACAGAGCACTGGAACTTCTAGCCAGTGTAATAAAGTAAGAAAAGAAAATGGATACAGTTTGGAATGGATGAGGTAAACTGCCCCTATTTAAGGATAAAATGATTGTCTACATAGATAATCCAAAGGAATAGACAAAACAAAAACAAAACAAAAAACTGAATAGGTGAGTTTAGCAAGGCTGCAGAATATAAGAAAAAAATTTTTATCAATTATATTTTTATATGCTGGCAATGAAACTACATTTAAGAAAATACTACTAACAATGGTTCAAAAAGCTGAAATACGTAAATGTAAATCTAAAAGAAACATATACAGGGGCACCTACGTGGCTCTCAGTTAAGCATCTGACTCAATTTCAGCTCAGGTCACGATCTTGGGTTATGAGATCAAGCCCTGCTTCGGGCTCTGTGCTCAGTGGGGAGTCTGCTTGAGATTCTCTCTCTCCCTCTCCCCATACCCCACCCCCCTGCACCCTCACTAGTGCTCTCTCTCAAATAAATAAATAAATCTGAAACAAAAATATACAAGAATTGTATGCTGAAACCTATAAAATACTGATGAAAAAAATCAAAGAAGATCTAAATAAATGGAATGGAAAGACATACCATGTTTATGTACTGGAAGATTCAACAAATAGTAAAGATGTCAATTCTCCATAAATTGATATACAGGTTTAATGTAATTTGTATCAAAATCCTTGCACAATTTTTTTTTGTAGATATAGACAAAATTATTCTAAAATTATACGGAAAGACAAAGGAACTAGAATAGCTAGAACTTTGGGGGGGGAGGAAAAGGAAAAGGTAGAAAAAAACCCATATACTCCATTTCCAGACTTATTATATAGTTAAATTTATTAAAACTATGTGGTTTAAGGTTAATGGAACAAAACAGAGAACCACGAAAAAGATGCATACAAATACGCACGACTGATTTTTGACAGAGGTGCAAAAACAATTCAATGGAGGAAAGATAATCTCTTCAACAGGTGGGCTATTAGAACTGGACATCCATAGGCAAAAATATGAACCTTGACCTAAGGCTCACACTTTATATAAAAAGTAACTCAAGGGGTGCCTGGGTGGCTCAGTTGTTAAGCGTCTGCCTTCAGCTCAGGTCATGATCCTAGGGTCCTGGGATCGATCCCTGCATCGGGCGCCCTGCTCTGCGGGAAGCCTGCTTCTCCCTCTCCCACTACCCCCCTGCTTGTGTTCCCTCTCTCACTGTGTCTCTCTCTGTCAAATAAATAATAAAATCTTAAAAAAAAAAAATTAACTCAAAATAGATCATGGACTTAAATGTAGAACATAAAATTATAAACTTTTAGAAAAAAAGATAAAATCTTTGCGATATATGCCTAGACATGACACCAAAAGCATAATCCATAAAAGAAAAAAATGGCAAAGTGGACTTCAGCAAAATTAAAAACTTTTGCTCCGCCTAAGACCCCATTAAGAGAATGAAAAAACAAGCTACAGACGAGTACAAAAGATTCACAAATCACATATCCAACAAGGGACTAGTAGCTAAACTATATAAGGAACTCTTTTTTTTTAAATTTTTAAATTTTTAAAGATTTTTATTTTTAAGTAATCTCTACACCCAATGTAGGGCTCGAACCCACAAACCCAAGATCAAGAGTCACATGCTCTAGGGGCTGAGCCAGCCAGGTGCCCCTATGTAAGGAACTCTGAAAATTCTACAGTAAATAGTCTGGCAGTTCCTCAAAAGGTTAAACAGAGTTATCATATATAACTCAGCAATTGTACTCCCAGGGAATGAAAACCTATGTCCACACAGACTTGTACATGAATGTTCACAGCAGCACTATTCATAAAAGCCAAAGAGTGTAAACAATCTGAGTTGTCCATCAACTGATGAATAAATGTATAAATATATCACAATTTATCAAATGATAAATAAATCCTGATATATTCATACAATGGAATATTAATCAGCAATACAAGGAAGTAAGTATTAGGTAAAAGAAGCCAGTCACAAAACATCTATGATTCCATTTACATGGAATGTCCCAAACAGACAAATCTATAAAGTACATTTGTGTACTTAGGTCTTGGGAGTGGGGGGAAATGGGGAATGATACTATGGGTACAGAATTTCTTTTATAGACAATGAAATATTACTCAGCCATCAAAAATGAAATCTTGCCATTTGCAACGATGTGGATAGAACTAGAGGGTATTATGCAAAGTGAAATAAGTCAATCAGAGAAAGACAATTACATGATCTCACTGATATGTGAAATTTAAGAAACAAAACAGAGGATCATAGGGGAAGAGAGGAAAATATAAAACAAGATGAAACCAGAGAGGGAGACAAACCAGAAGAGACTCATAATCATAGGCAACAAACAGGGTTGCTGGAGGGGAGGGGGTAGGGATGGGATGATGGACATTAAGGAGAGCATGTGATGTAATGAGCACTGGGTATTATATAAGACTGATGAATCACAGACCTGTATCTCTAAAACCAATAATACATTATTGTTAATTAATTGAATTTAAATTTTAAAAATGTTAAAAAAAAAAAAAAGAAACCCTATGTAGATTCACACACACAAAAAAGAATTCCTTTTGGGGGTGATGAAAATGTTCAGAAATTGGTTGTGGTGAGGGTTGCACAACTCTGTGAATATGCTAAAAAAAACCCAACAACCCTGATTTGTGAACTTTCAAGGGTGAATTTAATGGCATGTGAAGTATACTCAATAAAGCTATTTTTTAAAAGTTTGCCTTCTAACATTCCAAATGAACACAGCAACAATGCTACTTCTGCATACTCTCGTGGAACCTTTTCTACCATGCAACTGAAGAAAAAAGGGGGAAAAAGAGCCACATAGAACATTTATGCAATAAGAAAATGAAATTTGCCATGAATATTTTGTGTGAGGAAGCAGTAATGTTCCATTTTTAATTTTTAAAAAATTAAATTATATTCTTGAGTTTGACCTTTTGTGTAACTCATTCTGTTAGTACTCACAGTCAAAATATCTGGGTTGTTTTGGTACCAATCAATAAAAAGACATTGGTCTGGTTACCTCAAAATTACATATATTTTACTTTTTTAAAGACCAGTTAACTATCCTAACTTCAAACTGGGCATTGGGTTGGTAACAAAATACCTAAGATTCCTAAATTTTGTTGGGAGATCACAAGGGAAGAGATACTGAGAATGGGAAGACCACATTACTACCATCAACTCTCAAATTGAAATGTTGCAGATCATTAAAAACTAATTTTAACAGTTCACTTTGAGGAAATGATAGAAGCTTTTCCTTTTGAACTTTTGGACCATACAGTTATGGCAAAAGATGAGCAGAGCTATTATTTAATCCTTCTAAGCATGGCAATCATTATCTGCAAAAGAAGGAATAACATTTAAAAAAATTCCTAGTCATAGCTATTTCTAATCTCCACAGTATTTTACATGTTATGTTACCATCTTATGTTAGTAGGCTGACATCAGAGCAGACATTCTGTAAAAGGCAACCGTAGGCTAGGGGTGTGGGTAAGAGACTGACTACAAAGTGGTATTAGCAAATATTGTAGAGTAATGAAAATAGTCTCTATGTTTGGGGGTTTCTAAGATTTTATTTTATTTTTATTTTTTTAAAGATTTTATTTATTTATTTGAGACAGAATGAGAGAGAGAGAGAGCACATGAGAGGGGGAAGGGTCAGAGGGAGAAGCAGACTCCCTGTTGAGCAGGGAGCCCGATGCGGGACTCGATGCGGGACTCCAGGATCATGACCCGAGCCGAAGGCAGACGCCTAACGACTGAGCCACCCAGGCGCCCCAAGATTTTATTTTTTTAAGTAATCCTCTCCACCCAATGTGGGGCTCGAACTCACGACCCCAAGATCAAGAGTCACACACTCCACCAACTGAGCCAGCCAGTACTCCAAAAATAATCTCTATATTGATTGTGGAAGTGGGGACAGGACTGTTCATATTTGCTTAAAACCCAAAGAACAATACAATTCCCTGAAAAAAGGTTAACTTTACTATATATACATTATACCTCAATAAACCTATCTTAAAAAAGAAACTGATACAACAGAAGGTACTACATCATTGTCACTAAAGAGAACTGAGGATTATGCCGGAATATAATGCTGCTTTTCATGAAACACAAAGACTACAGAAAATTGTTTTACTTTCTTCTTGGCATAGAAAACTAAACTTTTTGAAGCATAAAAGTCAGTTTACTCCTGTCCACTATCAGTAAGATGATGAAATATTCCTGAGAAATAGGAAGAAAAGTCCATTTAGAAAATACTTATATGGAAGCCTCAGTTTCTTGCATTTTAATAATAAAGATTACAAAAGTTGTCAATTAATTATATGGTGGTACTTTGCTATTTTCTTATACACTTGATGTAAGTGAGCTTCTTCGTCAAACCACACCACAATATTTAAGACTTAGTTACTTCCTGAGTATCCCCAAAATATTGGCAATAATGAACATCTCATAAATGCATCTTGAATAGAACTGAGTACTTTCAGTCCCATGATACAAATTATATTATTTAAATATACTAAGAAAGTAGGAGTAAGTAGTAAGCTTTGGGGAAAGATGTACAATAAAGAGATGATGATATTGAGATAAAGGAGAGAGATACTAGAACAAAGGAGATATAAAAAATAATAGAAAGATGCGAGACACTTAAAAAACCAGCTAGTCCCCAAATCCAGATTTCACAAAATAAAAAACATGAATGTATATTATGCCAGACAACAGGTATCTATTAATGGGTTCTCCACTGTGAATCAGGAGGAAAACAAGGGAAAAATGGGATGGAACAGAAAACAGGTCTGAGTAAGTTTGGACACACAGCAAAAGGGGCAGGGTGGGGTGTGGCTGGCAGCCAAAGTAAGAATCAGAGGACAGGAAGACTATTATGAGCTCTCCATGTCATCTGGATTCTAAACACTGAGATCACTTTCACTGTGAGATTATATATACACACAAACATACTCTCTCTCTCCTTCCTATTTGTCTGCAATATTTTTAATCACTTTAGAAAACACATTTTTTAAAATGTAAATATGGAATACAGTTTTCAAAATCAATGAACTAAAACAGCACTTGCCTCTCCACGTCAGCAAAATCAGGTACATTATTCTAAAATTTCTCTTTCAAAAGCTTATAAATTACCTTCATAAATATTTTTTTCCTACTGGCTAATGCTATCTGAGTAAGGGTAAATAATAGGAACTCAGAAGATCTCCGTGTCATGTGATTAACTTAATAATCAAAGATTAAATACTAAATTTTAATAGAGTAACATTTAAAATACAGCGCTTTAATCCATATTGGGATATAAAACCATTTGAGTTCATTATAATTTTATTATTTTATTGAAGATTAGATGGATGAAAGTGATAAACAATATTGTTAGGATTCAGGAAAATATATACCACGATATTTATAAATATTAACAAAAATGCGATTTCTCATTCCCGTAGTGATATAGATTTGCACTGAGGGTGAAAAACGGATCTGAAAGAATAGCAGGTATTTTTATTTCATCAGTTTCTCACAACCGTGGCTTTCCGGTGGTCCAATTAAAGTATACCAGAGGCGATAATTTGATAGGAACATTTACTTTGAATAAAGTAAAATTTAACAATAAGGAAGGGAGTATGTGTGCACCTAGAGTTTCTTTTCAGGCAGAAGGCTTGAATTTATTGGAAGCAGAGCTCTGCAGTGACTGACCACACTGCCCCACATTCCCCACAATCCTTATGACAGACAGACGGCCTGCCTCGCATTAATTCACTTCACACCACTTCTATCGATCCACAGCCGGTTCCCTAGTCTCTCTGCACACACTGCCTGTCTGGCTGCCTACATCCACATCAGCACATACACACAAAGGCCAGAGAAAGATAACCTTTTGCTTTCCATTAAAGACACAGTATCCACTTTTCCTTCTGCAATAACATCAAAAATATAAAATATAACAGCACAGATGTCTCAGAGAAAAGTCTTCCTGCAAGAAATGTTGAGAGTATTTACCCCTTATTCTAAACAGAGATCATTTCAATTTATCAAAAACAAGTTAGTTTATTAAAGGCCACAAAGTAATTAGATGAAAAAATATAGGTAAAATAAGCAAAATGTCTTCAAGCCTGAATAAGAATATAATAATCATTTGGTAACATGAATTTTGGTAGTTATTTCTAAGGAAATGAAATACATTCTTCCATTAGCATTTTGATTTTTTTTTTTAGAAAATTGTTCTCACATAAAATGTAATTATAAACAATTCTGAAAGCAACAAAAGAAACACTTACCAAAATATACATGAGGAATAGAAAACACAGTATCAACAGAATAATAATATAAGAGGATAAAGCTTTATTGTTTCTCTTTCCCAACAAGAATCTGAAAATGATCCATAGTAAAAAATCACACCTAATACTTTTAATTCATTGCATGTACTTTTTCAAAGATTTCTGTTTGATTTGCAGGCTATGAGCTGACTCAACACCAATTTTGGTTTCAGAAGACACAATAAAACAAAGATGTATTGTTCAATCTACAACGTGTTGAGAAACAAAGGCAAATCTGTCTTAACACACAACTGCACTAAAGTATAACCTTAAAATTACAACCATGAATGATTTAGAAACCTAAATTATAAGCAGAATTATATATCCCAGAACTGGGCAAAGTATATTCTTGTGGAGAAGAAACTCCCTTTGAAACCTTCTATGAATTTTCACCCTTTTGCTAGGATTACCCAGGCAGAAGTTACACCACCAAGTGGTAATAACATGGTGCACTAAATACAGTAAAGTAAGTATGCTGTTCTTTCTAATAACAACATGCTGCTTTAGAAATCAAGGAATGGGAAACTGATGAATGCTGCAGAAGCTAGGGAGAGCTTTAAAATAAGGAAGACTTGCCTGGCCCTGAAAACTGGGAAAGATCTGAATGAGAGAAGCTGGCGCTGCCAATATGAGTAAAGCAAAGACATTAGAATGATGAAGATAGGTAACCATGCAAAGTTCCTTCCACTCTCTTAAATATTGACCGAGTGCCCAGGTCTGAACAGGTCAACAGGTGGCAAACATAATCACAAGATTGCCAGGGTCAGTAGCTCTGTAACGACAATAAACGAAACTTTAATATTTGAGATTTTAGGGTGAGTAAGGATAACCCTAGATCTTCTATTTCTTATCATCAGAGTAGTCTAGGAATTCAGTTTGTGCAGAGCCAGAAGCAGCTGTTTGAAGACAATCTTGAAGGCAGAGAGTCTGAGCGATACTACCAGACAGTCTCAGAGAGGCAACCGATGAAAAGCAGTAACTTCTGGCAACCTAGCCAAGATGCTTTGTATCCTTGTTTACAAGGCAACGAATACAGGATAAAACAAAATGATGTGTGAGATCATGTCTTTCTCTGACTGACTTGTTCCGCTTAGCAGAGCACCCTCAAGACTGCTGAATCACAGACCTGTACCTCTGAAACAAATAATACATTATATGTTTAAAAAAAAAAAAAAGAAGAAGATAGTAGGAAGGGAAAAATGAAGCGGGGGAAATCGGAGGGGGAGACGAACCATGAGAGCCTATGGACTCACACAAACTGAGGGTTCTAGAGGGGAGGGGGTGGGGGGATGGATTAGCCTGGTGATGGGTATTAAAGAGGGCACGTACTGAATGGAGCACTGGGTGTTATAGGCAAACAATGAATCGTGGAACACTACATCAAAACCTAATGATGTAATGTATGGTGATTAACATAACATAATAAAATTAAATTAGAAAGAAAAAAATAAAAAAACCCCACAGTGATGTGTTACCTATTAAATTCAAGACAGATAATAAGGGGAATAGGTTAGCACAGCACCTAGAATGTAGTAAGTGCTCAATAAATAGCACCATAATTAATATTATTACCATTACTTTTGTTATTACTAATTTTGGCTTATTTTATTTACTTTTTCTGTAGAAGTACTTTACTAATCCCTCAGGATTCAATATTCAACATTTTTTTTCTATTTGATGAACCCATTTATTTATATCTTTTTTTTTTAACTTGATTAGACATCACTTCCCGGCTTTTAGAGCTATATTTCCAGACATCTTATGACATCTGTTTATATATAAGCCATTTGAAGGCAAAAACAGAATATTTACATTTCAAAGAACCAATTTATCTTACGATTGCTTGTTACTGCCAAATTATGTAATTTTCAAGTATCTACATACACACAGGAGTAGGAAAGCTTTTGACCTCTTAATATCTTAGCACACAATGATTAATGTATTTGAAAATAAAGACATAGGAATCTTGTTTTAATATCCTAGTGGGTGACACACTTAATTGGCAGCAATATGCTATAAGATCACACTATAAAGGCATTTGTGATATTTCAATATTTACAATAATAACTTAGATAAACACTGTGATGTGCTCTGACTTCATTATTTGAGAATATTAAGTTCTTCTTCGATAACAAGAAAAACATTCAGATGGATAAAACCCGTAAGACATGTTCGGTCTAGATAATAAATAAATAAGTAGCTTGTAAAATTATAGGCAAACTCTTAAGATGTGTTAAGTACAGATAGTAAGTTAATGACCTAAAAGACATGTTATAGGTTAAAAAGGATGAAGCAAGCAAGAATGCTACTTACAGAGAGAAATGAATGAAAATATTAAGTCATAAGATAAATCTAATGCTTCTTGGAGAAAATCTCCATGACCTTGGGTTTGTCAATGAGTTTTGAGATACAATACCAAAAACATGAGTCATGAAAGAAATTGATAAACTGGACTTTATCAAAAACTTTTATTCTGTAAATGACAAGTCACAGACTGGAAGAAAATATTTGAAAATTATACATCTGTCAAAGGACTTGTACCCATTATATATAAGGAACTCTTATCATCAATAAGAAAACAAGCAACCGAATAAAAATAAGCTAAGCAAAAGGCATAATCAGGTTATTTCATCAAAGAGGATATAAAGATGGAAAACAGGGGTGCCTGGGTGGCTCAGTCGGTTAAGCACCCGACTCTTGATTTCGGCTCAGGTCATGATCTCAGGGTCAGATCCGGCAGCGTCAGGCTCCGCAATCAGCTGGGAGTCTGTTTCGGGATTCTCTCTCTCCCTCTGCCCCTCCTCCCACTTGCTTACTAAGATAAATGAATCTTTTTTTTAAAAAAAGATGGAAAATCATCATGTGAAAACCTGCTCAACATCATTAGTTACTAAGGAAATGCAACTTAAAATCACAGTGAGATACCACTACACTCAACATAAAATACCTAAAGAAAAACAAAACAAAACAAAACAAAGCCTAACATCATCAAATGCTGGTAAGGATACAGAGCAACAGGAATAACTACTAGCATTGTAAAATGTTTCAGCAACTTTGGAAAAACAGTATGGCAGTTTGTTTAATTACACTCACATTTACCATATGGTCTAGCAATTCCAATCCTAGATATTTGTCGAAGTGAATTGAAATCTCACAATAATACAAAATCCTGAACATGAATAGCTGTCGCAGCTTATTCATAATCACCAAAATCTGGAAACAATCCAGATGTCCAGAAACAGGTGAATGGATAAACTTTGGTGCACCCATATAATGGAATATTATTTAGCAATAAAAAGGAATGACCTGCTGATCCATGCAACAATATGGATGAATCTTAAATATATTTTGCTAAGTGAACAAAAACAAACCTAAAAGGCTACATGCTGTATGATTCCATTTATGCAGAATTTTGGAAAAGGCAAAGTTATATGGATGGAAAACAGATCAGTGGTTGCCAAGGGTTGGCTGGTGGGGATGGGATTGGTTACAAAGGGGCTACAAAAGGTAATTTCCAAGGTGTTAGGAATGTTCTGAATGGTACTGTGAAGGTAGATACCCGACTTTATTCATTTGTCAAAACCCAAGGACCTATACACCCAAAGAGTAAACTTCACTGCATGCAAATGAAAAAAAAAATAATGGATTAACCAGAATGCCAGAGAACCCAGAATGAACTGCAGGATGAATATAACTATATTATAAATGTATGACATAACATCACTGAAGCTGTAAAGGAAAAAGGAGTTGACCTGGGTAGCTGGCAAACAGGCCAAAACACTGCATACAGTGAGCTAACTAAAGACAAAAAGAACTGTACACAAATACTGTGTTCCAGGTGGTAAACTGGTTTTTCACAGAGGTACAGGTTAGCAATTCTAAATTACGTTTTGTATCTATCAGGGTTGAAAACACAAGTAAGTCTATTACTGTAAATAATGAGAGTCTGGTTTCTCACGTTCAGAGAAAAAAATTACCCATAAGCAAAAGGGGAAGACTGGACTGAATCCCGTGTTGCTTGATTAAAATGGGAGATATCAGTGTGAACTCATATCGTTTGAATATACAGATAGATAGAGAAATCCTTACAGGTATGTGGGTATACACGCATTAGTAGTGTGCACAACTAGATCTTCCAGTTCTGCCCTGTCAGAGGACCTAGAAGCAGTGAAAGGAAAACAAGCACACCCAGCACCCAGATCTTAGCTTCTAATACTTTTACAGTAGGGAACCAGGGCACCCTCAGGGAAAGAGCTGAGTCTAGAACTGGGGCAGGGAAAATAGAAGGTGAGTGAGGAGCCTGTTCTAAGTCAGAAAATAAGGAAGTACTTTAAAAAAGAATCCTATCAAAATGACACTGAAGCCAACTTAAGGGAGCTCCCTATGGCCAATGCTGGAATAATCTGAGCAACAAATTGGTATTATGAAAAGTCTATTCCTCAGTTAAGTGCCTGCTAAGCTAAGGGCTTGGTGCTGGGTCATGTGGGGACCAAAAATAAGGCGGTGGACCTTGGCCCCATGAAGATCTCAGTACAGTACATACTACATATATTTATATTTATGAGGGTTGTGTGGCTTCACTATCATAATGAAACACAAATTATGTCTCAAAATATAAATATATATATATATTCATACATGGAATATAAAGAAAGAAGTAAAATGGTAATCCTCAAAGAAAACTAAGTAAGCAGGTACATGAAATATAGTACTTCAGCCTGGAAACATGACAAAATGGTATCAAATTGCTGAAGGTATTAAGCATTCATACACTGTAATGAGCATAATGCATCTATAGAAGCACATCATTATTCCACTACATTACACTGATTAAATCTCACAATTCATTTTAAAGACTATTCATATCTAACCAATGATTTAGAGGAGAATGGAAAGTTGAATTAACCAAGGGAGCACCAATCATTGCCTCTGGCAGAGCTTTTAAAGAATTAACTTGCAAACACAGTTATAAAAAGAATGAAAAATGAGTCAGATGAGTACTAAGATAGTGGAGTAACTACAATGTGCAGAGAATAAAAACTTTCATTTTCTAACCTAATCTCACAAATAAAAAAAATTTTAACTATGTTTTTAAATTAGGCAGTCACCACTGGGGAGGGTATGTGCTCTGGTAAGCGCTGTGAATTGTGCAAGACTGATGAATCTCAGATCTGTACCTCTGAAACAAATAATGCAATATATGTTAAGAAAAAAAAAAAGAAGAAGAAGAAGGTAGCGGGAGGGGAAGAATGAAGCGGGGGAGATCGGAGGGGTAGACGAACCATGAGAGACTATGGACTCTGAGAAACAAACTGAGGGTTCTAGAGGGGAGGGGCGTGGGAGGATGGGTTGGCCTGGTGGTGGGTATTGAGGAGGGCACGTTCTGCATGGAGCACTGGGTGTTATGCACAAACAATGAATCATGGAACACTTCATCTAAAACTAATGATGTAATGTATGGGGATTAACATAAGAATAAAAAAAAAACAAAAAAGAAAAAAAAAATTAAAAATAAATAAATAAATAAATAAATTAGGCAGTCACTCCTGCATTAGAACTCAAAAATTTTCCCCCTTAGTCTGGTGGTGGGAGGTGACTGGGGGTGGGGAAGCAACAGGAAAAGTAGTCCAGAATCACTGAAAATAAACTATCACTAAAGAAACTTGAGAAGATTCACAAAAATACATCAACTTCCTCTTACAGAGAATGCCAACAAAAAAGAACCATGCTCCAGACAGGTTAAAGGAATAATTCCAATCCTCTTGGTGTCATGAGAATGCAGGATTATCTAATTTTGCAACCACTCTACCCCCACCATTTAATTTCCCTTGGAGTTTTCACAGCATATCTTAAAAATCTGTTTAATTCTTTCAGCATAAATATGTACATAGCCACATGGTATCAGGCTGGCATACACATTCTTTTCAAATGTTCTTCACTTACAGATCAAATTTTGTCATCTTTGATCCATCAATCATCATGTAACAGATTATAGAAACATTTCCAAAGTTAGTGTGTATGTATTTCCCTGGGACAAATATATAATAAAAGTGACGGCAGTGCCAGAAAGTGGTAGAAGAGAAACAGATAAAAGAATTTATTGGTAAAGATGATAGGTTTGAAGTGCCTATAAACATCCAAGTGGAAATGGAGACTACTCAATTAAATGGGATCTTTTTTTAAAAAAAATATCCAGTATCTGGAACAATGCCATGCTTTGAGCATGTGCACACTGCAATTTGGTCATATGACCTAAGGCTGTTCTATGTTTTAGCTGGCATATTTCTTAGATAAATTAATAAAACTTTATTCTGATGAATCCACAAGATGGGGTTGTTTCTTTGGAAATGAGGAAGTCTATTACTCTAATGAAGAGATACAGTACTCTGAGAATGATCACAAACCTGGTAAAGAAATTTGAAATCAGAATATTTTAATGAGGGGCGCCTGGGTGGCTCAGTCATTAAGCGTCTGCCTTCAGCTCAGGTCATGATCCCAGGGTCCTGGGATCGAGCCCCACATCGGGCTCCCTGCTCCGCGGGAAGCCTGCTTCTCCCTCTCCCACTCCCCCTGCTTGTGTGCCCTCTCTCGCTTTGTCTCTCTCTGTCAAATAAATAAATAAAATCTTTAAAAAAAAAAAAGAATATTTTAATGAATTTAGTCTTCAATTAGAATTCCTTCTTCCTATTTCCTATATATCCTATTTATATCTGCTTTGTGGCAATTATGTTTTTAAAACTGTGTGGGACTAATTAATCACCAATCAGAAAATGAATCTCTAGAGATGCCTGGGTGGCTCAGTCAGTTAGGCGTCTGCCTTCGGCTCAGGTCATGATCCCAGGGTCCTGGGATCAAGCCCCGCATCGGGCTCCCCACTCAGCGGGAAGTCTGCTTCTCCCCCTCCCACTCCCCCTTGCTTGTGTTCCCTCTCTTGCTGTGCCTCTCTCTGTCAAATAAATAAATAAAATCTTAAAAAAAAAATCAATCTCTAAAATTTTCCACTTATCTCTAATAAAACTAGTAGAGAGCAATTTTTTCTTCTCCATATAAGATTCTCCTATTAAGATTCAAGCAAAGGGAAGACTTCAGTCTTTGGGGGTATAGCTGCAGTTTGATTTCTTTCCTCTTTCTATAATTAAAAACAAAACAAAACATTTCAAACTACTTAAAGAACTATAAAAGAAAATTTGGAGATGATCTTCACTTTTTACCTTTTAATTTCTTTCCATTCCATGCATTTCCTTGTAGATCACTCATTAGCACACTTTATTTATATGAGAGAGTGAGCGCATGTGCATGTGCACAGGGGTGGGGAGAGGGAGAGAGAATCTTAAGCAGGTTCCATGCCCAGTGTGGAGCCCGATACGGGGCTCGATTTCATGATCAGAGACCATGACCTGAGCCGAAATTAAAGAGTTAAGACACTTAACTGACTGAGCCACCCAGCGTCCCTAGATCACTCATTAGCACACTTTAATCTAAAAAAAATGAATGACAATGTAAAAGCACCTACCACACTGCATGGATTTAGTGGGTATTCAATTTTTTTCTTCTTTTGTATTATTCAACATAATTACTGAAACAAAGCTATCCTCCTGCAAACGTGATGACAGGATATATTAGATAAATCATACCAAATTTTTAGTAGTAACACACTATAAAGTATTTTAGTAGAGAATAAAATTTTAAGACAGATTAGCATACTTTGAGTAAAATCCCATCATAGAAATCTCTCTATACTGGCTAAGTCTTTGTTAACAGAGTTTTCTAAAAAAGATGAGTTTAACATCAGTAGTTTTGAGCAAACATATATAATCAGTAGATACAGATCTGTGGTTCCCGGTATCCCATTTTTAAATAAAAATAACTATATTTACGTCCCCAAAGTCATGAGACCACCTGAGTAGAAGGGGATGGGTTAGATGGTGGGGTAATAAAGAAATCTTCAAGTGGAGATGGAATTAGACAGATATTCTCCCAGTAAAGTCGATGAGTAGAGACCACTTTTTGTGGTCCTGTGTATAGGGGTCTTAGGAATCCCATCAACTGGGAGAACTATGGATTATACATTATATCTACATTTAAATTACATTGTTATATAGTATATCCTATAATCTGTATGATTCCGGTTATAAATACATTCAATGAGTTAGCCAAATGGTACAGTTTTAAAATCAAACTGAAAAATTTTACCTTCAAAATACATTCATAAGTATTACATGATAAAATTTCTGTTATATTCATAGTTTCTATTTAAAACTGTGTTGGGGGTATTAGCTAATACAGTTGTATAGGAGAAAGCAGTCAGAAGCACAGTAACTGAAAAAGAAAAGGTATTCCAAATAATATTCCAAATAATATGATTATATATACCTGAAAAATCCAAAGAATCAATGGAAAAACTTATATAATCAATAAGAAAATATTATAATAGTATCAGGCTATATAACTAACAAAAGTCAATGGCATTCATCTATACAAACAAAAACCAGTTAAAGGGTGTAATGGAAGAACAATAAAATTAACTACTTAAGCAACAAATTAACAGATGTCCAAAATTATACAAGGGAAATTTAAAATCTCCTAAATAACAAAAAAGTAGATCTAAACAAATGAAAAGACATTACTATGTTCCTGGATGGAATCCAACATTATAAATTCTCCCTAAATTGGCTTATAAATTAAATAGAATCCTAATAAAAATGCCATCAGGTTTTTCCTCCTCCTGGAACTAAACAAGTTGATTATAAAGTTCATTTGGAAAAACAAGCAATAGCCAAGAGAACCCTCAAAAAGAAGGGCTAGGGCCTTAATGACTAAATACGAAAATGTCAATTAGCCACAGGCCAATGGGACAAAGTAGAAAAATAAACAAAACTACATATAGAAACTTAGTATATAGTAAGTGCTTTGGAGTGCATAAGCAGATAGCTATATAGGGAAAGATAATATCCATTCTTCACACCATTAAGCAGGACCAATTCCAACTGACATATATGGGACACAATACTGGAAAAGATAGAAAACATGGAGAATTACTACAGCAAGGAAAACTCTCAAAATTATGACATAAAATCCTGAAACTATTAAGACAAGGAGTCAGTAAATAGGATTATGAGAAAAATAAGAAACACATAAGCAAAGTAAATAGAAAAATAACCAAAATATATTTGAACCTTATAGATAGAGGTTTAATCAAACCATCCCATGTAAAAGTGACCCAGAGATATGAACTGTTAGTTTGAAAGAATTACAAAAGACATTTATATGAAAAGATGCAAAACTCATTCCTAACAAGAAAAATACAAAATAAGACAATTTCATTTCTCACTTATCCGAGTCACAAAATTCCAAAAGTATGACATACACTCCATTGGAATTGATGTGAAGAAACAGGCCCTTATACATAGTTCCTAAGAATGCAAAATGGTACAACTCCTACGGCAAAGAACTTGGCAATATCTGACAAAACTAGACATACATTTATCTTTAGACTCAGCAATCCCACCTCTTGAAATGTATCCAAGATATACTGTCAGCAAATGAAAAGACATATGCACAAGTCTATTCACTGCAGCCCTATCCATAATATCAAAAATTGGAAACAACCTAAATATCCATCAGTAGGAAACCTGTTGGAAAAAAGATGGTCCACCCACAAAATGGAATACCACACAACCAATAAAGAGGCAGAGGGCATGTCTCTAGTACATGATCTCCACGATATGCTGTTAAGTGAGAAAAGCTAGGTGAAGATACACTAATGCGTATGTTACCATTTAGGAAAGGGGGTATATAAATGTATGTATTTGCTTATGTTAAAAAAGTGGAGCAAAGAAAGAACAGTCTTTTCAATAAAAGCTGCTGGGAAATCTGAAATCTGAACATCTACCTTACACCATATACAAAAATTAACTCAAAATGGTTGAACAACCTAAATACAAGACTTAAAACTATGGAACTTTTAGAAGAAAACATAGGAAAGCTTCATGATATTGGATTTGACAATAATTTCTTTGATAGGATACCAAAAACACAGGCAAGCAAAAATAAACTGGACTATATAAAAATTAAAAACTTCTGTGTATCAAAGAACACAATCAATAGAGTAAAAAGGCAATCTATAGAATGGGAGATGGTAATATAAGTCATATATCCAAAAAGGGGTTAATATCCAGGATATGTAAAGAACTCCCACAACTCAACTACAGCAAACACAAATAATCCAATCAAAAAATGGACAAAGGACTTAAATAGACATTTCTCCAAAGAAGATATACAAATGGTCAACAAGCATATGAAATGATGGTCAACATCACTAATAATCAGAAAAATGTAAATCAAAACCACAAAGAGATAGTACTTCACATCTATGAAGATGGCTGTTATCAATAAAACAAAAACTACAAGTGCTGGTGAGGATATGGACAAATTGGAACCCTTGGTAATGCGGCGGGAATGTAAAATGATGCAGCTGCTGTGAAAAACAGCATGGTAGTTTCTCCAAAAAATTAAAAACTAAATTACTACATGATTCAGGAATTCCATTTCTGGGTATATATCCAAAAGAACAAGAGCAGGGACTTGAAAAGGTATCTGTACTCTCATGCTCATAGCAGCATTATTTACTAAAAGGTGGAAGCAACTTAAGTGTCTGCTGACAGATAAATGGATAAACAAAATGTGGTCTATACATAAAAGGGAATATTATTCAGCCTTAAAATGGAGGAGATTCTGACAATTGCTATAACATGGCTGAACCTGGAGGACACTATGCTACGTGAAATAGGATGGTCACAAGTACTGTATGATTTTGGCTGCACGATGTATCAGAGTCGTCAACCTCAAAGACAGAAAGAGAATGGTGGTTGCCAGGGATTGGGTGGCGGGGAGAGATGGGGAGTTGCTGTTCGTGGGTACAGAGTTTCGGTTTCGCTTTCACAAGATGGAGATGTTCTGGCTCACAGTTCCACAACAATGTAAATATATTAAACACTACTGAATTGTACACTTGGAAATGGTTAAGATGGTGAATTTATGTATGCATTTTATCATAATTATAAATATTACAAATGGGAGGACAGGAGAATAATCCCTAAACTAAAAAGTAATGACTATTTTCAGAGAGAAAGGAAATAGAGTAAAGGGCACAGGGAAGGAGAGAAGCTAAATTTCTCTGAATATACTTTATTTTGTTGTTTGACTTAGGAATTATGTAAATGTTTTATATCACCATAAAAAATACATTTTAAAAATGTCAATCTAAAAATTGACCTATGTAATTAAGATTAGAAAACGCTCTTGAAAGACATATTTGAAAAAATAAAATAAAATTGGAAGTAAAAAATAAATAATTGAAAGTGAAATGAAAACAAATGAACCTAAATGTGTATTACATGGGTAGTAAAATCACACAGAGGAGCTATTCCCAGGGACTTTAACCATAATTCAACTACTCATCTTTAATGAATTGTATCCTAAGGACAAGAACTGCAAAACAAATACAAAAACACCACACAATGTTTATGGTAACCATATTGTGGTAGTGCTGACATTATTCTGAACTGCTGTATGTTTATTGTGGAGGAAAAGCAGATTAATGATTACATAGATGTTATTTAGAAACAAGGTTGTAAAAACTGGGGAAGTAGACACAGTAAGGAAATTAAGTAAAAATTCTAGTACTAAATTTAATAGGAAGTATCAATATACACTCAAGATATTATATATATTTTAAGATCCAAACAGAAATGTGTAGATGTGTCCACCAGAATGACCAAATAACAAAGAACACATCTAGCACTCAGTTTGTGAGTTAAAATACCATTTCCCACTAAAAGGATGAGGGCCCCTACATGCTGACTCAGGCATGAGTCAGGAAATGCACACAATGAACCTAGAAATCCTGTCAGCAAGTAACCCATAAAAGAGTACTGGTGGTCAATTCGAAAGGATTCGGAAGTCAACTACAGAGGCTCCCACTGACCAAAGACAAAACAATTCGAACACTCCTTAAATGAATAACTATAATGGATCACAACATAAATATGTTTTAATCCATAAATTCATAACCCTGCTAAAAAGTAAAACAAATCACCTCAAGCATTTATCTGGTCATTCCTGAAGTGTAGCTCAGGGAGGGTATCAACTAGTGATAAGGGTAAGATTCTCCTTAGAAAAGTATTCTGGCTAACAAATGAACAGGGCATGTTAGAATTCAGATTATCAGGATTCACCACTCTAATGAAAACAAAGGCAGAGATGATCACAGTACAAACTTCCCAATTCATACCACAAACAAATCACAAGGAAAAGCACAGGAGAGAGGTGGCCAGAGACAAGTAGATAGATGGACTGACTGATTGACTGATTGATAGGAATCCAATGGATTAAAAGAAACATAAAAGACATATAAACCAACTGCAATATATGGGCTTTTATTTAATCCTAAACTGAATGAACAAACTGTAAAAAGGAATTATGAGACTACGAGGGAAGTATAAATATTGAGTTATTAGATAAAATTAAGAAGTTTTAATTATTTTTGGCATTTTAGTGGTACTGTATTTATGTGTGTGTATGTGTGTGTGTGTGTGTATATGCATGTACCTACTTATATAAAAAGAGCCCTTGCTTTTAAGATACAAACTGAGAAATAGATAAAGGGATATTGTATCTGAGAACTGTTTAAAATGGGGGGGACAGGTGTTTGGAGGGGTACACATAAAATTAGACTGTCCATGAGTTAATAACCGTTGAAGCTAGGCACCAGGTACATGGAGGTTCATTATATTACTCTCTACTTTTATGTATGTTTGAAATATTCCGAAATACAAAGTTTTTAAAATTGAATAGGAAAACACATATATATTTTATTCCAAACTAATCTATAAAGTTATGCTTGGCATTCAAATAGATCATTTCACAACCCATCCTGACATCTCTATGCAGCAATTCCAAGAGGAATTAAGAAAAAAAGATTTACTGATTAGTAGTAAAGGTTAATACAATTCCTTTAAAATGATCCCTATTTGATGTGTTTTCTCCTCTCTACCAATCACTACTAAAGATGCTCAGCATATAATTAATAGAAAGGAAAAAGGTAAGCCTGCTTTTGTAAGAAGCATTTAAAATATGCTTTGGTCAAAAACAAAACCAAACAAAAAAAGTAACTCATCTCTGTTATCCTGCTCATATGCCTGCATAGTTACCTTCAAGAATGAATATTCCTGTTGTGCATCATGATCATCCCATGCAACCCACAGGGCCACAGGCCATGTATATAGCCACTGTTTTTAAAAAAAGGAGGTAAGAATGTACAGAATTGCGTAAGAACTCCTTAACCAAAAATTCAATCTAAAACAAAATCTCTTGTAAAATCGGTCTTTAAATATTTCGGATGAAGGGGCGCCTGGGTGGCTCAGTCGGTTAAGCGTCTGCCTTCGGCTCAGGTCATGATCCCAGGGTCCTGGGATTGAGCCCCACATCGGGCTCCCTGCTCCTCCCTCTGCCTCTGCCTCTGCCTGCCACTCTGCCTACTTGTGCTCTCTCTCTGTCAAATAAATACAATCTTTAAAAATATATATATTTAGCATAAAAGAAAAAAATAATCAACTCAAATAACATGCTTAAGAAGGTATACAAGTAAATTTACTGATTACATATATACATATTATAGAAACATCACTGCACTTATGCCTTGGGGAGGAAGAAAGGGATATCTAAATTAACATACTGAGCCTAATCCAATGACTATTCATTAAGTCACATGGGCAAAAAGTGATTACTATAGAGGTTTGTCAAGTGGATCATGGCTATTAAAAGATGACTGAATATATATAAATCCATACTCACATTATACAGATAAGTTCTAAAACCAGACAGTTGGCCAATCATATCTGAAAGATTAACACATTTTAAATCAAAATAATAGAGTATGTATCAAACATTAATGTAGTATATTTAAAACCGTTTCTGTGCTTCCAGGAGACAACTATTTCAGTTGAAAGTACATACTGTGCTAGCACTCCCCTAGGTACGAGCTGTGATGAAGCTCTGTAAGACCACAGGCATTTGCTGGAGAAGCAGCAAGACTGTTCTTCACCGGATTCCATACAGAACCGTAAGAGTTATATAGAAACTAAAGGTTCCTGCATAATAACAAATTTTAGGAATTGCCAATATATAAGGGCAAGTCTGTAACCCTGCCCTGTATCAGGTGTATGTGTGTGTGTATGTGTGTGGGCGGGTGTCATTTGTTAGAACAAGAGGCATTTAGGGAACAAATAGTGAACTAGTTTTTGACTGTGCTAGGGAGAACCTCAGAAGTCAAGAGAAGAGCATGAGGGTTTCGATGTATAAGAAACAATTTATTTTTCACTTAAAAAAAAAACCCAAAGATTTAAACTGCCTAAAGAAATTACTTAATGTTATTTATCTGTTTTATATGTAAGTTTACTATCTGAAAAGTTTGAAAAACATAGATTCGTTCATTCCCCTCCTTTCACATAAAAAGAGACTGAACTAGATAAGGATGTGCAGAAACCTGGTGATCTCTGGGCCTTACAGCTATTGCTCGGTGAAGCAGGACAATGTGTCAGATCTCCTGATACCCCTTTCTATTGGACTTCCCAGCTGGTAATCTGGTTCCATAAATTAGTTGCTTATCTGTCATTAGAAAAATCATTTGAAAAAACAGTATTTTTCTCCCTAAGTATTGTCATCTGACTGAGAAACTATGAAATGAATGTATACAGATCCTTGGTTGAGGAGGGAGTAATGTTTGAGATAATCACCTTTTGAAACCCATCTCTCCTGCCTCTTACCCTTCCATTTGAGAATCACTATGCTGGAATTTCTTCCCCACAACAGTGGCCAGTGATGAAATGGAATGGGAAAGACTTCCAGCCCCAAGTGCCCAACCAACTTCTATACGGGAAAAGCTTGGGATGGTCTTGGAATCCTGATCACATCTTAAAATAGGTCACATCTGAGATTATGTGGTCACTTTAAACCCTACGTAAATATGTTATAAGAAGCACCACGATGCTTTAGGTTAAGACTACAAATGCTCAACCCTCTACCTATCACCCAGAATTCAAAGATTCATTTCTAGTTCAGTTCCTCTGACTTTGATATTATTTGTTCTGAAGACTAAGCTTTGCTTTAAGAGAAAGAGCAAACAAGCAAAAATCAAAACCAAACCAAACCTGAGTAAGACCTGCCAGCCGCCCTCTAGCACATAAAATAAAGAAATAGCCTTCTTCACTTCACGTCTGTGATAGAAAAGTGTCTATAAGCTAATTTATGTCTCTGTAACCATGAGCTATGCCAGAATTTAATACTGTTTAATTATTAGAGGGATGCTATTTCATTAGACATCTTAAAATCAGCAGGAATATTCGTGTAGTAAGAACCATCCCTCCTCTTCCATTTCCATTCCCTAGAGCTGAGTGTTCTTTAGTACAAGTACACACTTCAGATGGAAGTCTCATCATCATTTTTCAGTAAAATGTAAAGTCCTTTCATAAGGCTTCCAGAAACAGAACTGTGATTACAGCGCAGACATTAACTGTAAGCAACAATTTTTAAAAACAGCAAGCAATAAAATAGGTGGTTGTGGCTGTTTTCATCACTAAATCAAGCAACGAAAACCTTTTCAGGTGATGAGTAAGTTGTACAGAACAAACACAGAAAATATGTACAGAAAAATTACAAAAATACTAAGTATTGTTACAGATGACTGGATTGGCATTTAACAGGCTGAAAGAAACCAGATCAATCTCAATCTTGCTGGGGTCAATTCGGGTGCTCAAACCAATAAAACAAATTTTTTTTCTTTATGTTTGTGTACTAGAAGTGCTAAAATATTAACCAAGTCTGCAAATGTCATGCACAATAAAACCATTTATAAATATTAAAACACTTATCTGTATCAAAATCTGCTTAGCAAAAAATAGATAGAGTAATAAATCATTAGGACAATACTAAGGAAAAATAAAATATAAAATACCAAACTTCCCTCCAAAAAAGCAGGAAGAGGAAGGGAAGAATGGATTCAGCAAAGATATTTTAGTATACTTTGATCATTTTCATCCCAGAACTTAAAAGCAACACTCGAACAAAATCTACAATTAGCTATTACAATTAAAATATCACAGGTAAAATAGGTTCATATAATTTTCTTGCAATAACAAATTACTATTTTCCTTCCAAACTATAGACTATTCTGTCACATTCAGATCACAAGGCTTCGAACTAAAATATTAAAACAATGCACTTAAATATAACATCCAGTCAATAAAGAGATAATAAAATTAGAAATATGGCATAAAATTATAAATGTCTCACAATCCAATCAAAACTGGATGTGTGCATGCATAGAAGGCGCCCAAGACTTAAAATATCATAGGATAATCAACTCTGCTTTTTGTTCTGTAAAAACAAGTTGAATAGGACTCTGACCTCCTGTACTGGAATAATCTGTACTAGAATAAGGAAAATTTATATTTGAAAGCTTACTAGACACTAGTTCTATTACAAAGACATGTTCCGGTATTCGTGGGCAGTGTTTTGTAAAGTACTTTATTTCCATTAGCATTATAAATTTTTGTTCCTCAGCAAATCAGCAAGAGACTAATGGCACAAATCAATATCATACTCTTCATAGCAACTAATATTAGGTCATTTATTATAGCAAAGGCCACTAGAAACTCAGCTAAAGGTATATCAGGCATTTCAATTTGAAGACCATTTTTTTTTTCAACAGTGTGTCACAGGTTCAATGAGTTTTTCTTTTATAAAGTAGTCTTCATAGGCTTAAGAGCCTTCAACTCCTTAAAGCACTAGTAAGTATACAAACACCCCAAAGAAAGTGAGCCATGCCTCCTAGGGGTCCTGCCACCAACTACAACTCTAGGAGAGGTAACCAATTTCCGCACTGAAGGGAGGGAGACAGACTCGTGAAAGAGAAAAAGAAGGGGGCATGAGAAAATAACTACAATTATTTCAAATCCTTTCAGCTCCAGAAGCTTTTCCACAGAGGCCAGGGCATAAGAGAAAGAAGCAGGCAAGGAGTGCCCCACTTACCGGAATCCCCCAATTCCTCACTGCTATGCAAGGAAGAAGTGACTGAACCCCCGGCTCCACTCCTGCTTTGTTCCACAGGCTGGAAACTGCCCTGGGGCTCCTGGTGAGAACTGGAAACCAGGCTGCTGGCTATCTTCCTATACAGAGGACTTCCCTGGCAGCGTGAAGTTCCTTATTCCTGTGGAGTTCCTAACCTACAGCACTACCTGACAATAGAGTTCTGTTTGCTTAGAGGTAAGGTCTAAATAACCAATGGATCCAGATGCTTTCATTTTTAATTTGCCATTTTACTACTATAATTTCCAAGACTTGTAAAAAGGACTTAAGGACAATTGCAAGAATATTACATATCACCTCCAAGAACTCAAGTCACATGGAACTAAAATTTTCCTTTAAATAGTTGAGACTGAGGAAGAAGAAATTTTGTTATTCTATTAGGTTAGTAGCCAAATATAGATAAGTACAACAGTTTAATGCTGTTAAATACATGATCAGTCTAGAGTGCTTACACTTAAGCCCCACAGCTCTGACACTCTAGAAGAAAAAAGAGAAACAAATCCCGTAGGTCCCCACTTAACACTGCAAACAGATACACAAAGACACAGTGCGCTTTGCATAATATAGTTTGTCTTAAGACAAACCTTTCTGCCTCTCAATATAAAAATTTCCACAGAACATCAAGTGCTTTTTCTGTAGATCACTTATTCATAATTCAGTACTTTTCCTTTCTAATCACAATGCACAATCACATCCAACTGGCTCCGTGAACACGACAAGGTAACAACCACAGATATTTCTGAGCAAACCTCATCCTTTCGTTTCAGCGGATTTGCAAAGTAGGCATTCATTACAAAAGGGCTATTTTAGAATTCTCAGTTCTTTGTAAACAACCAAATGATTTGCCTTTTCCCCAAATCTAATTAGAATATTTTTTCTGAAAAAGAAAGATACACCCGGAATGCAACAAAAGACCCGAGAAAGTAGTCAAGGAAGCAGAATGTGAGGAGTCCACAGAGACACCACAAAGTGCTTTACACTAAAACTTCGGGATTTTTTTCCCATCAGAGAGCTCTTATTCTTAGCCAATTTACTCTTATTTTATACTTAACTCAAATAAGTTTGGCTGCCTGGCTTCCACACTCCCAGAACAGTGATAACAGTAAATTAGACATCAGGGGCAGAAGCTCCTGGGGATGAGACAAAACAGCCCACCAGCAAAAATTGGTAACAATTCCTAGACAATAAAAAGAGGAAGAAGGAAAGTTATCTTTTGAAAATATGAAACGTGAGAGGCATTTCAGTCTGGGTTCTTTTATGTTCAGATAAACAATTCTACTCTCTTCAATAAGCAAATGGTGGTAATTACACAGCATGGGCCAAAACAACAACTCTGGCTATTGGGAAGATGTTTAAAAAGCCAGAGACATCTTGAAATATTTCAACAAAAAGAGTTAACATTTTTTAAAAATCCAAGCATTTAGTAACTTTTAAACCCTCAGTTATCTAGAAAATCATTCCATAATAGGCTGTTAGAGAGTTCCAAATAACTGAGGCATATATAAAAGAGAAAAAAGGAAGGAATGCTGTGTTGTTTAAGGCCTTTTGGGGGTGGGGAAGGAACTCACTTAAATCCTATTTAGCAAACCCCGTTCCTAGCCTTTTCCCATCCTTTCCCCAGCAAACCCTGAAAATATCTGCCTACCACAGAATGCATTAATATTTAAATTTTTACTAGCTACAAGAGACTTTTCCACTACCTCTATAATATATAGTTCCATCTTACCTTCTTGTATATTGTTGGGTCCATCCACATTTGTGCTCAGAATGACCACTACCCTATAATCATCAGAAAGTGACTTCAATTCCAGGTTAAAATAGGTACTACAGTGTGGCTTGTTGAAAGTCAAACCCAAAACATTTACTAGGAGTGTCTTTCAGTGAACAAAGAAATCCTATTCTGTTTCCAAGGGGGGATAAAAAAGACGAGCCTAACCCTGGTAACCTTAGCACAAAAGGAAGCTAAAAAGGCAGAGACTCGATAAGAACAAAGGATTGTTCTTTCTGATGACATCAATACGTATTAAACACGATGTGTTACACATCCTTCTATCAATATCTGAGATGATAAATTTGCAAATTAATACTACATTGGTCATAACTGCATAAAATTACAATAGCACCCTCTTTAGAAGAGATTTTGATTTATATAATGGTAGTAACTTTTATGTGTTTAATGTTTCTGAAATTAAAGGAGGAGATGAGCCACAGTGCGCAAGCAGAATACAACGTACAAGAAATAATTACGCTTGTGACCTCATGCCCTATAAGGTCACTCTGCATCACAGGCCAAAGGAAATCAGGAACCATCAGCATTTACCTCCGAGTAGCCACTGCCTGGAATGAAGGGCAAGCGCGGGTATATTTCATAAACTAGCAGGAGCTTGACCTCATAAAAAAGTCAATTATCAAAATGCTACATGTAGAATGTCACAAAAAGAAATACATAAAAGTGGGTTCTACAAAATATCTTCCCTTCAAAGTAAATCTGAGACAACTTCAACATTTCATCTTCATCTGAATTATAACACATTTCACAAAATAACAGTAACTCTTCCTTAGTAAAAATAATCAACAGAACTTCTAAAAAGTATTTTGTAACATAAAAGTGATTATAAATACATGAGAAAGAGTGATAACTCCGAAAACATTTACAATATTTATATAAGTCACTATCACAAGAATGCATGCAATATTTAGAATTCCGGTCCTGTAACCATTAGAGTAAGAATCATAATGCACTTATCCTCAAATTTTCTATCAGAAATTAGGCATCCAAAGTTTACATACAGCCTGCCTTTATAAGGGATAAAATGTTTCCTAACACGTTCTGGGACAGAACTCCATTACCTGAAGCAAAATTCTCATATCACCCAAAGAGGACTTGGTTTTTATGAAAATTTGTGAACTGGCTTTTCAGTTAAGGCAGACCATTGCTCCTTTTTCCTCCCCAGTGATTTCTGGTCTACTGCCAGAATCTCTGAGCAATATAAATTCAAGTGAATTCTGAGGCAGTGACAATAAGGAGAACAAAACGACAGAAACCAGCACAGCAAAGGAAAGGGGACGGTCAGCCAACGTTCACTATGTGTATAATCCTCTGTGCTGGATGCTGTACAGGAAGTTTCTCCTTTACTTCTCTCCGCAGTCCTAAAAAAACAACTGGCTTCTGGCCCATTGCTTTCCTTAGGTTCTCAGACAAACCTACAAAAGGCTTTTATTACATAATATACCTAAATAAAATTCCAGAAGACCCAGTCACTATGACCCGCTGACTTGTCATCTTAGTCCCAGCTCAATTACTTACTGGCTGTGAAGCCAGAGAAAGGTACTTCCCACTTTAAACCTCAGGTTCCAGAGCTGTAAAATGAAGGGCTATCACAGCCCATCAGCCTAGTATGACATTCTGCTCTTCAAGCAAAAGCATTTTCTGAGTCTCAGACAAACATCTAACAAAGGGACTCTTAGACCAAGCTCAGTCATAACTTAGGAGCTGCCAATACTGCTTAGGTAATTACTGCACATTTTAAAATGCTTAGCCTGATTAAATTATTAAGAAAATATCTGATGAATGGTGTATTTATCATAGTGCTTAATATTTTACCTACTTTAATAAGAAGATTCCTATGCTAAAAATAGGTTTTAAGTTCCTAAAAGAATGTTTTATGCTGTTACCTTGCTACGATAATCATCTTCTCAAACATTAATGATCATGGTGGAGGCGACTGCATTACAAGCACGTTATGGCAGGTGTGGCCTGTCCACCAGCTGGCTCTATAACCTTCTGATCCCTTTGGACAGCAAATCTGTTCAACAGCCCTATGTGGCCATTTCTCATTTGTTGTATGCTTTCTTCTCCTTTCACACATTCAGAATCCTTACTCCTTCAGCTTGACCTTCTTTTATTAAAAGAGAAAGCTCCCAGTAAAGCAAACTAATTTTACACTCAGACAATGTTAAAGTTCCAGAACAGATTACTATATTATAGAAAGAGTTGTTAGTGTAAGCTATTTTAGTTATATGTAGACTGCATGTTTATTCTTTCACTAAAAATACAGTAACAGGAAGTGGTAAGATTAAAATTTTAAGTAAGCCAGTATTCAGTTAATTCATAAGGAACTCCAGGATACTATAACTAAAA
The DNA here is from genome assembly GCF_011800145.1 of Mirounga leonina. Classification (NCBI taxonomy): domain Eukaryota; kingdom Metazoa; phylum Chordata; class Mammalia; order Carnivora; family Phocidae; genus Mirounga; species Mirounga leonina. The sequence goes on from NW_023270854.1 coordinate 18,121,191, forward strand.
GGACTTCAATTTACATAAATAGAAAGGTTTAAATCTGACCTAAGAACAATCTAGTTTATGCTTATTTATTTATTTTTAAGATTTTATTTATTTATTTGACCAAGAGACAGCGAGAGAGGGAACACAAGCAGGGGGAGCGGGAGAGGCAGAAGCGGGCTTCCCGCCAAGCAGGGAGCCCGCTGCGGGGCTCGATCCCAGGACCCTGGGATCATGACCTGAGCCGAAGGCAGATGCTTAACGACTGAGCCACCCAGGCGCCCCTAGTTTATGCTTATTTAAACAATGACGAGAACCATTTTCTTACAATTAAGAGTAATTTTCTTACAGCTACACGTTTCTGCTCCAATTTACTGTTGTTGTTAATATGGCTAGAAATGACATTGTGTGAAAGCAGGATTAGCTCAAATATCTACTCATTCCTCTACCCTGAACACCATTTTAAGATCTAAGGATGCTGGAGGAAGCAAGAAAGAATAACTGGTGATTAAGAAAATCAGTTTTGTAGTCTTGACAGTCACTTAGTAACTGAGGGACCTTAAGAAAGTTCCTTAATCTCTCTCGGCCTCAACTCACTCATCTGGGGGGTAAAGAGTGGGGGATGGTAGTGACACGAATGCCTACTTTACAGGCTTATTGCAGTGGCTTAATGAAATAACACAGACCAGGCACTTAGCAAAAGCCTAACAGAGAGTGTTCAATTAATGGTACGTATTGTCATTATTCTACTTATACTGTATCCTCTCTGGACCCTCTAATAGACCTCTCACCTAGCAACATATACATTTTCATCATTGCTTCGGGGAGTAATCTGAGACCATATTACACCTTTATCTTGTAGCTAACTCATTCCCCTCTTTCCAGGAAAAAATAAAATAAAATGGCATCCACCACCATTGCTAATGATACCTTTCTTCCCAAACTGTCAAGAATACAACACTGTACGCATCTTTGATGTTTTCCTCAGACCTTGATACATAATCTGTCATCAAGTCTTAGAAATACCTTTATTCCACTCTATCTACATTTAGTTCTGGGTCCCATATCCCCTCTGTAGTAGCTTCTCAGCTACGTATTCTACTTCAGTCCACTCTCCCAATGTAGTCCATTCCAAATAAAGGTGTCCTGAAACAGTTTCTCATACTTTCATAGCAGCATTGTCCTTTCAAAAGGATCTCTAATGATTTGCTATTGTTTCGCCTTCAACTTAGGTTTGTCCTTTAATTGGAGTATCTTGCTTCCTCCAGCATCCTTAGATCTTAAAATGGTGTTGGGGGCAGAGGAATGAGTAGATATTTGAGCTAATCCTGCTTTCACACAATGTCATCTCGTAGTTTGTCTTTAAATTGGGGCATCTTTTATTCAATAAGGTTTATGATAAGCTGATGAGCTAATTCTGTTTTTCAGAATATTATGAAGCTAATAGTCACAAGTGACTGAACAAATAGGACTGTTTAGGGTTCTTCAAATGCTCAAAAGCAAAGCTTTTTTCATCCTAGTCTTATTCTTTCAAACATTTTTTTACATTGTAGAAGATATAAAACCTATGCATATTTAAGTAAGAACTTTAAGCCTAATACCTTTCAGAGTCCATATGTTTAAAGACTCTGGTTTTTCAATTTCCTTTTATTAAAATGGAAAAATTCCCAGTAAGCAAATGAAAATCAATATTATCTCAGTAAATTCTGTTACCTAAACAGATTAAAGAATTTTAATTAGAGTTGTTAATATGGTTATATGTAAAACACATATGTGCATTTTTATAGATTATGAATGTATTTAATATAAAGTGCTTACCACAGCCTAGGCATTGTTCCATGTGCTTACCAAAGATTACCTCATTCCAAACTCAGAATAACCCTATAGTCTCACTATCCTCTTCATTTCATCTGTGACAAAAGTGAGGCTGAGAAAGGTTAAATATCCAAGGTCACATACCTAAAAACAACCACTAAAGTCACCACTGACAAACATCTGGTAGACTTACACCAGGTATAACAATTATAGTCTTTTTTTTTTTTTTAAAGATTTTATTTATTTGACAGAGAGAGACACAGTGAGAGATGGAACACAAGCAGGGGGAGTGGGAGAGGGAGAAGCAGACTCCCCGCTGAGCAGGGGGCCCGATGCGAGGCTCGATCCCAGGACCCTGGGATCATGACCTGAGCCGAAGGCAGATGCCCAACAACTGAGCCACCCAGGCGCCCCTATAGTCCTTTTTGAATCTTGTTTTCATATCCTTCTTATACAATCATGTATTGTCTGTCTTGACATGTATAGTGAGTATCTTATTACTAAGAATTTGGTATTGACAAAAAACATTCAAAATGAATCCACCTAAAACCTAGGCCAAATTTTCATAGTAAAAAGTTGTAAGTTTCATTGAGAATTTAACTTAAAAAGTAAAACTGATTTTATCTTATACTCAATATAAGAGTTTAAAACTTTAACTCTGAATTCTTCTTTAGAAGAATAATCAATCAAATGATGAATTGGGGATGAAGTATACTTTTCTAAAAAGAAAAAAACTACGAGAGCATAATACAACTTTTCTTCAATGACCACTTGATCTAACAGCAGAATCACAAAGGTTTGATTCTGCAAAAAATATTCAAGCTCTTCAACAATTTTTCCCAAGGCCTTTCCCAACCCATTCAAATTATTCTTTTGAAAGATGTGTCTGTCAAAATCCTTGCTAATTTTCTTTTCCATTAGTACACTGGTCTAACTCTACCCGATCTTTACTTCTTAAGGATTCATAATTCCAACTTGGAAAGGATCTGCACTTGCACATCATCAGATCGCTATCTACAAGTTGGCATCTGCAAACATAATCCTGCAATAGAGACAGATGCTACTGTTAAACAGAGTAGGAGTTTTGACTGGGGATTAATTTTATAAGAGGTCAGTCCATCAGAGAGTATTTAGATAGATTCTTTTAAACCAAACTCCAAACTCCCATAGGGATTCGGAAAATGAATGTGTAGAATTCGAGGATCCCTTATTTTCACTTTAAATGACTCACTTTCGTTGAGAGGCAGTAACGAGCATATCTGTGAGTTTTAGAACTTCCGTATGTAAACATGAAAAGTTTTGTAGAGAACTCTTACGTGATATGACATGGTCCATGTACTGAGGTAAATAAGGGGCCCAGGCATCGATGGCTTCTTTCCGCCCTGCCTGCTCAATTCTTCGCAGTTCAGCTAGAAGCAGGGCCTGGGCGGCTTCTCGGACCTGAGAAGGAAACGGAGCCAAATGAAAAAACAGGAAGCAGGTCAGTTGGTGAGGTGTTTAAAAACTAGAAAGTTCATCATGAAATAAAGCTAGGAAATATACAAGCCACATTTATTTACAAGAGAAAAACCACAAACCAAATAATTAAGTACTGAATAAATTGGATGTGAGCAAAATCAAAGACAATTTAATGAATGATCTCACTGAAAAATATTTTAACACTAATAGAATTATATTTGTACATTTATGCAACGCTGGGTTTAAAACTTCATTCTCCAAAGCTTTTTAAAAATGTAATATTCTTGCGCTTTAATTTTCACTTTAAAATTTCCATATAATTGTTAGTGTTAAAAGTCACCGTTAGAACTGTTAAACTTGTCTTCTCTTTTAGCCTGAAGAAATTTAACCTTATCTAGTGAATTTCTTTATATACTAAGTAGGTATTGTTTGCACAAATATATGTGTAAATCCGCACAATTCCTGTATACCTAAGACACGTTTAAACAATTTTCTTCAACAAATGGCAAAATATATTCCTGTGTAATGGCATTAATTCTATAGAAGGAAACTAGTTTTCAAAGTTACATCATTTCAGTTTGTCCTTCAATGCGGCACACATTTATTTTGCAGTTTTAGTTGAGTTTTATTTGGGCAAATTACCACAAGCATGGGGTTAAAGAAGCTATTCAATTGTCAAGTGGTGTATCAATTTATTAACTCTTTATCACTGAAAAGGTAACTCAGCAATGTCTGATAAGAGTTTGAATAAAAATTGTTTTTAATTATAACTTTTGAAGTGAATTCAAATACTACTCAATGCAAAACCATGAAAATTTTAGTATGCTACGATTCCACTTAGAATTGAGGGAAGGGAAACCAGATGGGGGAAATATTTATATTTGATAAATTTAAAATCTTAAATGATACAAACTTGCTATAGCTAGATAGATCAAATGCCATAATAAAGGAAATCTCTATCTATAAAACATTTCCAAGTCCCTGGTGATATTATATTCCAAGCGACGTCTAATACAGCATAAGTCCATTAACACAAAATAATAGCTACCATTTATTGAGCTCCTACCCTGTGTCAGGCTCTGTACTGTTTTACTTGCATTATCTGATTTGATCCTGACAGCAATCCCATGAGGAATACAGTATTATCCCCACTTTACAAATGAGCTTCAAACAGGTTAAGTAAATTGCCCAGGGTCACAAAGTTAATAATTGGCAGAATTGATATTTAAACCCGGGTCTCTTCGAATTCCAAAGACTTTCTTTTATTATAACACAGTATCTTCCATTGGACAAGGGCTATTCACTTAGAATTTGACTGATGTGATTATACCTCAGTGTGTGATTTTGGCGGGAGGTGGGTGTATGTATGTGAGCATGCATGTATGTTAAGCTATACAGAATAATCTCTATAGATACCAACACTCAAAGAAACAGTTCCATAAAGTATATGAAACTTTTGGTCAAATATTCACTGGATTAAAAAGTAAACACACAAGCTGGAACATTACTGTTCAGTATATAAACTGAAAAAAGTCATGAATCCATATTTTCTATCACATAATAAACAGGTGAAAAGAAATTAGATAAATATTAACCATTTCATTTCAAATTTACACTTGTCTACTGCTTTCATGTTTTTGTTTTCTATCCATAGCACATCAATGTTACCTCCAAGCATCGGTCTTGCCATCTCCGAGCCAGCATCTCTAGGAGTGGAGGCCTAAATTTATCCAGTCCCAGCAGGTCTGGTAGCATCACACAATGCATAGCAGCCAACTGACTCCATCCTGTTAAAATGTAACATATTACAAATACTTTAGCACTTTGGCATTGCCTAATTCAAAGATGTTTCTTTAAATATTACACCAAAAATTAAAAAGGGCAAATGTGCTAAATTATGTAATAAATGATTTCAATTTACTAGATATTTTATACAAATAATTATATCAAATGTAGTTTATCTCTAAATCATGTAGTTGATACTTATAAGAATTCTCAAAGTCTTAAATAAAAATAAACTTCCACATAAAGTATGTATAAATTCTACAAGGAAAACATATTTCTAAACAGCCCCTCTAAAAGAAAACATACTCAGGATTGAGAAAACATAGAAATAAACATGTACTAGGAGTTGCAGACTTGATACCACTTTCAGTTAAAAGGGCATTCACACAGATATCCAAAGATAGATTCATGTCTCTGAAGGCCTGGCCATCTGTGTATGACCATCTTTGTCGGTCAAGAGAGATTTCTTCCCTTGTCTGTCACAGGGCCTTTAATTAATACTTATTGATCTCTTATCTTACAAAATGAATCAGATATTTAATCACAATCATAACTGAGTACGTAATATAACATCAATTTTGAGAGGAAAAATGAATTCAGACATTTCATAAAATAAAAACCCGATAATCCAAAACTGACAACATCTTAAGTATCATTAACTTTAATCTATGGGAATAAAAGTTATTTTTTCCAAAATTCTAGTCCATAATATGAAACTTGATTGTATGAAGAAAACAAACAATTCAAGCCACTGCAATATCTAAAAGTAACAATATCCAGACATTCTCAAGTAAGCATTTCAACCCTGTTTTAAAGGTGTCTGAAAAATATATAGACAATAAATGCCTCAGTCTTCCCAAATCATGTATGAAGCCACTATTAATCCACAATAATTACCATTACCCTCTGAGGATAACACTTAAAGACAAATAATCAAGAATTAATGCAAAAAAACAACTATCTACTACCATATACAAGGTGAATTGTCTGTGATCACAGAATTTTAACAAATCAATGTTTTGAAATACTCTAAACTGCAGTTTTCTAAAACAAGAACCCTATCATAAAATTCAAAATAATTACTGGGATTACTTAAAAAAAAGAGAGAGAATAAGTGAGTAACAGATAAGCCACCTATCTAAAGATTCATCCTTTCGTAAGGAAATTCTCATTAACTGAGAATATATAATTAAATAATTAAGGTGATGAGCACACACATTTTAGATTCCAATTTATTTTCAATAGAGGATATATATACATATATAGAGGATATATATATATATACACATACTTATACACACACAAATACATATGTAAATATAAATTACAACCTAACAATTTCTTGAAGTGCTTCAATGTCTCATAAAAGTATGAAGTGTATTTATGAGCTGAATTTTAATAGGATAGTGATTCTCACCAGGTCCGAAGTCAAGAGCTTTTTTTTTTGAAATAACAAATTACTATCTTTCACAATAGCTTAACAAATTCAACCGTAATTATTTTTGCTAAAATCCAGTCTTAGCATACTAACCTTAGTATATGTCTATGACAGGTGAGCCAAACAAAAAATGAGTTATACTTTTGTGCTCCCATGTTTTCTTTCCAAATGAGTGGTACTTTGAACATGGGCTCTGTACTTTACAGATACTGTACCATTCTTTCCATTTGAATGGACTGGTAATAATGCTTTTTAGTGAAGAGTCAGAATCAATCTGGATTACATTTGAGATTTTGTAAATTTCCTCCTTTTTATATTATACATACTGGTGAAGACAGAGCCCACAATGAAGACCGTGAATATCACTCAGAGCTCACGAGTTCCGTTAGGCTTCCAGGCAGTATAAATAATCTTATAATGGCTCTTGGGGAAAAAAGGTTTGTGGATTCCATTCACATTTTCAGAGTTCCAAAAATACTTTCAACTAGTGTAACTCCATAGGGATAATATGATAGCCTAACTACATCTTAAAAATTGAAATTATGGATTTTTGCCTCATCCAGAAACAGAAATAGTAAGGAGGATAAACAGGTGAATTCCTCTCAGTTTATAATCATTGGTGCTAATCAACATTCTGAAGACTTCTCAAATGATAATGTAAACAGACCCCCTCACATTTCCCTCTAACCTCAGAGTAATGATACATGCAAAATAGATTCATTAGTTCTAACACCAGAGATCACATGGCAAACATCATTATGAAAACCAATCCACCTTTTAATACCTACTTCACATCAAAGATTAGCATCTTTGCGCTTCTTTAATGGCATTCTAGATTACAAGAAACACAGTTTACACCAGCCAGGAGTAGCATTACATTTTCATAACTGGCCCTTATCATTGACATTAGCAAATAAAGTTAAAACATGGAAAATTTAGGATCTCATATATAACAAAGCAGATAAATGTATAAACTGGATAAAAAGAACATGTCATATCAGAGTAAAGCACAGACTGAAAGGGAGTTGTTAGAAAGTTGAGAGAGAATACCTTCATTTACTAAGAAACAGGTATGTAAAGCAGGAGTAGAAGCAGAGTCAGAGCCAGAGTGGTCAGCATCAGACCGAGCGGAAATAACAGGAGCAGGAACTTGCAGAGAAAACAGAAGAAATAAAGAGGAGAGAATTGAGGTACAACGGCTTCTGAAAAAAAGCTCAGTATTAGTGAAGAATGAAAAACAAAGTTGGCAAAATATAGTAAATGGAGAACTGAAAAATGATGTTTTCATCAGGAGGGCATGATCGTTGAGGATTACGGCAGGGAAATGATATATTTTATTGAATAGCAATCACAGTGTAGTTCAAATTCCTCTTAAAACCAAAATCTATTGAATACTCTAATTTATCGATGTACTAATTAATACAAAAACAGTTCTAAAACAAGTAAGGCTACAAGGAAAAAATGACAGACATATTAAGAATTAGCAAAAATGTAATTCAATATTTAAAATGTATCACATACTGAAAAGTTTAAGTTGATCTTCATATTGCCAATTATATTTTTCTAATAATTTATTTCCTAACCTTATGTGTAAATTTTTTATTATCTCAAATCAACATCCACTGAGATCACTTCAATTTTCCACACTCATTTTATAAAAATACAATTTAAAATCTGCCAACTTATAAAGAATATATTTACCAAACAACTTTTGTGAGAAGAACCCTAACATAGCTTCATTTTTAATTTAAAAAATATTTTTATGATACCCATATTTTATATTATAAAAGTAATTATTGTGAATGTTCTAATCCTCATAAAATACATGCAACAACCCCACCCTACCCCCCAAAAAGTTATGTTACCAGGAAAATGTTTCAGCTTAAATTATCATATGAAAAGGCAAAAAGACCGTATGGCACACACATTCTACAACAGGAGGTCAATGTTAAGATTTAGAGGTCACCATGTGACACTTCCTTCCTATGGAGAAATTACCATATGTCATGCACAAGCATCTTCAAATTAATCCCTCTCCTTTCTTCTGTCATTGAACAGCAATAGGTTTGGGCTCCTGAACAGATTAAGCATTGTCCATTGAATGATATGTTTGTTTTTCATGCAGTGAAGTTCCTTTGTAACTACAGGACAGCTGCATGAAAACAACTTTTCATCATTTCCACACGAATGCATCATAATGTCAATCAGGCACGTGTGAGGTAGTAACCAGTAGAACTAAAAGTACATGAACAGTAATAAAAAACAGAAAATCCAATTCCATACACCCTAAGAAGCACATCTTGTAACCATAAAAGTCTCATCTGGGAAATTATAATTGCTTTTATTATCACAGACCTGTTTTTTATTCCTTATGAAATTATAATAATTTTATAATGTTATGTTTATGAACAAAACAGAGCTTTTCTTAACTGCACATTTCCTAAGATATAAGAATTCTACTGTAATCTTGCAAAGAAATCTCAAATATTTTTATGTTCCACTGAATAAATTTTTCATTTAAAAAATTTTTAATTACAAATTCAGTTATTATGGCCTATCAAATATTTACTTCCTCATGCAAGAAGTTGGCGAGCCTGGATGGCAGAGAGTGAATTTTCAGATTTTAGCTTTCATGCCACCAAAATTGTTCACAAAGTTCCTCTAGTGGTTTCCAACAACCGAGACACTTCTATGATTTCACTTTAAAAAAAAAAAAAAGGAGAAATTATTATTATCATCCCTGAAAAGGCTGTGGTATCTGATTTTACTCTTAAGTGAGAGGACAGTAGAGTGAGAGGTGAGGAAATTAAATACAAATGAGTAAAAGTTCAGGACTGAGTGATCATTACCCTAGCCAGGTCAAGTAAGTAGTGGGATTAAACTCCATCTCTGTAAGTCACAAACATAAAGGAAACTAGAAATGCTACTGAGAAAAGTGCTAGAATAAGCATAATAGGTCTTAACAGAATAATGTTTAATATATGTAAGTTTATTTTAATGAGAGAAATAACAGACTCTTTTTTGGAGTTCTGTTTAAATGACAGTATATAAAGAAAAAGCCATTTACATTTTCCTTTAATAAATTCTGTGAGCACACACAAAAAATCAAGAATACTGTAAGAGAGATCAAGGAATCAGATTTACTATGCTTTAAAAATCTTGGCATCACCACCAAAAAATACTTCATTCAGACTACCTCACAGCTGAGACTGCAGAACCTAGAACTACTTTTTATAATTAATTGAGAATATTCAAATTAACTCTGCTTGAGCTTTTAAAACTGTCCACAGGTAGAAAAATCAGCAAAAGAAATTTTAAAAAGTACCACCCCCAAAACAAAAAGCTCGAGGTTTAATGACTATAATAAATCTGAAAGAAGTCATATGTAGCACTGGATATTGACAATTTACAGCATAGAGCATAAGCAAGCATTTGGTTTCTTAAAACAAAAAAGCGATGTCAATTATCAATTGGCTTCTCTTATTAAGGGTTAGTAAAACCTAAGGGTAAAAGTCTCAGCAGAGCTTCAAGTGATGACAAAGGTGGTGCAAGTTCTATTGTTCTACGTAGGAAACTTATTAAATTTTGCAGCTAAGAGCCTCTTCAACTACTCACTATCACATGAAAAGACAGGCAAAGATAAACGAACTGTGTGACAACATACACACCCACACATATGCTCTGGCCTCCCGTTAAATAGCATCTACATAGCACTCAATGTTACAACACCCTTGGTTTTTGGTTTTTGAATAGGTCTCTTCCAGTCTTCATTTGAAATCTGACTCTGAACTCCATTGTTCCCTACTGTCATTGTGACTTGATAAATATATAAAGGACAGAAAGTGAACATACTTTAGGTAGCAAGTTGTTGTTCTAAACCTCATTAGCCTCCTGGTACATAAACACAAGTAGCCCTTTCAATACATTTTTCAATAAAGAAAATCTAGAAAGTTTTCTGTAAAACCAAATGCAATCCATAAAGAAGTTTTTCCAAAGCTTAACGCTAATAAATAAATAAAATTATTTAATAATGAATCACTTTATCTAAAGTGTTACAGGATAATCACAAAGCTTCGAGACGGGAGGACAGAGAAGGAGGCATTCCACACTAGGTCTGCCATTCAATTTAGAGATCTCAGAGCAACATCCGTCTTTTTATAAATTTCCTTTATGTCTATGCATTCATGTCTTAGGGAGCTGAGCATTCTCATCATCTTTTAAGTCAACATGTAGCATTAGGATAAATCATTAATCAAACATTCTAAGGAAAAAGGATACCCTTAAAATGCTATGAAGGAAGAGCACAAAAAGTCTAAGGGCAATAGGGAAGCACAAGGTTCCAGAAAATAGAAAGGATAAGAACGTACCATAAAGCAGAATGAATTAACAGCTCAAGATAGTGTTCTGACAGACATACATCAAGGCAAAATACAAAAGTGCTAATAATGTTTGAAAAATACAGTGACTCTACTTAACCTCCAGATCACCATTGGATTTCATCAGAATTGGAATAAGTTGAGATGTAATGATAATTTTACCTTGGCCTATAACTCCAGCCAGAGTCCAAAAAATAAAAATTAAAAAAATTTTAAAAATCCGCTTCTGTAAAAAGTCTCCTTCATTACTAACATCTAAAATAAATAAGCGAGCTAAGACCAAGCACCATGGAGGGAGAGTTTATTACAGTGAAAGATAAAGTGATAACATGAACACTAACTTGAATTAGACATATGGAGGCTATTCAAATTTTCTATTTCATTTAATTAACAATAAGCACCTACTATGTGCCAGATGTTGGGCTAAGCATATAAAAAGTCATAAAGATTAGACAAAGATGCTGCTCTCAGTTACTGAGAGTCTGGCAGGAAAAGCAAATAACTAATTAAAATATTATCATCAACTGCACTCTCCTCGGGATCTCCTCCACTAGACATAAGTTCCATGAAGGCAGAGATTTGTTTTGTCAGCGTTAAAGACTTAGCACCTAGTTACTGACACATTGGCACTAGAAGCATAAAGAGAAGGTATCTATAGATTCATTCATCCAAATATTTACTGAGTGCCTTCTATGTTTCAGCTACTGTCCCAAGAACTTGTGTGAAATCGGTGAATAAAAAAGAACAAACAGAACAAATGTCTGCCCTTTGAGCTTCCAAAGACCAAAGTCATTAAGCCAATTTTTAAAATAAAAGGCATATAAGTTCAAACACAAAATTTTAAGGAGTCCTGAGGTCCATACATTGACCTGATATATGTACTCCATATTTCTTGCTATGGACCCTGGAAAAGGATGGTGAGAAACTATTGATTAATTTATATAAATGATTCCTGAAATAATTTAACAATGACTACCTCCTACTTCTAAATTTAGACAACCTAAATTAAATCCATTTCTGAAAAATAAAATAGCAGATACTGTAACATAATCTTATATATTTAAATTGCTTAGACTGGCTTCCACAACTACCACTGAGTAAAGATGCAACTACTAACATAGAAATAGGGTCACAATCAAGATAGGCACTAGAGACACAGACCAAGACTTATGCCATAACATTATTGAACTGATCAAGAGAAGTACAGTATGTCAGAATGTAGATAAGCCTACAGCTATGGGCAGATTTAGGGCTGTATAACTATGAACAAAAATTTAGTTTGACATTTCTGATCCCTTTCTCAAGTGAGATGTTTTATAAAGTACACAATCGAGTATCTAATAAATAAAAACTGTCTCTATCAAAAAGTATGACTGTCAGTAAATGTTAATGATTGGCAAAGACTGAATTAACAAGCCCACTGCTAGAAAAAATAAAGCTCTTGTGAAGAAATTATTTTCCAATGAAATATCCTGATAATATTTATGAGAAATTATGTTAGCTGAACTATCTATATCATCTTTATTCTTAGACCCAAATGTCTATGAAAGGTCCAATCCCCAGCTAAAGTCTTTACTCCATATAGATTATTTTGCAGCTGAACAAGTATTAGCCAACATATAAGTGACAGTTTATCGAAAAGGAGCATATTCATGTTTGCAATCCAGCTGGAAAAATGGATTGTGAGTCAATGTGCACTGTAGTGGGAGTCAGGAAAAGAAAACATAAGGAAAAAGGAAAATGTTAAAAGAAAACCGAGCTAAGAGAAGCAGAGCAGAAAGACAAAAAGATAATACCCTAACTGCTCAAATGTAGTCAGAGAACTCAGAGCTTCTGTCCGTTCTCTTACCACTTCTTACCCTAAACTAGTTGTTTATGTTCATGAGTTATCTACTAGATATATATAAACTACTCAAGAGAGTATACATCAGACTAATCTTCCTAATGACCCAAATAGAGTTGCCTGGAGAAAAAAGGGGCTTAATAAATATTTGTTAAAGAGATAATTACTCCATATTTTCATTGTTCAAATAGAAAGTGGGTTTCATGATGTCATCCTGAAGTATCTTACCACGTAACTCGCACTATAGATGGCTAACCTTTATTTACTTTAAAAGATAAGCATCTGTGCTGTTTCAAATCGAAATTCCTAACTCTACTGCCTTAAATAAATGCTTTGGAAAAAGACTCAATTCTCGCCCCCCCCCCCCCGCCGCCCCGCCCAACTGCTCGCAAAACGTGATGCGTTATGAAAGGAGCAACGTTAAAGCATTTGAACTGTAACGTCCTCAGACCTGACCAGGTGAGTAAATTCAATACCATAACAGTGGTGGAGTACACAATGCATCACAACAATGTCACAAATTAAACGGATGGCTTGTATCTGCTAGGATTACAGAGGGAGAAAAATGTAATCCAAGAAGAAACATTTACTACAAAGAATGATAACGAAGATGGTAATGATGAGAACAAATATCATCTCTAACAGGAACTGATCTTAAATGAGGCTCTGAACTAACTAAATGGAGGAGAGTATGCCCTGCCACTGATTTGTACTGTATAAGCTGGAAGATATTTTCAGTGGATTTATGACATAAATATATGTTATTACAGAAGAAGCACAGAGTTAAAAGGTGCTGTTGTATCCTAATCATACCACTATAACTAACCATATTTTTAAAAAAGTCTCTTACCTCTGTAAGCCTATTTCCATTTCTCTCTGAAGTAATGGCTCTAAAAATATTGAAACTCTATACAACATAATTTTTACTTTATGAAGTAATAGTATATTTAGAACATTTTAGGAGTAAAGGGAGAGGAACTGCCACTTCTGGCCAAGATGTAATAACATGAAACAGATTTATAATCACATCTAAAACAACCCCCGCCCCCCAAATACATAAAACAATGGTTTCAAGACACTGGACATCAAGTGACGATGAACGGAGAGTCAGGAGTTGGAGATAAACAGCACTATGATTGCCCCAGCTTATTGCCTTGTAGGAGTTTCTAGACCAAGATACAGGAATGGGGATTGAGGAAGAGCCCCACAGATTCCCTGAGTTGAAGAGACAGAGCTGAGAGTCTCAGGAAGCCAGAGCAGCTAGAATCCATAGGACAGAGAGAAGAGAACTTCAAAGATCAGGTTCTTCAGACGTCCCCCTCGAATATTCAGAGCACTGATCAGTTCTTGTGTGTGAAGAAACTATAAGGCCAAAGACCATGGTGCTCCCACCATCCAGACTGGAAAATTAATAATGCATGGGGGTACTGGACAGAGTACTCAGGAAGCTTTTGCCTCAATAATGGGAATTAGCTTTAGACACAGCATAATTCCAAACCCACCTAACAAATCAAAAGCAGGACCAGAAAAAGATCAAACTGTTTCCAAGCAACTTAACTGCATCCAGAATATAGCTTACAAAAGAAAAAAAAAAAAAAAAGATTTATAACAATATAAAAATCTTCAGTACCCCACCAGGTAAAATTAAAATATCTGCCATTTAACAATGATTACCAGGCATGCAAGGAAGCAGAAAAGCACAGTCCATACTAAGGGGGAAAAATCAATTAAAAATCAACCCAAACTGACAGAGATGTCAAAATTATCAAATAAGGGTATTAAAACAGTTCTTATAACTAATATATTGAAAAAAGTTATATAGAGACAATGAGTATATAAAAAAGATAACAAATCAAAATTGTGGACATGCAAATCATATGTCTGAGATGAAAATGTCTGAGATGAAAAATACACTGGTTGGGCTTAATACCAGGTTGGATATTGCCAAGAAAAGATGAATGAACTTGAAGACATTGCAAAAGAAACTACCTAATGAAAACACAGAGAGGAAAAAAAATCCAAAAATAAAGCATCAGTGATCTATGAAACAATTTCAAGTGGCCTAATGTACATGTAATTTTCAGTCCACTAAAGAGAGAAGAGAGGAGAGAATAGAAAGAATATTTGGAGAAATAATAGTTGGAAAATGTTTTAAATTAATGAAAACTATAAAAATAAGAAGCTCAATAAGCCTCAACCGCAAGAAACATAAAGAAAACTACACCAAGGTACTTCATAAGCAAATGGCTCAAAACCAGTGACAAAGAGAAAAATCTTTAAAACAGCAAGAGTAATAAAGTAAAAAAAATTTTTAAATGTTATACAGGAAAATACAGATGACATCAGATTTCTTGTTAAAAAAAGCAAATGTTCGGGCTCCCTGATCCGTGGGAAGCCTGCTTCTCCCTCTCCCACTCCCCACTGCTTGTGTTCCTGCTCTTGCTCTCTCTGTCAAATAAATAAATAAATCTTAAAAACAAAAGCAAACGAGGGGGCAGTTGGGTGGCTCAGTCAGTTGAGCATCTGACTCTTGATTTCAGCTCAGGTTGTGATCTTCGGGTCCTGGGGTGGAGCCCTGCTTCACTATGAGAGACTATGGACTCTGAGAAAGAAACTGAGGGGAGCGGGGTGGGGGGATGGGTTAGCCTGGTGATGGGTATTAAAGAGGGCACATATTGAATGGAGCACTGGGTGTTACACGCAAACAATGAATCATGGAACACTACATCAAAAACTAATGATGTAATGTATGGTGATTAACATAACATAATAATTAAAAAAAAAAAGAAACACAGTTTAAATGTAAAGACCCAAAATGGGTGAAAAGTAGAAGGACAGGAAAATACATATTATGCTAATAACAGTAACCAAATATACTGAACTGGCTATATTATTATAAACAAAGTAGATTTTCAAAGCAAAAGATATTATCAAGGATAAAGAGGTCATTTCATAATGACAAAAGTAAAAAAAAATCAGTAAGCAAAGGTTTATGTACCTAGTAAGAGAGTTTTATAACACATGAAGCAAAAACTAATAGAAATACAAGGAGGAATAATCAAACCCACAATCATTGCCAGACTACTCAAGAGAAAAAGAGAAAAATCATAAACTATGAATAACAGAAATGAGAGAGGGGATACCATTTTGAATATCTACAGATGGATATTAAAAGAAAAATTAGAGAATATTAAACTTTTTTCCAATAACTTTGACACAAAATATCAAAGTTCACCCAAGATGTAATAATAATAATAAAACATCTAAATAACCCTATATCTATTAAAGCATTTAAATTTGTAGTTAAAACCTTTCCCATAAAGAAAACTCCAGGCCCACATACTTTCACTAGTAAATTTAGATCAAACAAATGAAGAGTAATATCAATTCTACACAAACCCTTCCAGAAAATACAAAAAAAAAAAAAAAAAAAAAAAAAAAAAAAAGGGGCGGGGGGGCGGGGGGAGGATAACATCCTAACTCCTGTGAGACCAGCATTATCCTGTTACCAAAACTGAACAAAGAACATTATCAGAAATGAAAACTAGACCAAAATCCCTCATAAACATAACATAAACCCTTAACAAATTTTAGCAAATTATATCCAACAATCTATAAGAAGAATAATTCATCATGACAAAGTGTGGTCTACCCTAGGATCTCAAGGTTGTTTTAAAATTCAAAAGTTCAGGCGCCTGGGTGGCTCAGTCGGTTAAGTGGCTGCCTTCGGCTCGGGTCATGGTCCCAGGGTCCTGGGATCGAGCCCCACATTGGGCTCCCTGCTCAGTGGGGAGCCTGCTTCTCCTTCTGCCTCTGCCGTTCCCCCTGCTTGTGCTCTCTCTTAGCATCTCTCTCTCTGTGTCAAATAAATAAATAAAATCTTTGGAAAAAAAAATTAAAAAGTTAATGTACGTTGTCTTAATAAAAGAGAAAAATTATTTGCTAATTTCAACAGATGCAGAAAAATCATCTGACAAAAATCTAACACCCATTCATAATTTAAAACATCTCAGCAAACTTGGAATAGAGGGTAACTGCCTTAACATCCTCCTCATCTAAGAAAAACCTGAAGCTAACATCATACTTAATAAAGACTGGATGCTTTATCCCATGGATTGGGAATGAGGCAAGGATGTCTGCTCTAACTTCTTCAATTCAACATCATTCTCTAACTCCTTACCTGTGCAGTAAGGTAAGAAAAATAAAATTCAATCTGACTGAAAAGAAGCAAAATTGTCTTTATTCACAGAAAACATTATTTTGGGCATATACTCTGAAGGAAGAAGGGCTAAAAATTGGTAAGTAACCATCCATCTTAGAAAGTTAAAAATAAACAGCATAATAACTCCAAAAAATAAAGGAGAAGAGCAGACTTCAGGGAGATAGGAAAAAATATGCACTTAGAAAGGATAAACAAAGGCACAAAAGATTCATTAAAATAACTAATAAGATTGATAAGTTCCTGATGAGACTGATCAAGAAAAAAGAGGGAAGATACAAATGATTAACATCAGGAATAAGAATGGTGGTATCACTACAGATATTAAAGAAATTTAAAAGATAGTATCTTTTCAAATGACAACAAATTTGAAAGAACTAGAAAAATCGCTAAATATGTACTACTTAATAAACTGACATAAGAAACAGAAAATCTGAACTGTCACATGACAATGAAAGAAATTAAACCTAGAATTAAAAAACTTCCCACAGAGAAAACTCTAGATCTAAATCCAGCAAATTCTACTGCACATTTATGGAAGAAAGAATGCCAATCTTACACAAATTCTACCTGAAAACAGAAAAAGAGAAAAGATTCTTTAATCCATTTTTTTGAAACCTGAATAAGGTAACACTTAATAAGAGCATTAGAAGAAAGGAAAACTGGGGCACTTGGGTGGTTCAGTTGGTTAAACGTGTAACTCTTGATCGCAGCTCAGGTCTTGATCTCAGGGTTGTGAGTTCAAGCCCTGCATTGGGCTCCATGCTAGGCATGGAGCCTACTTATTTGAACAAAAAAAAAAGAGGAAGAGGAAGAAGAGGAAACTTTTTCCCAAATAAAAAACATTAAGCCAAATTCAACAATATATAAGATAATACATCAATCACAACAGAATAAAAGGAAAAATTATATAATCATCTCAATAGATACAGAAAAAGCATGACAAAACCCAACATACAATGATGATAAGCACTTAGCAAAGGAATAATGGAAAGTGAATTTCTTATGAAAAGCACACAGGAAATATAATAATTATGAAAACTTAAAATTTTCCCCTTTGGGAAAACACTGGGCATAGAAAAAGCATCCCATATTACTATCCATATAATCAAAGTAATCCACAAATAAAGTACTACAAATAATGGGTGAGTTTAGCATGACTGCTTGATACAAGGTCAACATACAAAATAATCTGCATTATTGTATTCAATACCAGTTCAAGAGTATTTTAAAAATCCTTACCTAGGAAAAAATCTAAATAAAAAGTATGTAAGACCTCTACGCAGAAAACTATAAAAGAGTTACAATAGCCAAATGAGATCTAAATAAATAAAGAAATATACTGAATACATTGAATATACTGAATGAATGAAACCCACAAAGGTATTAATTCTTCCCAAACTCATTCATAAATTCAATAAAATTGTAATTGAAATCACAACAGGTTTTTATAACAATTGAGAAACTGGCTCTAAACTGACAATTGAGATATTCAAAGAAACAAGAATAGCCATGACATTCTTTAAGAATAAGGTGGGAAGACTCTTATCTGCTGAATACCAAGTCCTACTACAAAGCTACAGTAATTAAGGCACAAGAACACACAAGCAAATCAATGGGCTCAAACTGCCCCAGAAACAGATCATACAGAAGAACATTTTATTTATGACAAGGATGGCACTGCAAAGCAGTGGGGAATGAATCATCTCTTCAATAAATCATGCTGGACCGATCTGGTATTGTATGTAGGAAAAAAATGAAACAGGACCCCTGCTGCTCATTATATCCAAAAATGAATTCTAGGCAGATTATAGATCTAAATAAAAAGGGTAAAACAATAAAGCTTCTAAAACAGAAGGATATCCTCATGATATCAGGGTAGGGGTATCAGGGTAACTTCTGAAACAGGACATACAAATATTAAGTATAAGTGAAAAAATTGATATATTAGATTCCACTGAAATTGACAGATGCTGAATTTCAAAGACAGGAGTGAAAGGCAAATAAATATTTGCAATACATACAACAAAGGGCTCATATCAAGGACAGTCACTGATCAACCCTTACAATGGATTTTTTTTTTTTTAGAAAACAACCTAATAGACACACATGAGTTGAACAGGCACTTCACAAAAGAACATATAGAAATGAGCAATAAACATACCAAAAAAGTATTCAACGTTGATAGGAATTGGGGTATGTAAATTAAACACATGAGAGACTACACATACATCAAAATGGCTAAAAAAAATGGCTAAAGTGAAAGAGATGGAAAATATTCAGGGTTGGCTAGCATAGCTCACCAATGGTGTATGAGACTTCTTGTTGCTCCATATCCTAGCCAACAGTACTTTTTTTTCACTTTAGCCATTTTGATGGATGTATAGTAGTCACTCACTTAGGAAAACATCCTAATATTATCTGCTAAAGCTAAAGCTAAACATATGCAGAAATTCCACTTTTAGTTATATATACAACAGAAATACTGATAAGGTACATTAAGAATCAAATGCAAGAACATTTGTAGATTTACGAAAAACAATGAAAATAATTCAAATGTATATTGACAGGAAAATACATGAAGACACTGTGGTCTACTCATTCCACAGAATACTACAGAGCAATAAAAATGAACAATGAAAATGAGTAAACTTCAAATGCAGTATCATCGATAAATCTCACAAAAGAAGCCACACACAAAAGAATACATACTCTGTGACTGACAGAATTCATATAAAATTCAAAGCATAGCAAAACTAAACTACAGTGTTTAGGGATTTAAACTTCCATGGTATAACTCTAAAGGAAAGAAAGAAAGTAATTTCCCAGAAGTCAAGACAGTAGTTACCTTTGGAAGGGGGCACATAATGACTGGGAAGGAACATACCAGCAACTTCTGGCATGATGGCAATGTTCGATTTGTCCACGGACGTAGTTACAAGGGAGTTTAGCACGTAAAAGTTACTGAGCTACATATTTCTGTTTTGCATACTTTTTTATACATGTGTTTCACACGTACACAAGTATAAAAAGTTATCCAACCAAAACTTTTCTATAACATACAATTATTTTATAATAGCTTATATTAATTTTAATCAGAGAAAGGGTAACAAAAGGGGTGAGCATGTGGGGTTAGAATGAATGATGGAGCGGGGGTAGAGAATGTGGGAGCTTATCTTCTATAATGAGAAGCAAATAGTGCCTAAAACTGAAATTCAGGCATCTATTTAAACATATTAAAGTAAATACCAAATACTAAGCTAAGAAAGAGAAAAGTACTTGTCCTAGGGAAGGGAAAAATTGTTTAAAAAAAAAAGAAAGAAAAAGAAAAAATCTTTAAAACCTAAACAAACAAACAACAAAACAAAACAAAAAACCTATGGAAAAAAGAAGACCCTAAAGTCACCATTTACAGGCAGAACCTTCATCATCCCATCTCTTGCTCACTTCTTCACTTCTATCACATTCTGAGTGAGTCAGCATTAACTCTCGGCCTGAAAGAAAGCTCTCTCAGCAGAAATGACCCCCCCATCTCCAACTCTGGCTGCATTTGCCACTCTTATAATGAACATAAAAGGTAACAATGGAAGAGAAACTCAACTTTCTCTTCTATCCACTAATGAAAAACAAAGCTGTAGACAATAATGATGTAAATAAAAAGAAAGTTTTTCCACTTGTGGATTACAAAGCATGAACTACTTGCAAACGCAGAAAAGAGTATGAAAATATGTTTTTAAACATTTCTAAATATAGTTAAAAATAGGTATAACTTTTAAACTCAAGATACACAATTAACACACTAGTGTTGTCAAGTTAAGGTGCCCCTAATTCATAAAAATTAGGTCAAAGACAGTACAATAAAATTATGTGAAATATGCTCATTTATCAGTTTCTAAATAAATCTGATTTATTTTTAACTGACATCTTAATTATACATATTTACATCTGGAATATAACAACTTTTCTCTCTTTTAACAATCTGAGACAAACAAAATGTTATGATTATACATTAGCTATGCCTCCTCAGTTTCTACAGCTGAAATTTCAGGTCAATTACTTAATAAGATTTAATTTTACCTTGTTTAATCTGTCCTTGCACAACATTACTGGAAGTTGGAGGGGAACCCCTTGCCTTAGAAAGGTCTGGGGTGCTTGGTCGAGGTGGCCTTTAAAAAGAAGAAAATATATGTATATATACATCATACTTTCATATTTCCAGAATCACTTAAAATATTAAGCTTTCTAGTCCCAAATGAATTATAAAAGAAACATATACAGAACATTTTCAATTTACCATTCCAAAAAATGTTTTTTTACTATTTTGTACCTATTAACATTTTCCTTTTCAAATGTTAATATATTGAATGATTAGCAAATAGCAAGTAAAAATTTTATATCTACAATTTATGCTTTATACTAATTTAAGAAATATTTCTGAACAGTTTAATGTACTACCAGTGATAAATAAATATTGTAATTAGTCCTTCATTCTTCAATATTAGCATGCTGAGATTTCAGCCCTCCCTATATCATTGGTCTCAATGAATTCATGGAACAATACAGTGAGTCTAAAAGAATTCATCCTTAAAATCTGAAAAAGGTAATAAGGCATTAGAAATCTTGGATTCCAGAGGCAGTCTGTTTCATTGTGAATTCTAGTGATACCACTTAACCATCTTGTGTGACCTTGGACACATTACTTAACCTGTGTCTCAGTCTGCTTATCTGTAGTAAAAGGATAATAACAGTGCCTACCTTGGAGGATTAAGAGCATTAATGAAATAGTATCTATAGCATTAATGAAATAGTATCTATAGAGTACTTACAACAGAACCAGACACAAGGTAAGTACTACGTAAGTATTTGATTTTTTAAAATTTCTCAGTATGACCAATTCTCAATAAAGTATAATAAAACCACAGTTTACAAAGTTGTCCTCATGACTTCTGGAAAATAGGTAATAGCAAATCAGGTTAGATATTCCTGAAATATTAAAATAATACTCTCCTACAATTAAAAACTTGTTTTCTCTCTTCCAACTGAAAAATTCTTACTACACTTCTCATAAAATTCTGAAGCTAATTACTGAACACCTATCATTCATTACATATAAGTCATAAAGAAGCATTTCAACCAAATATACCCTTTGAATTAAATGTCAATGCAAACTTTAAGTAGATACAATTCTAAGATTATATTTACTGAAGAGCTAGTCTGTAATTCACTTATTAAAGCTGATGTGAGCTACTCAGTTTAAATAGCTACGTAGTATGTTTGAGTAAAGATTAAACTGTGTAATTTTATCATGCTTTAAATCATGCATGTTGTGTTTTAAAATTTCAAGGGGAAACACTGAGATGACACAAAAATGCTAAGGTGGGCAGAGCCCCCCCCCCCAAGTAATAAAACAGTGAGAAAAATGAAACAGGCTTTATTTATTTATTTATTTTGAAATGTGAGAATAAAATCAAACTATCAAGGTCACACCTGGTAGGAGCCTTCTTCATATGATCACCAATAAAAGTTGCGTTGGTCATACTCATTAATGTATTTGCCAAAGATATGATAGACAGGAGATGCTGTGTGGTGACGGCTCGGGACACTCCGTAAGTTCCCCTTCCAACGCTCTCGGTTGCTGGCAGCTTCCTTCCTACTTCTGCTTTCCCATGCGACAGCTTCCGAGCAGGCTGATTATAACCAGGAAGCATCAGGGACATATGACCTCCTCTCGATAGGAGACCGAAAGATACTGTGCAGTGCGGTTTCAGCATTCCAAGGCGATCAAGACAAACTTCATCCAGAACTTCATTTAAACCCCAGGCATGAAGACATGACATGAACAATTTTGCAGTGTCCATCGTTAAATTATATTCTAATAGGGTCAATGGCTTAGATTTGCTGGCCCGATACTCTGGATCGCTCTCTTCTCTTCTCTGCCTCATCATCTCCTCGTCCTCCTCTTCATCATCCAGGAGATGTTCCTTTATGTTCTCTTTGATAGTTTCTTTCACTTGTTGGAAGAGAACTGCTGCTCGTTTTCCAGTTAGAAAAGAGCCCCCTTTGTCTGAACTGCCAGATGCTTTTTGCAAATTCTCTGGGGAAATAAGCGCAGTATTTGGCCTAGAGGCTTCTTCAGTCAAGAGTTGAATAATCAACGCTTCCACATCAAAGAAAAGCACATGTATGTCGGGGTCTGTTAGGTTTGTCTTTATTGCCTGAACCATCAGGGAGTTATGAGAATATTTAGGCAAATTTCCCTGCAAAAAACATTTTTAAAAAATGGTTATAATATTTAATAAGTGTTTAATTGCATACATTCATGGCTGAGCAACAAATAGAGGAATCTGAATGCATACTAGGCTTTTTAGGTACCCCTACCATTAAAAGTAACACACAAACTTTGCCAATCAACAGCATGTAAAAGATGTGAATTTATATGAGAGTTTTATGCTGAAACAATTATAAAATGGTCAATTAATTTTTTAAAAACTAGAAAAATTTGTTATTGATGGAGTCTTTTTACTTATAGAACAGATTAAAATTTGTTTCAATAACCTCTATGCAAATTCTCTGAGAATGAACTACTGGTTCACCTGAAAGAAGAATCCATTTATCACAGCAACTCCTCCGTTTAAGTTGCTGTACCATCAAATCCCTCCTTTTTCCACTTCACCTTCACTCTCTCCCTATTCACAGATTCTTTTCCCTCAATAGAAAACATGCTCAAGTCTACTTAGATTCTAACAAGGAGTGTTATACTTTGACTATGCTCCCTCTTCTACTGATTTCTCTCCCCCTCTACTGCCCCTTTTAGCCAAGTGTACGGAATCAGAGGCTAATCCAAGGAAACTCTCAGTCCCGCTCCTCCTCGAGCTCTTTGCAGCATCTGACATTGTTATTTTTGCTGGGTGAGTGAGATAAAAGCATAAAGAAAAAAATTAAAAGCTCCTAACTTCCCTTCTTGGTGAGCCTTCTAATTCTGACCACGGCTTTTCAGCAGTCAGCTGCCCTGAAAACTCAACCTTCCTCCCACATTAGGACTAACACTTGTGGCTCCCTAATTTCCATCATCAGCCCGACCAACCTCCTGGAGTTTCAATCCTCTACTTACAACTGCTTGTATCTCGATGTCCCATTGCCCCTCTCAGTCAAATGCGTCCTGATGTCCACACTGCCGCTGAACCCGCTGTGCCTCCCAGACCATCTATCCCCACTATCACTGTCACCACATTTGGACACTTATTTTCTTGTCTCATTGGGGTTCACCGCCCTAGTCTCTATTTACTCCAACGCAACTCCAGAGCCACAAGACTTCTTTCTGAAGCACAAATCCAGTCACATCACTCTTCTGCCAAAGTCATGGGTTATGAAGAGAAATGGAAAATACAGATTAAAAACTAAATCAAAATACAGGTGAATGTATCTGATCTCAAGATGGGAAAGAGCTTTCCAAATATACTTAAATTTAAAACTCACTACTATAAAAATATTAAAAGGCAAGTAAGAAATAGGAAAATGTGCCAGAAATAAGACTGATAGGGTTACAATCTACATAAATATTTCTTAAAATAGGCAAGAAAAATACTAATGCCCAAATAAGAGGGGGACTATCATAAAGATCAAGGACAATTCACAGTAAAAGAAACAAAGAGTCAATAAATATAGGGAAAAACCAGCTCACACTAGTTGTCAAGGAACTAACTGTTAAAATAACTACAAGAGGGCGCCTGGGTGGCTCAGTTGGTTAAGCGACTGCCTTCGGCTCAGGTCATGATCCTGGAGTCCCGGGATCGAGTCCCACATCAGGCTCCTTGCTTGGCAGGGAGTCTGCTTCTCCCTCTCCCACTCCCCGTTTTGTGTTCCCTCTCTCACTGTGTCTTTCTCTGTCAAATAAATAAATAAAATCTTAAAATAAAATCTTAAAATAAAATAAAATAAAATAACTACAAGATACCATTTATAAAATTAGCACACAGTAAACACTAAAACTACTTAGCCAGGAGTACAATGAAAGTCAAACCCACACACTCACTGCAGGCATGAATTTAAATAGCAGCCTTTTAGAAAAGCAATATGGCAAAATACACTGCGAGACCTTTAGACAGTTTGATCCAGTGCATTTATTTCTAGAACCCCATCCTAAATAGTCAGAAATACAGACATGGATTTATGTACAAAGATATTCAGTGAAATGGTAGCCATTATTTTAAATTGAAGCCTAAATAATCTAACAATAAGGAAACATAAATAATTTAAGTGTAGCCATATAATAGAATAAATACTGCAATCACTACAAATCATGCTTTCTGGGCACACTTAACCACATGGCAAAATTTCCTGTTCCGATTTTTTTTTAAAGACTTTATTTGAGAGAGAGAAAAAAAGAATGAGCCGGGGGGGGGGGGGGGAGGGGAGGAGCAGAGGGAGAAGCAGACACCCCGCTGAGCAGGGAGGCCGACTCAAGGCTTGATCCGGGATCATGACCTGGGCCTAAGGCAGACGCTGAACCGACTGAGCCACCCAGGCACCTCTCCTATTCCAATTTTAAGTGAGATAAAATTACACAGACACACCCACACACTATGGTTCTGATTTCATTTATTGAATGCTTAAGTATATATTTGAGCATGGTGAGAAACACTGGGAAGAAATACATGAAAATATTGGTAATTACATTTTGTGATGGAATTATAGAATATTTTCTTTTTTCTTTATAGTTCCCTACATTTCTTAAATGGTACACAGTCAATATATATTATTTTCATAATCAGAAAATAAAGCTCCAGGATAAAATACAAAGTCCTTCAGCACAACATTCAAGGCCCATTACAGTCTGATACCAAATATTTTTCCAGCTTTAACAAATAGGCTCTCATACCATAACCATGGTTCCCCACCCATTAAACCTTTTATTTATTCCTTTGCCCAAAATATTCTTCTTTGTTCTATTCTAATCCCTTCTCTTCCACCAAGACTCTAATTCTCCCAAGGAAAGTTATTAGTCCACAATGAATCCAGCTCCATGACATTTTATATCCACTATAAATCACAAATGTATACACCTTGGTTATGTTGATATAGTTAGGTATTTTACATATTTACATTTTCCTGTACTCTATGGGAACTAATTATATTTTACTCATCTTGTGTAACCTTATCAGAGTACCTGGCAGAATGAACAAAGGACATTATAAAAAAATTATAAAATTATTTTAAATTGCTAATCATAAATCATAAACTCTTCTATCGTAAAATTATAACAAATCTCCTTAACTGGTCTCTCTTCTGTTCAATCCTCCTCCCATCTGACCATGTTTCTTCCTAGCTGAAGGGGCTTCAACAGCATTTTATAATCCAGTGATACAATCTTTGCAAAGCAAAGACTTCTTTGCAAAGCACAAAACATCTTCCAAAATATACTGCTGCCTACTCCTTCAATTTCATCTCTAGCCACATCCCCTATATCTTCTACTACAGCCCAATGAAATCACTTGTACTTTTTAAAAAATTTTTATTTATTTGGGAGAGAGTGAGCATGAGGAGGAGGAGGGGCAGAGGGAGAGGGAGAAGCAGACTCCCCACCGAGCAGGGAGCCCGATGTGGGGCTCGATCCCAGGACCCTGGGATCATGACCTGAGCCGAAGGCAGATGCCTAACCGACGGAGCCACCCAGGCGCCCCTAAACCACCTATATCTTCCAGAACCATGCAGTGTCTAGCGTTTGTGACTTTGCTTATGCCAGGATGATGCTCCTTTCTCATTCTTCCTACAACCCTTTAAGTCATACTTTACCCATCCTTCAAGGGCATTTCCTGGATGTTAACTAGACTTTCCTGTGGTGATCATTTCACAGTATATACAAATATAAATCATCACATCATAAACCTGAAACTAATGTAATGTTGTATGTCAATTATACCTCAATGAAAGAAAAATGTAAAAAAAAGTCTCAAGTGGCTGCTCTTCCGCAAATTATTTCCATAATTATTACTAATTCTGCCTCCTTTGCTGAAACCTCTGTTCTGAACGGAATCATGTTTAAAGGAAGGTAGGAAATAATTTCTAAATCACAGCTTAACAACCTAAAGAACATAAATAATATCAATTTATATTCTATAAAATATGGTTTAAAAAAGCCAAGAGTTTCTGAATTTCATTCCCGTATCTAATTCATTTTTTACACATTCGCCTGTGTTTGTGAAAGACACTGGAGATACAAAGACAAACAAGATGACTTTCTAGTCATGGAACTCAAACCTCACAACTGCATAATGGCATGTAAAGACACCATGATGATGTATTAAGAATGATGCTCTGAAGAAAGGAGGATTGCAAGGTACAGTAAGGGACACAGCAGAGATAGCCACCCTGGGTGACCAGGGACAGCCTCTCCGAAGGGGTAATTATGAAAGGGCAGAGAGAGAGCAAAATGTGAAAAAGGAGAAAGGCAGGAGATGTGACAGGATGGATGTTGATGAAGCCACAGAAGATCAAGAGAACGAATTTAAGGAGAGAACACAGAGGTTCACACTAAGGCTTTTGAACTTTATCTTGCAGGTTTAGGAATCAATAAAGCAGTGCTTCTCTCAGAATCATTGGGGCTATTTGTTAAAATACAGGTTCCTGGGCCTGATATCAGGCCTGAATCAGTATGAATAGAGCTGAATGGATCAGAACCTGTCTAATGAGAATCCCAGGCAACTTCATGCTGCAGTACAGTTTGAGAACTATCATCTAAAGGCTTTAAAAGAGTGGAATAACATGATCAAATTTAATTTTATAGATGTTTATCCACCAGCAATGTTGGCTGAAAAGATCAGAGTCATGAATATGAATTGGGAGGAAACAGAAGCCATCCAGATGAGGGAAGATAAAAGTATGCAACAGTACTGAGAATGTAGAGGATGGGGTGGGGTGAAGAATGTGTACATTACCCTTTTATTTCTAACACCATTGAGCTTCATATTTGTTTTTTCAAATGCTGAATGTGTAATGTCAAACACTATGCTTAACGCTTTGTACCTACTGACATTAATTTGCAAGACAAAGTTATTTATAATACATTATATCTAGTATGTTCTTGCTATGAAAATGAGTATTGATAGCTATCATATGCTAAGTTGCTGCCATGGTCCAGGCACTATGCTGGGCATTAGGTTCATAATATCACAGAAAAAGGTAAAACATCATCCTACAAGAACTTTAGGTAGACATGTCACTATGTATGAGGGAATAGGTAATAATAGCATAAGGTAAAATCAAGAGCCCACCACAGTACATTAGGAAATATTGTCTTTCCAGTAAAGATCTACAAAATTCTATTAGGAGAAAGGGAGATCACTATTACCAAAGAATATAAAATCAAACATGTTTGGTAAGGAAATTATTGAGGCAGCAAGAGTGGCCTGAAGAAAAAAGAAGACAAGAGTGAGGACACAAGGTTAGCTTTTAAGCTCTCTCCTCTGATGTCAACCACATCTGTGCCCCTTTCAGCACCCCGAGATCTGCTCTGGTTCTGTCTCTTTCCGGGAGGTGCGCCAGCAGACAGCCCATGTGCTTGGACAACTGAAAGGTTACCTAGTGTCTGGTACCATGACATCTGGATGTGACTGTGTGCGTCTCCTCTTATCACAACCTCTCAGCGCTGCTGATCGTGTCACCATGGAAAAACTGTACCTATGAGCAAGCCCCAGCCAAAAAAGGAGGGTGAAAAACAGAAAGCAATAATAAAAGCAGATGAGAACAGAGGGAGACTGAAGGAAAGAAGGAGAAAATGACTCATCCCCAAGTACTGCGGATGACCTGTAACAACTGACAATGGATTTTACTGACTTAAAGGCCTATTACAACAAAATACCCTATTTGGCAAAGTTGTGAGGGTTAAGACTTTAGCTAAGTGCACAGAGATGGCAGAGTTGATCACAGACACGTCTGATACTCTAATATGCCACACTAAGATTTAGCTAAAGGAAAATGAACAGAAACATCTATCAAACTCCAAGGATCTCTTAGCTTAATCATAAGATATACATATCTAGAGCAAACTAACTCATTCAAATCATCTTATAGTCTTAACAATTTCACATACAGGTTACCTAATCCCGGAAATTCTTTAACGGGAATGTTAGTATGCTTGTTCTGTCACCTTTATTAAGAACATCTGAAATGTGCGCTCACAAATTCCCTTTTACATTACCACGGCAGAAGATTAAATTCAACAAATACTTGTGGAGTGTCTATTATATGCAAGATGCTTAGAAGAAAATAAAGCCTTTGTACTTAAGGCAATAATTTCAAAACTTACTTGAAAAAGGGCAGAAAGAAAAGCTAAATCATAAAATATATCCAAGTGAAATGGCCTCAAATTTGCTAGTAAAACTCAATCGTAAATGCAAAAGACACACAATGTACTTAAAAAGCTAGTAAGACAGATATATTTGACATTTTCATTGTTTTAAGCCTATTACAATGTTATATTTTCTGTAAACAGGAAAATACAGATTTAGCCATTTCAAATACTAAAGAACTTGACTTAAAATATTACAGAAATGCAACAATAGGAAAAAATTATTGGATTGCTTGCTCATCACTGCAAGTGAACCTGTGGCAATCACATTAAGAGTAGCAGGTAAAATTGTATCTCAAGTGAAAAACCCAAGGAAAATGACAGAACTGTGATCGGGAGATTGATCCTTCCTCGAGCCCAGGTATTTTTCAGCATATGCACACACATGCACACCATAAGCAGCACGGCCAGCAGCAAGAAAACCACTTACAGTCTGCAAAGGAGAAAATGTGGACGTAGCCTTGTTACATTTATCACTATTATATATTTGATTACATGCTAGGTTAAATCATGTCTGCTGAAATACCTGGAAGCTTTGTCCCCTAAAATCAACGTTATAATGATATTTTAGGCATATGTCATTTTATCCAGTG
Source organism: Mirounga leonina (assembly GCF_011800145.1). Taxonomy (NCBI): domain Eukaryota; kingdom Metazoa; phylum Chordata; class Mammalia; order Carnivora; family Phocidae; genus Mirounga; species Mirounga leonina. The sequence goes on from NW_023270854.1 coordinate 18,151,040, forward strand.
ACTTAGAGGAATTCAGAATGTTGGCAATAATTTTACTCTTGCATCATTCACTTCAATGGTCCTGATTTTAAAACTTATTTCTGAATCATTTTTTATCGTCATAGTTTTCAGGACTATTTATAAAGTTACCTAGTAAAATAATTATGTTTCCTGAAAAAGCATCGAGTCCAATCTATAACACCAAATAGTCCAGATTTCTACCTAAACATAAATTCGATTTATGCCAGTGAGCTTTAAACACCAGCTGATTTTGGGATGCCTGGGTGGCTCAGTCAGTTAAGTGTCTGCCTTCGGCTCAGGTCATGATCCTGGGGTCCTGGGATCAAGCCCCGCATCCCTGCTCAGTGGGGAGCCTGCTTCTCCCTCTCCCTCTGCTGTTTCCCCTGCTTATGCTCTTTCCCCCTCTCTCTCTCTCTCAAGTAAATAAAATCTTAAAAAAAAAAAAAAAAGCAGCTGATTTTGATGCTGATGTGTAAAGCAGATGAGTAAATGATTTAAAAAAAAATCTGAATCTGCTTTGAAACCAGAGATTGAGGATACTAAGACTAGGAAATGTTATATATCTAACATACACATACACACACATACACACTTCTATAAATATCAACACTGAGTCCTAAAATAGAATATAGGAAAAATATGTATTTGAAAAATAATAATATAACATTTTACAAAATAATTATTTAGGTGTCATATTTCTAATGCATGATCTAAATAATTTTTTATGTCCTAAGTATAATATAAAGACTGGTTTATTACCTAAGAATATTTTGGTAGGAAAAATTAAACAAAAATTTTATTCTTGATTATGGATAGAATATTCTATTGAATACAAATCTTTAGGGATGTCTGGGTGGCTCAGTTGGTTAAGTGTCTGCCTTCAGCTCAGGTCATGATCCCAGGGTCCTGGGATCAAGCTCTGCATTGGGCTTCCTGCTCAGTGGGGAGCCTACTTCTCCCTCTGCCTGCTGCTCCCCCTGCTTGTGTGCTCGCGCATGCTCTCACTCTTTCTGACAAATGGACAAATAAAATCTTAAAAAAAAAATAAAGATCTTTAAAAGAACTTCTGATGCATAAGGTTAAATGCAAAAGGTTCAATGAATAAAAACACATTGATGTCCTAATGTGCTTTTGAAATATTCTAAAGTTAGCTAAGGGAAAATCCCACTACTTACTATAAGAATATATGGTTTTAATGTTGATGATTTTAAGTACATTTGACCCTTGAACAACACGGAGGTGAGGGCCACTGAGTCCCCTTCTCCCCACAGGCAGTAGAAAATCTGAGTGTAACTTTTGACTCCCCCAAAACTTAACTACTAACTATTGTTGACCAGAAGCCTTACCAATAACATAAAGAGTCGGTTAACACATATTTTGTATATGTATTAGATAGTGTATTCTTACAATAAGGAAAGCCAAAAAAGAAAATCATAAGGAAGACAAAATATGTTTACAGGACTTTCCCGTACTGAAAAAAATCCACATATAAATGGACACACACAGTTCAAACCTGTGCTGTTCAAGGGTCAACTGTATTAGGAAAAATGAAGGGAGGGAGGAAGAAAGGGAAACTATCAAGAAAATGTGTAAGACTGAAATGGATATTTGGTGCCCTCTGCTGTTGTATTGCTGTTACTTAATACTAACAGGGTAATAGAGTTCTTTCTCAGAGACTCCATTTAAGTTAAAAATAGACAATACACTTATTTGATTTTGGATAGGAGATTTTATGACGGCATAGACGACAATTTACTCAGAGCTGATGTTATTTCATTTCCTTCCATGTGTTTTTATTAACAAGTATATTAAAAAGCATAAACCAAAAAGGGATATTGAACTTAAGAGGTTTTAAGGTTTAATACTATACAATAATTTATGTCGCATGACAAATAAAATGTAAATTACTCAAAAATTAAGTATATGTATTAAATATAAACACTTAGGTCATGCCTGTTATGGAGATAATATCTTCTAAAGATATTTCTACAGGCCATGTCTTACTGGATAATGTTTGAATAATAATAATATCAGAATGGTATTAATATATTAAGAGATTAGAAGATTAATATTTTAATCCATAACACCAGCCCAAAAGAGATTAAGTTGTAACTCTTCCCAAATGGCCAAGTCATCAAAATCACAAGACAGGAGCCCTGGGGGCTGGGGCACCCCCACTCCTCCATTAGACAAGCCTTCATATGACTCACTCAACATCCTCTGCATCAATTCTTCTGTCTCCTAAACAGAGGAGAGATGCTGCAAACACTGAACAGTTAACACAACAGTATTCCCTTCCCTGGTAAAACAGAGACAATAAAACCCAGCTCATTTTATGTCAAATCAATGTTAAAGACACATGTGAAAATAACTGAAGGAAAGAAACTTAAGAAAGAAACGGAAGGAAGGAAGGAAGAAAGGAAAGAAGGAAGGAAGGGAGGGATGGATGGATGGAGGGAGGGATGGAGGGAGGGAGGAAGGGAGGGAGAGAGGGAAGGAATGGAAAGGAAAGGAAAAGGAAAAGGAAAAGGAAAGGAAAGGAAAGAAAACTACTGAAGGAAAAAAAAAAGTGCTTCTAGACTAATGTATCCTCCTGGGTTTTCCAAACCCTTAACACATTTGTGAAGGAAAGGAAATGAGAGGATATTCTGGGAAGTCCACTCGCTAAAAGAAAAGCTAAGACTAATAATGGCAAAATGAACAGGAGAAAAAACAGCTTTAATCCATCCAGGGTCACAGTGGTGAGCAATCTCCAATTTCAGAAATACACTCAAGCAGATTCTAACCTGTTTTAGACCCTCTTCTCTCACTCACGGCTACCAGCTGCCGGCCTGGGCACACAGCTCCCCATGCTCTCTCTGCCCACTCCCTGTCCCCACCCACGGCAGCACAGTGTTTTCTCTGCCTGGGATGCTCTTATCCACTTTGCCTTTTGATATCAAGCCTCCACACGAATGACTTTCTTCAGAGAAGCCTTCCCAACACCTCATCGGGTCAGCCATCTCCCAAGGGCTCTCTCCCACTTGGGGCATACCTTAGGTAATATAAAGCTCATCACAATGAATGCTCGCTCCTCTCCCTCATGAGAGCAGGAACCCCTCGACACCAGACCTGCTGGGTTTGGAAGTGACTCATGTACTCTCCAGCCGTTCTAGCTCCGGGCCTGGCTTATAGTTCACACTTGAGGTGTGCTGAATGAATGAAACCAGTCCATCATTCAATTCAGAGTATTAAACTAGCATGTGCTGAATACCTACTGTGATAAATGTGTGAAAACATGTTGCCCGTTTGACTTCATTACAACCTTATTACCTCCACTTTAAAGTTAAAAACAAATGGAGGGCTAGAGGTAAGCCAGTCAGTCACACGGGTCACAGAGCTAGTCGATGGTTAGGATATAGGAAGAAGTCCGGGTCCTCTGGCATCTGCCAGACATTTACTTCTAGATATCAAGAGCCTCTCAGCATTAGTTTTGTAGAGATTATAGAGATGGGGGCTGGGGGAAATGAATCCACTCCATATTAATCAACCCTCAAATTCTGGGTTATTCACAGTGATTCAATGAACAGTTTGTGCCAGGCACCGGAAATACGAGGAGGAATGTATCAAACAGTCCTTTGAGGAGCTCCTAGTCTGATACAGAGCAGCAGTTAGCCAGAGGTGACTGAGCCCTCACCCTCAAGGGACGTCTGGCACCGTCTGGAGACATCGCTATGAGTCACAACTGGGAGAAGTTGCTAATGGCATCTAGAGGGTAGAGGCTGGGGACGCTGCTAAACATGCCACAGTGTACAAGACATACCACAGAACAAAGAATTATCCAGCCCCAAATGTCAACAGTGTTGAGGTTAAGAAACCCTGACACACAGAAACAGACATGTAAACAAATCTATCTCCTTGTTTCCATGTACTGGTACCAAAGAATTAGTACCGGGATAGAAACGTAAAGCAAATGCCAGAGGGTCAGAGAAGATCCAAATGACTGCTTGACTTGGCGTTACCCGAAAACTTCAGGACCCTTTGCGGAGACAGTGGTCACAGAACTGAGGCTCGTGGGAGCTGAGGCAGTCAGCCAGGTGAGTGGCAGCTAGCCAGGGGAAGGCAGGTGGAGGGAGTGAAGGAGGCACGGGTATTCCGGGCCCAGCAACTAGCAAGTACTACGTTTATCGAAATACAGACTGGGGAACCAAGTTACAGTGCACTGTGGAAAACTAAAACCCCGATTTATGCTGACAAATCCCCTTCTTTCTTTTTTCTACACACTCTTTCTTCACAGCCATCCACTGCCCCTAGAAAATATCACTCTCACCAAGGCTGACTACGACCGGGTGTGAGGGTAATTACAAAAAAATAAGCATCTTCATACAAACTAAGAGAAAGATGTGTGGAAGACCATGGAAAGACCTCTGGATACACACAGTATAGAATTCCAACGCAACCACTACAACCACTTATACTTCCTATCCTTGGACACTGCAATAAACTGCCTCCCTGAAATGACTGCCTGATTAATATACTTCCATCCAAGGTTAATTGTAGGGCCTGCAACACCATGACATAGAAATCATGTTATGAATGTCATATGGGAAAGTTTTTTTAAACTTTAAAATCACTGTCACTGGCTCAAAGCCCTAATTGCCACCCCTCATTCTGGAAGATCTCACCATCCATATAGGTCAGTGATTTTCACTTATGGACTGCAGCCCTGGGTGGGCGAGGGTCCTCCTAATGGATATAAAAGGATTCGAAGTCGGAGGGCAAATGACACAATGTTAAACATGGAGCCACTATAGTAATATAGTGAGTTACTACGGTTATGTGGTCTAATTATGCTACAGGGGCTTGTTTTATATGTTACTATTTATAATTTGAAGTTAGTAGAGTTAGTACAGCTTTCTAGACTTTCAGTACTGAACTTAGATGTCACACAGTCACAAAATGCAGAGTATTAGTACAAAGATTCTACTGCATATGAATGTATGAATTGCCCATAAAAGAGATGTTTTGATATCAGCACATCATAACTGCTGGTTTTCAACTGCTGTTGTTCTTGCTTTTAAATAAGCTCCCATTAAGGGTGCCTGGGTGGCTCAGTCGGTTGAGTGACTGCCTTTGGCTTGGGTCATGATGCCGGAGTCCTGGGAACGAGTCCCACACATCGGGCTCCCGGCTCGGGAGGGAGCCTGCTTCTCCCTCTGACCATCTCCCCTCTCATGTTGTTTCTCACTCTTCCTCTCTCTCTCAAATAAATAAATAAAAATATTTAATAGATAGATAAATAAATAAATAAGCAAGCTCCCATTAGTTTTGTTACTTTGTTTTGGGTTTTTTACTTGCATCAACAATGTTTTGCACTATTATTTCTAAAAACAAGAATAAGACATGTTTGAGCCTTATTGTTTGTTCCCCAATCAGCCTGCCAGAGGGCACTGCCCTCTCTTCTCACAGAGCGCTCACCCAGTGAAAAGCAGGGGAAAGTGGGCTTCAGGGTCATTTGTGCCAAAGATGGAGACCATACTTGCCCTCCCAATTCGGTGGCTGTCTCGACTGCAGCCCACTTCAGCTGAATGTGTCCTCACCTCAGAAATCTTGAGCGTCAGTACCTCCACACTGACCACAATCTTCTCTAGATCCAGACCTTCCACCATACCTGCTCCTCAACCTTCCAGAGCAGTGGTTCACACACTGCTGCACATTACAGTCACCGGGGGAACTTTAACATTCCCAATGCACAGGCTGCATGCACACCAATCCAATCACAAAGCCCGTGAGAAGGAGCGAGGCACCAGTTTTTAAAGATCCTCAGATGATTTCAATTTGCAACAGTCTGGGAACCATTATCATAGAGGCATTCAGTCCCTGGATTCCACAATTTTGTCAAAAACTATCAGCCTCATCCTCTTTTGCACTCCTTCCCTCACAAGCCTAGAACTTCTGGTTAATCATATCAATCTCTTACAATTACATCCTCAATGCCCTTTAACTTCTGAATTACAGAATTGCAATTCAGGAGTGGTGATAAAATTTACCTTATACTTTTTCCTGTATTTTTTACTATAGCTAATTATGGCCCATTATAACTACAAATTCATAGTCAATCCTCTTACTCATCCCTAGCTTCCCCCCTCCCTTCCCCATCTCTACCTCTCTCATCGAGTCCCTACCTGGGTTCTCACTCCTCACAATCTTACCTATAACCTCTTGAAAAAATGTGAAGGTTTTAGGAATGTTCTCTTTTCAATTCCCATCCACTTCACATAGAAACCCACCCAGACATCCAGTCTGCTCCTCCCTCTCTTCAATTTCAGAAAATAAAGTCTTTCTCCTCCAGGTCAAAGCCAATTGCCTTCCCTCCGCCTTTGCAATCTGCCACTCTCTCATTTCCTGGGAAGCTAGCTTCATCAATTACCTCCTCCCTATGCTAATCTAGAATGTTCCTCTATCTACTGGCTCTTTAACCCTAATCCCCAACATCCTGAGGAGCAGTTCTGGAAAAGGGTACTAATGACCTCACTGACAAACACATTTCAACCCTTCCAATACTGAACATTTATAACATTTGATACAACTAATCACTCTCTACCCTTCTCAAAATTTTTGATCCCTTCAGTTTGCAAGTCAGCATAATCTCCTGGTTCTCCTCAAACTCTTCACACTTCTCTAAAGTGTTTCCACTTCCTCCCCTTAAGGTTAGTATCCCAAGAGTCTATCTCAGCCCATTTGCTACCTCTGAATAATCTCACGGCATTCCGTGGTTTTAAGTACCAGGTATCCATTGGAGATTCCTCAATCCATATATCCAACACCACACCCCTCCATCATCTACAAAGCAACTCATCATCATCCCCCACAAAACCTGCTCCTATATTTGATATCAACTTGATAGAGCCAATTTTTATTCAATCACCCAATCAGAAAACCTGTGAATCAACCTCACTCAGCACCTGCACCTAATTAATCACTAAGGCCTGCCAAATATCACTCACAAAAAATTATTGAATTTAAACTCTCCCCTACATTCCCTTATATCTGTTGCACACACTTGCTCTCATACAAAATTCTTTCTGAAGGAAGGATTCTAATGATTTTGTTTTTTTAAGTGTGAAAGCCACAGAGGCAAAAGCTAAAGTTTACGCACCTTCACATGGTAAGCATGGACCGGCCAGCCTCATTTCACACCACTTCCTGTCTCTCCTCTCTTCAATCCTCCAGCAATGCTGAACACATATAGTATTCCCCACTTCCCAGAACCTACTGCAACCCACCTCCATGCATCACCTGACTACATTCTACTCATTCTTCAACATCCCCTCCTCCAAGCAGCCAATCCTGATCACCACAGGCTAGTCCAGGTCTCCGCAATACTTTCTACATTTCTCAGCCATCTCGCTTACTCCTCTGCATTGTATTTAGCTGATTATATTTCCTGAGGGTCAATATCATGTCTTATTCATTTTGGCTCTCCAGGGCCAAACACAGTACCTAGTAGTCAATAAATGTTTACTGAACTAGACTGATTCAATTATTTTCTAACAGAGGCTATAAAAGTCAAGAAGTTTGAAAATCTTTTATATAGTCTAATAAAGAACAGATATTTCAAGCATATTAGAAGAAATTATATCTTACCCAAGGTACTAACACATTGGTATTTAGCTACAAATCTTTATATTTCTATCAAATTACTTCAAAATACCTTCAAGTTCCCAAATAAGAGTTAAATATAAAGTATCATACATAAGGGCTACAAAGATCTGGCTGTTGAGGTCATAGGGTTAAATCTATCTACTGTTCCTATTCTCTCAACAGTCTGCCATTTGATTTATTATGTGAGATGGTAAAAGGAATTTCTCCTTTGCTGTATCTCAGACACTGCCCAACAATCTGAATTTCTTCTCAGGTACACTGTGGATTGTTAATGTACTTCCAAAGAGAAACAAAAGTGTGCTAAAACCATCATAAAATAAGACTGATTTTTTCTTAGTTCAGAATAATATGATGAATTACATTTAATATGAACTATGAATTCCATTCATAAATCCATCAAACACCTATTATGTACAAGACAGAGGGCCAATAAGCACAAGAGCCACGGGGCTTGTTACGTTTCAAGAAGGGGAGCTTCCATGGGGCGCCTGGGTGGCTCAGTCGTTAAGCGTCTGCCTCTGGCTCAGGTCCTGATCCCAGGGTCCTGGGATCGAGCCCTGCATCAGGCTCTCTGCTCAGTGGGAAGCCTGCTTCTCCCTCTCCCAATCCCCCTTGCTTGTGTTCCCTCTCTCACTGTCTCTGTGTGTCAAAAAATAAATAAAAATCTTTAAAAAAAAAAAAAAAAAGAAGGGTAGCTCCCTCATATGTGTCATTATTTGACGGTGTTATGCAAGGATCACAGTAAATCCAGTCCTGTCTAATTTACGGATCCTTAAAAAAAAGGAAGAGAACTAAAAATCCTGTAATCATCAAAAAATGTAGTAAGTTCAATTAAATATGTAGTTAGTTTTTAGAGTTTAGTTTTATTCCTTAATGGTGTTTATAGCAACTTAAAACTCGTTACTGTGGAACTGGAGAAAAAGTTGGTGAAAAAATAACCTGAGTTGGAAATCTTCGAAGCATTCATTCCAAACTCTATGAAATAGCCACACATGATGCAAGTGCACATGGGTGCGTGCACACACACACACACACACACACAGGAGAGCACTGCACTCACAACCAACAAGAGTGTACTTTCTAATGTGTGTGAGAGTACCATGAATGTGAGGTAAATATGAAGAGAGAATAAGAGATAACAACAGAATTAGGACATAAATACATGAAAGGAATGTGAACCACTTGTACAGAGATAAGGAGGAGGAATGATTAATGTAATATGATGGATGGATTGTGGAAGGGGGATGGAAAAAGAGGAAAATAGGGAAGGAGGAGGGAGACAGCGCAGCTGGACTTCTTTGACTTTCTTGTACTTATGGTGCTTGTTATAATAGCAATGTAATAATGTATGTTCAGAAATTGATCCCAATTACCTTACTTATATACCTGTGCCTAATCAATAACCTTAAATCTTTTCATATTACATTTATGGTTCCAAAAGAATTTTATTATTCCTTAAGGAATCTCTTTACCAAAAGCCTCACATTAAATTCTAAAATCTTCATTCTAGAAATGTTTAGATACCAATTGACAAACAATACAGAGGGAAGAAGTGGCAAAACAAAACAAAAAAAGTTACTGATTGTTCACTGTAGAGTCTGAAGTCATTCTCTCTAACCACTACGTTGTGAGATTGTGGATATGGGCAATAGGTGGGTCAATACATGAGGAAAATTCCAGCCCAGACTGAAGGACTCTGTCACTTGCCAGTAGCTTAAGGATGTTCTCACATAAACAGTCCTTTAAATTCAAACCCACAACTGACCCAGAATAGAGAAAACATATTCACAGATGTGCCTCATCTAGTTCAATAATAAATACACAATTAAGATTTAAAAATGAATGTTTAATACAATTTCTCCTTAACTAATTCATTACTGAATCTTACAATTAACGTCAAGTATACAGAAACTCAAAGGGATTCTGGAAAGATCATGGCACTGATGGCAGAATAGTTATTGTATTTTTCCAAATCCTCACACAGAAATAGAGCAATATGAGAATAAACCAAATGTACTGAGAACATTTTCAACAAAATGAGGTAACAAAATATATCCAAAAATCCCAAAATTCAAGCAGGTGGAAAAACCCACCCACAGCTACAAGATCTATCTGGTATCTGGCATCTCTGCAGGACGAAGGAAAGGGAGTAGTGAGGTATGCGACAGATCTGATAGGCAAACCCCAAAATGCTAACCGACATTTATCAGGAAAATACAGTGGGCCCATTTAAAAACAACAGCTGACCGTGCGAGAGGTTTAGCCACCTCCGCAGCAAGCGAATGCAAGGGCCCACAGGAACAAGGTACGAGGGGCTGCCCCCTGGCAGACCCCGTCCACACGCAACACTGCTGCTTCACGGCTGCCTTCAGGAAAGGGCCCCCGGGAGCGAGAAACTACCAAGAATGCAATCAAAACTGACAGGTAATTCCCCCCACCTGAAAAAAAGAGGTGAGGAATGGCGTTAGGAGATGTCAGAAAGTGAGCCACCGTATTTTTGAACTGCGTGCAACAACAACAAAGGAAGTTCTGTGAAGTTAGAGAAACTATCTGAACTAATCATTCACAGAGTCCAGGAGACTACTTCCCAAAGAAAAAAAAGTCAGGAACAGAAAAGCATTGAGGTCAAATTATGATAATTAAAAAGAGTAAGAACCAGAAAGAAACAGACATGCTCCAAAAGCAGATAAAATGAATGTGCTTATTTCAAAACAAGCTGAAGAACATTTTTAAAATGATACTCAACATGAAAGAACAACATAAATGAGCATTAGAAAAATCATAAATGAAATGACTGAACTCAAAAAGAATTAGAAATAAGACATCACGTTAGCAATGAAGCCTCAAATGAAAGAAACACAAGAGTAAATACATACAAAAATAATGCCTCAAGAGAAGCAGAAGGTGAAAAAAAGGACAATGTTAAGGATAAAAAGGAAATGAAGCTTCTTTTCCTTTGCGGAAAAGGTGCTGGCATACCTAAAGAGGCTTGGGCTGCGCTGGAAACTGTTTACATAAAGGGCAAATTGAACAAAGAAATACAGATGGCCCCTGACTTATGATTCTTTGACTTTATGATGGAGTGAAAGCGATAAACATTCAGTAGAGACCCTACTTGGAAGTTTGAATGTGGATCTTGCCCTGGGCCAGCGACATGAGATGGGACCCTCTCCCGTGACAGTGGGCAAGGGTGGTGGTCTTAGCTCCCAGTCGGGCAGCATGCATGAGGGTCAACAACAGACACACTGACAATCATCTCTGCCCATGCAAACTCCGCTTTTCATTTTCATTGCAGTATTCAGTACATTACATGAGATACTTAACATCGTTATAAATAAGCTTTGTGTGAGATGATTTTGCCCAACCGCAGGCTAATGTAAGTGTTCTGAGCATGGGTAAGGGTGGCTGAGCTAAGCTATGATGTTTGGGGGGTTAGGTGTATTAAATGCATTTTCGACTTAAGAGATTTTCCATTTACAATGGGTTTACTGGGATGTAACCCCACTGTGAGTCATGAAGACAGTAAATACACCGAAAATAGTGGGAATGAGGTTTCCCACAGCTGGAGAAGAGAGTTACAGTGTATCAGGAGGAGAGGCTAGAACAAACCCTGTGGTGTCTGATTAGATGTGGAGGTAACACGGTTAACCGATGGTATTTACTGTATCTAGGAAAATAGAGGAACACAGACGTGTGTGCATAAACAGACACATATAATCTAGCTCTGTCTCCTGACACGGCTTGGATGCAATGTCATCCCAGGAGCAATGAGTGCATGCAGCATCCAGATTTGGTTTCTAATTATTATCCCCATTAAAGAGAATCACTCATCACATAGGGACTCAATGAAGTTTATTTCCCTCCTACAGTCAGAGACATTGACCCCTTAGTTTTCTTAGGGAAGACTGGACAGATCACTAAGGTTCCTTTATTTATTAAAGACTAGACAACAATTAGTGTAATGTAAAATTTTTGTTCTAATAACCACTTAAAACAACCAAAAATGAAATCTAGATATACTTATAAATATATAATAAATATACAACCAACATATTCTTATTTTCTATGAAAATATTCATTAAAGTTTTGGAGTAGAATGTTAAGCAAGTTTGATTGATTCTTCAAAGGTCAGACATATCATAAGAATTTTTCTAAGGCCATAAACAGTTCACCAGACAAGGCCTGTATCCCGTATATAACGTCATACGGCTTGTCCCTGTCTGTACCTTACAGCGCCCTTTTCACAACAAATCATAAAGTCAATTCAATCAGTATAAAATTTTTTTAGAGTGAATTTTGTAAGCAAAGAAACACAGAGCATGTTCTCAGTAGGTTATATTTAACTTCTAAATCCCATTCTCTCACCTAGTTACACAGAATACAAAGCTACTGACCTTTGGAAATATAGCCCGTTCATTTTTTTTTTTTTAAAGGCTTTTGACTAATTAGACAACAGAGAGAGAAACGTAATGTAAGAGATAAATCATCCTGGTCATTTTTCAATTTCTTCAGCCTCGTGATCTTTTAATATAAATAGGGTGACTCTTGTACACAATGCCTAAGATATAAAGGTGCCAAACAGAAAATTACACACACTAGGCTTAAGAAATGATTGTCATGACATTAAAGGCTTTCTAGCTCCACTAGTAAAATCCCATTGACCCCAAGTATCCCCCAAGATCTCCTCACCAAGAACCAGCATCTGTGGCAAATGCTTTATGAGAAAGTTCATCAAAAAGACCACCTGATGTGCTTAGACCATCTCCTTAACATATTACTTTACGCAGACATCAAATCCCACCACATGCTATCTATGATTTACTAGCTATGTTTAGTTTATAAATCTTCTAATTCCTAGTCCAATACATGACTTATGCTGGGTGTTACACGGCATTAAAATAAAGATGGCTCTGCCTTCAAGGGATTAAAACCACTTCCTATCTTTTAACAGATACTACAGCCTACTTTGCTCCTCTTCCACTGAATATTAACTTGGTTATATTCACCTCCCTCTCTTTCATCATTACCAATTAAAAGGAAACAACATCTAGTCAGGGCGAATTCTCCAGTTAACTCTACTATCAACCACCATGTCCTCTGACAGGGCTCCACCAATACCTCCTCCACCCGCAAAAACGTTCAGTGAGCTCCTAACACAGTAAAACTCGGCTCTTACCCCTGCAGCCACTGAAGCTACTACTCTGTTTTTTATCCTCCAAAAGCAAATGTCTTCCACGATTTCCACCTCTACTTTATCTCATCCTCATTCTTAGTTCATTGTACCAGGATTTCTGACCCAACTAACTCTACCAAAGTGGCTCTCCTAATGATCACCAATGACTTCCCTAATTACTAACTCCACTCTTATTTATTCCCCAAGTCTTAATGTTTTCTCACATCTCTGATCAACTGTTGACCTTGCTTCCTTCAAAACTTCATTTTCGGTTATATGTGTGAACTAGGCCATTGCAGTTTACTTGTTGAAGGTCACCCACAGGCAGCAAGTTACAGAGATGTAATTTAAATACAGATACGCCTGTCACCAGAACCCAGGTTCTTAACCACTCCTTTGAATTGCTTTTCAAAAATGAAGCAAAGGCTACTCCATGGAAGAACTGTATCCACAATCTTGTTATTAATAATGCCATTCTCCGATGCAGGTGCAGCAAGCGATGACCCAGAGGCCAATCCAGCCCATTGCCTATTTGTGTATATGAAGTTTTATTGGAAGTCAGTCATAGTCATTCATCTACCTATTGTCTGTGGCTGCTTTCACACTATAATGGCAGAGTTGAATCATTGTGACATAGATTGTATGGTTCACAAAGCCTAAAATTTTTATTATCTAGTGCTTTATAGAAAAAGTTTGCAATGCCTGTTCTAACCAACTGTTTTTTTAGGTTCATCATTGGCAAATCTGAAGGATGATAATAACTAACTCACAGCATATCCGGAATACTCTAATGACAGCAGGCATCCCAAAATATGGACTACAGTCTAATCCATTCTCTTACTCTAGTGTTTATTTTGGGGGAAAAAAATCCCACCCCTACTCTCACTCTCATGCCACTTCTTTCCTAGAGGATGTTTGCTCCCCTTGTACACACCCCATCTCCCACCACTACAAACAAGAGGCAGATGTCTCCTATTACAACCAAACTGAAAGCCTATTCCGTGAGTTGTCTGTATCATCTGTTAACATCTCTGCCATTCTCCCTTCAGCCAGGCTTGGATCTCTGAAATCAGCTTGTATGTCTCAACTCTTCTCTTGCTTATCATTCTTATTTATTCAACCCACACAAGAGCTTCCAAGCCATTCCTTCTTCAACATTTCCTCTACCTAATCATATCCTGGTCCCCACTGCCTCTCACTCTATCAACCCAACAGCCTCACAATTCATTTCCCATGGCAATATTTGTAAGTGTCTGGCATACAAATGTCAGATACAGCAAAATATTTCTTAAACAGAGATCTCTTTTTAAGACTATTCAATATCGGGGTGCCTGGGTGGCTCAGCTGTTGAGCGTCTGCCTTCGGCTCAGGTCATGATCCCAGGGCCCTGGGATCGAGCCCCACATCAGGCTCCCTGCTCGGTGGGAAGCCTGCTTCTCCCTCTCCCACTCCCCCTGCTTGTGTTCTCTCTCACTCAGTCTCTCTCTGTCAAATAAATAAATAAAATCTTTAAAAAAAAAAAAAAACTATTCAATATCGTATTTCTACCCACTAAGGCAAGTCCTCAGCTTTGCATTCAAATAGATTACACAATATGATTCCAATCTATTCCTCCAAGCTAACTTCACACTATGTTTCTTGGGTATTTCCTATGCTTCAGGTACTACATAAAGCACTGAAAATAAAAATATGAGAAACTCAGCTCCCGTCCTCAAGAAGCTTAAAATCTAACAGGGAAAACAGATACAGAGAAAGAAAAAAAAAATACCCCATACAAAGTAAAGTGATTTAAGGAAAGGTCTGACCAGGAAGGTATTGAGTACAAAGAGAACACAAGAACTAATTCTGCCATAGGGGCAGAGAGGATAAGGTTTGGGGATGGCTTCACTATCCTCAGAGAAGAGGGAGTAAAGAAGCAAGGGTGGGGACAGGAAAGGAAACATAAGATATAGGATGTAGGATCTCTACCATTTCTCAACCTTTTTTCTCCAGAGCAATGTTTTTAAACCAGACACAATTTTGCCCCACATGGGGCATTTGGCCATAACTCAAAACATTTTTGATGGTCACACCTGGGCAAGAGAGGGTGCTACTGACATGTAGTGGGTACAGGAAAAATGATTCTCAACATCCTACAATACACAGGACAGCCCCTCACAACAAAGAATTATCCAGCCCAAAATGTCCGTAGTGCTGAGGTTGGGAAACCCTGCTCTAGAGCCATAAGGAAAAGAAGTAAAGGGGAGGGACTCGCTGACAGATTCTGCAGGATGTGTTGGACTGCTGACAATACAGAGATAGCAAAGAAGGAGAATGAGTTATGCCTGGACAGCCTCGCTCACTAAAACCACAAGGGAGAATGCAAAACTGAACGGAGGGCAAAGGTGATTAATAAATGTTCCACATCTAAGGCTTCCCGAACAGGAATAGATCTGATCACCAAGCCAAGACAATCAACTATGAGGGAAGGGAGAAGACCCGAGCAAAGAGGCTGAAGCAGAGGCCTTCTGAGCTTTCTGTTACACATCATCCAATTCAATGCATATTTATTGCACAGCTGCTACTAGATGTCATGAGGGAAAGAGCAATAAATAAGTCACAATCCCTGCCTGCAAGAAGGCTGAATTTCAGTGGGAAGAATCAGAGAAGCATATAAGTTATTATAACACAAAGGAAATTAAGATACATGTCATAAGAGAAACACACAGCGGTTCAAATACACACATCTTTCAAAGATTCAATGCAGTCCTAGGAATAATTCCACTTAACATCCTCTTGATCTTCTAGTGAAAGAAAAGAATCAGAGGAGAATAAATTCCCTATCTTTGGGGCACCTGGGTGGCTCAGTCGTTAAGCGTCTGCCTTCGGCTCAGGTCGTGATCCCAGGGTCCTGATATGGAGCCCAGCGTCCAGCTCCCTGCTCAGTGGGGAGTCTGCTTTTCCTTCTGCCCCTCCCCATGCTCATGCTTTCAATCTCTATCAAATAAATAAAATCTTTTAAAAAAAATTCCCTATTTTTGTTTGCAAGGCTCTACACGTCTGCCATAATTAACAAAATTAGCAACATATAATATGTTTTTTTCCAAATAGCCCAACTGCTAACACCAGTCTAACAAGGAAAAGGTGGGATTCTTTCTATACAGTATTCCCATAAAGATTTCACTTTCCATTGAGAGACCATGAAAAAACTTAGTTCCCAAATCTTAGAGTCAGTCCTACACCACTGAGAGGCTCTTAGTTATGTTTTGTTTTGTTTTTTTAAACTTTGGGTGGGTTTTATTTCTCCTGAGGTTAAAAAGCCATCCAGAGGACAACTCTTTAAATATTCCCCTCAGAAGGAGCCTCAAATTCAACATGAGAAAATAGTTAGAGAAATCCCTAATGGTCCAGCCAACATACATTTTTCATAAAGTGATTACCCTCCTGCAGCCTCAGTTTCCTAAGCCTTTCCCCCCTCCTATAATTGTTTTCCTTGTAGGCCAGGCAACAATTATCACTGCTACAAGACTGAGGAGGTTCACAAGCAATATATTTTACAATACATAAGTGTAGTGTCTCTGATATCTGGTGCTTTTATCACTAATTGCCCTATAAAATGCACTATTAAAACAGGGACAAACAAGATTGTAAAAATCACATAATGGACCATGACCACTTACAAAAGCCATTCATAAATGTTACTGTACCATTTATTTTTCTTTAATTTTCCAATTGTATAATTAAGTTTCCAAATTTTTATTTCTAGGTGATACCAACAAGAAAAAAAATATATTTGAAAACTATATAACATATATACTTGCCCTTACATATACTATTTTATAAATTGGCACCGAATTAAAATTATATAGAACATCAAACACTGTGCTATGAACACTGAATTGCTAGGGACGTCTATATAATCTCTTGAAAGAAAATTATAAGCACAGCAAATGCATTTAAGTTGTGATTTCTATTCAAACTTCAGAACACAGGACAGAAAGCATGAAAGAAAATGAAGAAGGATTTCATAATTCTGATCTATGAAACATACAATACAACAAAGCCAATAAAGCATTTAATATCTTGGGGAAAGACAGAATGATCAAAGATTACTGCCAATTCCTAGAGGACATGGGTCACTGGAACCACCTACAGCATTTTATGTCATCAGCACTGACCACTGATTCATGGGCAAATGTTCAAGTTTGCAGATGAGCCTTTCAGCCTGTTTGTTATTTAGCCACATGTCTAACTATTTACAAAAAAAAAAAAAGGAATCCAGAATAAGAAAATGAAAATGACAGTACTTGTGTTACCTACTAATAATTCTAATGAATACTTAGATGCAGCTGGGAATTTTAAGATGTGACTCCGATGAAATGCTGGGACTGTCTGTAAGTTTCACCTACACCTTACCAGAGACAAGCGACTTCTAACAATACCACAGAACACAAATACCACAAACCAAACAGTGGCTGGCCTCTATAAAACTGAAGACAAGTAACCCATTAATGAATTGGGATTATTTGTTCTTCTTTTCGTAGGGTAATCTTCTATTAACTGAAGAAGTAACGGATGTCGTAATGGGAGTATCAGTGGGGAAAGTGTGATTGAGCTTGGGTCTTACAGTGCTCGTGTAACTCCACCATACCTATTCTCAAGTATCCTCCTATATCTTCATAATGGCCTAACCTTACTAAAATCAGAATCTTTGACTTTAAAAAAAATGAGCAGCCACAATTAGAAACATCTTAATTGTACCTAAATTATTATTTTTTCTTCCTAGAGATATTAGCTAGTGCTCAATCTTTCGACAGGAAGACTGTCAGAAAACCATAAAGACAGATTATATGAAAAATGTTTGCTCTAATTTCGGATTCAAGTCCCTTAACTCCATAGGAATCATTTTAAAATATTTTAAGTGGTAAGAATAACCTACTTAAAAAAAAAAAAAAAAGCCAAATACTTGAAATATGCAAAAACGATGTTGGACAGACTTACACAAAATCAGCAGCTTATTTTTCATCAATGTCATCTCCCAAAAGTTATTCCTTAAGCCATGCCAAAACTGTGTTATGAAACGGAGTAGGATGGGGGCTACACACATGAACCCACACACAGAACTTACTTTGTCAGAGGCCTCAGAAGCCAAGAGGTTAGTTGCAAGAGTCTGTAGTTTATGATGGGCCATGTTTTTAAGAGCGGCCAGACTACGCCGTGTCATGGCCTGCTTTAGGTTGACTGCCGGATGACTGAGAGAGTCAACTGCAGCAGGAACTGCTTCGTCGCAGGCATTTAGTATCTCCACTGCTGTGATCCCCATCACACAGCGATCCAACGCGCCTGGAAGACGTATACATTCACAATTAGTACACACAACACTATAACCGCTGAGTCATTTTTTAAGGAAAGAAAATACATAGACGTTTTTTATGTGGGGGTATTTTTCTCTCTGCCTCCCAGAAACATTTCCTTGTGCTTCCCTCCTCTGAGGATCCTCCAGGCAACATTACCTTAGCCGTTTCTTCTCCTGTAATGCCCCAACCGCAACTTCCCAAGAAAGCCAGGTTCAGAGCCGAGACCTCAACAACATCCCCCAGGCTTTTCCACTGTCTGCTTCCAAGACGATCTTCTTGATACTCCCTACCATTACTCTACTACAAATATCAGTTTCTATGATTTCACCTTCCTCTAAGTTGCCTATCAATCACAAACAAAAAAGAGCTAAATTTTGCTATTCTTCTCATTCTTTCTACTTTAATAATTCCTGGAGCTTCTCTTTCTCTATGGAATCTCCACAAAGCAGGAAAAAAACTGTAACTTCTCATTCTGTCTGCAAATGTCTTGACTTTTACTGTTTATACCCAATCAAATGTTTCTCTGGGTGTTTATGAAAATAACTACTACTCCAACTTATGACCACTTCCAAGCTTCTTCATTTAGCCATTCTTTCCATTCATCTCCACCTATGAATTTCATGTCTAAGCTAAGGCACAACTCCTTCCTACAATGCAGACAGCTTTTCTCTATACTTTGTTTTAAAGGGTCTCATTATATGGATTTGTACATAATCTTCTGAAGATTAAAATAAGGACAGTGAAATAATGAAGTTTATTTTGGTCCACTGAGCATTCCTCCAGTCATTCTAAAAGAGGACAAATCAATTTTGAAAAATAGCCATAGAGAACACCAGAAACATAAATGTCACCAAAATGCAAGATTTCTGTTGTGTCTTTGAGCTAGTACCCAAACACCCCAACATATTTTATTCCCAATACTGAGTATTTATATACACGCCATTCAAGTTTGCCCCTCCCCTTCCTTAAAGGGCTTAACTTCTTTTCGTTCCAATAGTAGTCCTGGAATTAATTCTTGGTGATTTTAGTATTAACACAAATCAGTGTTTTACTAACCAATTCATTGAGTCTTGACCAATGTATTTTGGAAGGCAAAGCATAAGGAGGAGCTGTTGCCTGAAACTTTCTGTGTATGTATGAAAAGGAGGGTGTGTATACTCTAAAAGGATTTAAAAGTTCAAGAATGTTTGAAAATCACCAGCACATATGATTCTTCCACACATCCCGATCGCCTGGCTCTTTGAGTTCCTCTACTCCAATAAATTTTGCCCTACACTTGATCCCAGACAATGGTCACATTATAAACTTCTCATTACCAGTAACTAAATCCTAACATGATCCCAATGTCAAAAATTCCACTGATAGCAGCTCCCATTCTTTACTTCAACCCTATGACCCAATAATTCCTTGTTCAGCACTGACTCCAAAAATTCATTCACCTATCATGTTTGCCCTGCCCCTTACTTCCCTATGTCCCATAAACTAAAATTCCATCGTCCGTCCTCATAAGCACAGCTCTGTCCTCGTCTCACTTCCTTGTCCCAGCCGAGCAAACTCCGACCTTGGTTGAATCCAACTCTCCAGCTACTACACACCTGTACAATGAAGATGGATATGAATGAAGAACATGCTGAAAGATCCACTTGAAATTCATGACCACTGATCTCAAGGGGTCCTTAATAGTGACCGCATTTCCACAGATCTTTCATTTTCCTACTCTCCTAATTAATTATTTCATAGCTTTTCTCTCCTCCAATCTCCAACACTCCATTTCCTGCCCTCACCTGGGTGAAAAGTTTTGTTTCGTATTTCATTTAGAAAGAAGCAATTAGAGGGCGCCTGGGTGGCTCAGTTGGTTAAGCGACTGCCTTCGGCTCAGGTCATGATCCTGGAGTCCCGGGATCGAGTCCCGCATCGGGCTTCCTGCTCGGCAGGGAGCCTGCTTCTCCCTCTGACCCTCCCCCCTCTCATGTGCTCTCTGTCTCTCTCATTCTCTCTGTCTCAAATAAATAAATAAAATCTTAAAAAAAAAAAAAAAGAAAGAAAGAAGCAATTAGAAAAGAAGTTCTACCAGCTCTCACCACATCTCCACTCACATTACTCTATAATTACACATGAACTATCCAGACACCTACCTAACACACTTGTAGCTTAAACCCCATCCCTCTCTTGTCTGCCCATGGACATCATTTCAGCAACTCTCCCCTTTCTCTTCATCTATTTTCCCTACCCACTAGATCATTACCACCAGCATATGATCATTCCCATCAGCATATAAACGTGCAATTATTTCACCTGTTTAAAAAAAAAAAAAACAGACCAATAAAAATGACAAAAACAACACACGTGACCCAGTCTCTCTCTCCAGCTGGTATCCCATTTTTTATCATCCTCTATATAGCTATCTACATTTGCTACCTACAAATTTTTCTCTTCCCATTTTCCTTTGAACTTACTCAAATCAGATTTCACCCCAAACATGCACAGAACCTACTCTCCATGTTGCCAAATCCAATATTCAGTTCTCAGTCCTCATTTTACTACGATTTACTATCAGCTGCACTTGTTCCTTCTCTCTACTCCTTGAAACACATTTTTTTTGCTTGGCTTCTAGGCAACCACACTCTTCACTTTCTTCTTCCTGGAAAGTCCATTTTAGCCTCCTTTGCTGGTTTCTTCCACATCACAGAAATATATCTAAACTGTGTTCATCCTCTTGGTGATACATCCAGTGTCATGACTTTGAGTATCTTCTACATGCTAAGAAGTCCCAAATTTACATCACCCACTCTGGTATCCCCAACTTGAACTCCTGACTCATATACACAATTTACTCATCAACATGTCTACTTGGATGTCTAATATTCAACTCAGTATTTAAAAAAAAATTTAATTCTTGGTCTTTCCAAAACCTGCTTTTCCCATTGTCTTCTCAATGTCTAGAAATGAATTCCATCCTTTGAGTTGCTCATGATGAAAACCTTGGAGTCAACTTTACCCATCTCATTCTTTTATGCCCCTTATCCAACTATCAGCAAATCCTGTTCACTCTCCCTTCAAAATATACCTAGAATTCAACCACTCCTCACCAGCTCCACCACTACCACTCTGGTGTAACAATCCATCATCTTTTATTGCCTAGAGGCAATCGCATAAAAGCTAATCTCCCTGCTTCTACCCTTTAACCACCTTCAGGCTATTCTGGATAAAAGGAGGAAAATATATGACAGTGAGGACAAAATTCAAATCAATAAAAACCAACCCAGAACTGACACAGATTTTTTAAATAGCAAACAAGGACACTGAGAGTTATTATAATTGTATTCCAGATGTTCAAAAAGTTTGAGTAGAGAGACATGGAAGATACCAAATGACCAAAATCACACTTACAGAGATGAAAACTACAATGTCTGAGATGAAAAATACACTAGATGGGAATAATGACAGATTAGACATTGTAGAAAAGAGACTAATAAACCTGAAGACCTAGAATAGAAACTATATACAACACAGAGAAAAAATAATTTTAAAAAATGAAAAAACAACCTGTGATCTGGAGGCAATTTCAAATAGCCGAGTAAATATATAACTAGAATCTCTAAAGAGAGGAAAGGCAGGGAAGGATCGAAAACATATTTGAATGAATAATGGCCAAAAAGTTTCCAAATTGGTCGAAAATCACCTACCAACATATCCAAGAAGTACGATAAACCCTCGGAACAAATATAAAGAAAACTACAATCCAACTTCTCAAAATCAATAATAAAGAGAAAAAGAATACTTTTAAAGCTGTTGGAAAAAAACAGACACAGCACATATAGAGGGACAAAGCTAAGGGTGACAGCAGATTTCTCATTGGAAATAATGCAAGACAGTGGAGTTTTAAAAGGAAAAATAAAAAACAACTGTCAACCTAAAATTCTCCAACCAGAATAAAAATCTTAAAAATGAAGATGAAACAAAGAGTTTTGCAGACACACAGAAGTTGAAAGAATTCATGATGCATAGACCTGCACTACAAGAAATATTAAATATTAGGCAAAAGGAAAATCATTCCAGATAGAAATTTGGATCTATGCAAAGCAATAAAGAGCAATAGAATGGTAACTACATGGGTAAATATGGAAGATTTTGTTTTTATTATTCAAATTTCCTTAAAAGAGACTATTTAAACAAATAAACAAATAGAAAGAAATAATGTTCTGGGGCACCTGGCTGGCTCAGTTGCGGGGGAGCGTGCAACTCTTGATCTCAGGGTTGCGAGTTCAAGCCCAATGCTGGGTGTGATCACTTAAAATTAAAATCTTAAAAAAAAAAAAAAAGGAAAGAAAAAAGAAAAAAAGAATGTTCCAAATGAGTGAAAACCATGAGCAACAATATGGATGATATAAAAGATAAGAAGTGGTAGAGAATGGCCCAATTATTCTTCAATATAATTATTCTTTGCACAGAGCAACTGGTCTGTGTAAAAGAAATGGAGAGAAATACAAAGGTAGGAAGATACCACACTGTGAAGGGCCTTGTCTTAAAGGCTATAGGAAATAAATTTTTTTTCATTAAGACCGTACACGAACCAAGTATTGTTGTTGTTGTTTCATTTCCTAAGATTAATTTTCCAGCAGAGTACAGGATGGATTAGAAGGTGGAAAAAGACAGGAAAGCAAATAAAGATAGCCTAGGTGTGAAAAAATATAGTCCTAAGTTAGAATAATACTATGGAAACAAAAAAGGAAGCCAAGGGGTACCTAATGGGAGGGATTTAGTAATTATTAACTATATAGAGGGCTCATGGTGGGGAAGGTAGCAAAGATGGTTATATTTCCACTGTAACAACCTCTTCCTTCAAAATTCCCAAGTGAATCATCCATAGGGAAAAAAGAAACTCTGATTACATTGGTTTTACTATGATTTTGTAAAGGTATCATTTTTTCTTAACCATTCCATCCTTTGTGCCTTTGCCTGTCCTATAGTATTTTTTTGTAACAGAATGAAAAACAAAAATGTAGGAGATATAGAAAAGTTGATGATGTAAGCCATACGTTGTGAAATAGAAACATAAAATCAAATTTCCACTGTACTTAAATACAGCAGGCAAAGGGTCAAAATGTGAAGAAAATACTTGCTACTAAACCCTTCTAATAACAAAAGATTAGGCAGAAGTACCACCTCCTGATTCTCTCTAGTAATTTTAGTAACAAGACAAAACTATCAATTTAAGTAAATAAAAGTATTTATTAAAAGGAAAATAATTATAAAAATTACAAACTACACAAATAGCACTTATAAATCCATTAAAGATACCATCAACTGACTAATAGGCAAATGTTTTGGACAGAAAGTTAAAATAATAGAAATACACACTACCAGTGAATTTAGGAAAATTTATGCAATCTTATCAATAAAATTGATTGACAATTTCAAGCAAATAAAGTCTTAAGCAAGAATAACACACACACTAAGACTTTACTTGTGTGAAAAACCTGATTGACACTTAATGCTTTTGATTATCCAAGCTTTATATGTTTTTCAATAGACATGAATATCCATTAGTTCATAATTCCCTGCTACCCTTTATTAGATAATTAAGTTTTTATAAAATGACTTTAATGCATATTCCATAAAGTAAATGCAAAAACAGGAAGGTTTCAGAAAACTCCTAGACAGAAAATAAAGAAAAAACATAAAAGAGCAAAGTAAAGGGACAGGACGTCCTACACTAATTTCTCATATATTTGGCAAGCACTATTGGCGTTTGCATCTGTATGAGAACACCTAGTAACTGTCTCTACAGGAACAGGTCTATGATGTGAGAATCACTTTTGTTCTGTAACAAATATGATAAAAATAGATACATGAAAATGCTGTTTAAACTTGCTAATGGCGAGATAAGAACATCTTGTAAAATCAGTCATTATGTAGAGCATGCCACTGTTTCCCAAACAGACAGGATTTTGACCTTGTCAAAGGCCTGTGGAAGCAACTCTTCCCACCCATTTGGAACATCAAATGTGAAGAATGAGAGAGTTGCTCCCCGAAGCACGTGAACAGCTCCATGCAGAAGCAGCCACCACCTATTCAGTGGGCCACCTTTAATAAGTTCCTAAGTAGAAGTCAAGAGCTCCAGCTGGCCAAATCTTGTTGCTAGTTATTTGACTAATTTTCTAACTATCTAAGATGTGAAGGAATAATAACTTTCCTGGCCTCCGCATCACTATTAGTTGTTACTAGACATAATAAAGATGACACAAGTAAAGAACAAAAGATTCTGGACCTCTGTCTTTCTAATGAAATTTTATTTTACTAGCTTCAAGTTCATTTCATTAGGAAATAAATACTGGAAATAAAAACTTCCTATGTGAGGGGCACCTGGGTGGCTCAGTCATTAAACGTCTGCCTTTGGCTCAGGTCATGATCCTAGGGTGCTGGGATCGAGCCCTGCATCAGGCTCCCTGCTCGGCGGGGAGCCTGCTTCTCCCTCTCCCACTCCCCCTGCTTGTATTCCCTCTCTCGCTGTCTCTCTCTGTCAAATAAATAAATAAGATCTTTAAAAAAGAACCAAAACCAAAAAAACTACCTATTTGAAGGGAAAAACTAAAGAAAAAGCTGTATAAAAGTATAAAGACATTTTTAAGTGTTTTTAAGCTAGAAACATCAGTAAAATTCAAAACAGCAAGCACAAAATTACACACTATGCACGAGTACTTTTAGTGTAATATATCTTCATTTGTAAAAATATATCCCCAAAATGCTAAGAAGTGGGATAAAGTGTCTCCTCAGAGTTTAAATACATTTCATACATCAAACCTTGGCTGAATCTGATTTATTTGGCTTCATTTTTTATTTATTAAATAAATAAATTTAATAAATAAATAATGTCAATACCTTCAGGATGTGCCTTACTCACTCCCGAGGGGCCTTTATATCACTAGCTAAAGCCTGAACAGCAAGGAAGAAAAAGGAATGTATACCTCCTATTCTGGTTAAATCCAAAATAAATTCTGCTTCTTTATCTTTTGATTTAAAAATGGCACATTGACTGACTGTTTACCTAAATCCTCTTGAGGGTAAGATAATTGTGAAATTTCAATATTATATATATTGTGTTTAATCTAAAATGGGCTTAATTACACTAAACTGGCTATAAGAGTAATATCCTTCAGTACACCTATAGTTGGGAGCTATCTGTCAACAACTCCTGGGGAAATTACTGGAAAAATAACTTTGTCTTTCAGTAACATTTGTAAAGAATTTCATATTCATATTCCTTACAAATGTATTTAAAGTACCTGAAGTAGTCAAGTATCAATTATTTAAGTATCTGAAAAATTCAGAAAAATGATATTCTCTTCCTTTATAATATTATTTTAATTTTTAGAAAGTCCTAGACAAGTTTACCATATTCTCACATCTGTATTTAATTTATCAATTGTTAATCAATTGTTAATTTAATATTTATAGTATTCTAAAACAGTGCTTTCTGAAGGTCACTGCTGTTAAGAACTTACTTTCTTTAATATTAATCCTCAAAGTTTTAAATATTTCAAAATGTAGGTAAAATGACATTCCCAAGTTCAACAAAGTAACAAGGAAAGCAGTATGTTTGTTAAATAACATTAATAGCAAATATAAACACATGCATAGACACAAATTTCGATTTCACAAACATACACATGCACACACTTATAAATGTCCACTATACACCAGGTAAATATTATCTCATTTTATTCTCCCAGCAGTACTATAAAATAGGAACTATTATGATCTTCATTTTACAGAGTAGTAAGTTGAGAGACAAAAGTCCAGTAAGTTGCAGCAGATCGCACTGCTAGCAAATGGTCGATCCTAAATCCACACCAAGCAGTCGGACTCCAGAGCAACACAAACTGGGCGTATTTAGTTTGTGGAGTAGACAAAACCAGCAAACATGAAACAGTGCTGGTTGGCAGACAGGATATCACAAAAAGGAATACAAATGAGACAAAGTTACATATGTAATATGACAGCAATTTTGTTTCTAAAAATGCACAGAAATAAGACCAGAGAGAAATATGCCAAAATGTTAATATTTACCACTGAACAATGAGATATCAGTTCATTTCTTCTAATCTGTGCTTTTAATTTTAACAGAAAGCATGACCTTCTTTTATAATCAGACAAAAAAAAAATTAAAGGCAAAAGCTTAAGAAGTTTGACACTCTTCAAGAATGTTACCTCTTGGCAAGATTGCCTACATACTACTAGTTAAAACAAGATCCCTGAGACTGTGACTACTTGTTACAGAAAGAATTAGCAGAACTCCCTACTGCACCACAGAACAAACAGAAATATGTATATAGTCTGATTTGGAAAAGGACTATTTAAAACAAAGAAATGAAGAAAAGAAAAATTAGTAGAAGTATTATGTAGTACAACTAGGGCTTTCATCACTCATAGAAGATGACTTAAAAGGATAAAAGGATAAAAGTAGAATAAAATGTGTTTTTAAAAGCCTAAAGCAGTAAACATTTAGTTACACACTTAAAAATTTCCCAAGGAAAACCATAAGATTCTATGTATAAACATTATACATCATTGTGTGTACTTCTAAGCCACACGTTACTTGTTCTATATTACGCCCCAAATGTAAAATTTCTGAAACTTGAAATTTTAAACGTTCTCTCTAGATATTAAAACTTTTGTTTCAATTACCTCCTACAATTAACTGCTCCATATTGCCTTTCTGCTGTTCATATAATACAGAATTTTTTCTTCTTCCACTGTTTCTGAACTTGATACAAAAATGGTTTCCTTAATCTTGCTCACAATTTACCTCATGAATTATACAGAAATCACTTAGGTTTTGTTGTCTGTGTTGCCTGTCCTAATCTGTATATTGTCTTCAACTGCATTCCTTTGAAGATCAGTGAGCTACTCTAAAGTATTTGGCACAGTACAACAAATGAGAGGACATTTAAATAGTTCTTTGTTGACAATGATGAGAACATTTAGAAAAAGCAGTGGTCAGAAGTAAAAGCAGCAACTTTTTACATTTTAGGTCTTTCTTCCTCACATAAAAGATTAATTTCCAGGAAATCAAATATACCCATTTAATTTTCTAGCCTGTCTCTTAACACTTGTTCTTACCAGTATCCATTTGCCAGACGTAGACAGAGCCATCTGAACATCCCACTACTAGGTAATCATCAGAAGGCCTCCACTTGATGACCTGAATAGGGAAGAGATGCCGAGATGCCAGCATAATGCATTTCTTCTCTCGCAGACTTAGAAGCCCCACTGAGTGGTCACTGGCTACAGAGCAGATGCAGTGCTGCACTCTTGCCTAAAAAGAAGAATAAACATTAATTATATTTAGATTAAATTCAGAATAAAATGGACCTGGTCCTCAATAACGTAAACCAAAATTAGTTATACGTTCACTGCTGCTGAAAACCAACCACAGTATTAAATTGTGTTGAAAAATGTGTTCCTTCCTATTATACATAGAACACCCAGTTCAATCGTGACAACACTTTAAGAAATGCTAAATGCGTCCTAGATTAAAGACGGAAAAGATGCCTTAGAGAATGTGCTGTTCATCTGTGAAGATGACCTTACTAACGTGATTGCTGTACCGGCGCAGGCGAAGCTGGAAAAAAAATTGATCTGTTATGATGCGTTCTCTTTCCACAGTGTGAACTTTCCTTTGTTAGCGGCTACAGCGGGCTTTCTGCAGTGCTGCTTTCTGTTTGGGACTCTGTCATTTTGGACCCATGTTCTTCCCTGCTCCTTTGCTCAAAAACAATACCCTCCTGGTCCCTCAGCCACAATCATGCCTTTCAAGAGGCAGCGATATTTGGTATTATGTGTAGACGTGCTTCACAGCTTCTGTCTGTAATGTCAGCAGGTGCACCCCCCCCCCCCAATGCACAGCAGCCAATTAAACATTCTGCTGTGCATTCTCTGCTCATCTCTAGTTGGTGCCTTTCAATTCCTTTTAGAACAAGATGGAATATAAATAATCAAACAAAGACGGTAAAGATTTTCACTAGCAACAGAGAACGGAGTCCACAACCTAGACAATTAAAAATTAAGGTATTTAAATTTTTAAGACAATTTATAAGCTATTTAAAACTTAACATTTTAGTGATTTATTGGATTATGCTTTCAGTTCATACGGAGGTGAAACCATATGAAAACAGCCACACATCACTGGATATATTGTGATTAATATTGGAGATGAGGCCCACTGCACTGTATACATAGTATCCCTTCAATGGGATCCAAAGGAGAAACTTCTCAAACCTCACCGGGCTGGGCTTTGCCTAAGCAAACAGTTTTAGCTAAAGAACAATCCCACACTGATTAGGACATCTCACTGAATGGGAAATGCTGACAGGGGTATCAAATGGAAAGCGGTGGGGGTGGCCAAATGTGCACAGAAAATACAAGCTACCGCTGTTGACTTTATCCACAGAACTTCTAAGAACCTTTAACATGCTGATGGGAATGGAATTCTATGAAGGGACTACAGTATCACATATCTTGAAGTTTATCTGACCATGGTGATCTTAGAAGACCGAGTTTTGGAGGAATACACTTTGGAAAAAGCTGCTGTAACTGGTTCCTTTCACGTTTTGGCTACTAAGACACCTAGGCTTGAATTTTCTACCCATCACAGTTGGCGGGGGGGGGGGGGGGGGGGGGGGGGCGCATGCACTTCTGCAATGCGGACTCAGCCTCCTCTACTTTCTTCTGTTTCTCTTCATTGTTTAGCTTTATGTTTATTTTTGTAAACAACTTAAAATCAATTTTTGAATGAAGCAGAGCATTAATAAAACAAAGTAAGATTTAACTATCTACTTTGTTCTTAAATTCAGGTATGTTAACCACCTTTTAGTCTGTGTTAGCTTTCTTTGTACTTTTTGTTATACAATGATTTAAACATTATAACCAGCATAGGTGTTTACTAATTTTAAAAGTTAAAAAACCAAGTTCAGAAAGATCGTGTTATGAACCTTTATTAAAACATCATATAGAATTTTCCTAAACAAACATTTTTTAAGCTTACTTATTTCATGTTCCCTGATAAGCATTCAACTATAACATAAAACATGATTTCTTCCTTTAAAAAGACGTAAGGACTGAGGGGTAGTTGACCATGGCACACAAAAAAATTAGCTTTATAATTAAGCAATAAATCAAAATAAAGTGGCAAAGTACAAAAAAAAATCATTTAAATATGGCAATGTTAGAATAAAACAGTGAAAATATATCTGGGATGCCTTTATTTCAGACCATATAAAATATTTATGAGTTCCACCAGATATACACTGCTAACCAAAGATAACAGACAGTTTAATACAATGGATGCTTAGCATTTCTACAGATTACCATTAGTAATGCCTTTGTATTTATCAAATATATCCATCATTCAACTCACAAAAAGGGATGGTTGCTACATTAATGGTTAACTACTACTACTACCATTCGGCAGCATCAATCTGCAAAAAGTGGTCATTTTATCTATTTCTCTCATCACAGGAAATAAATGTTTGCAGGGATCTTTTCCTCCTAGACAACATTTCTTTTCATCTGTCCACGTCCTTTAATCAGGCACCGATCTGCCGAACCGCACACAACCCGCACCACTTCTTGTGACTCTGCTACTTTGACTCACAAGCTCCTCACCTTTAAAATGAGCTAATGCTTAAGTGATGCCACATCCCTCACTAGCTGACTCGCTGGCCCCCAAGTCCACAGTCATCTCACTAGTGTCCATGTGCACTCTTGGCATTCCATTTCAAAGGGGCATGAGTGAGGGGGAAGTCTATTCAACAACAGGTGAATTTTCACCAGTATTCTTTACTATTTTTGGTGCTCTTCAAGCTACAATCTATGGGTCGATCCTAACATCCGAGGGGAAACAGAAGTACTGATCACCACTGACCGACACATTCTCTCTGCCAAATGTCTCCAACGGTAGTTTACAACCTAGCAGAGAGAGGACTGCAGACATTCATCCCCATTCCTATGAGGAACTTGACCTTCAGGTATCAACTCCCCAGGAGAAGTTTCAACTTTCATCCTCCCATTTATATGCAGGTGGGTAACTTCAAAAATTCAAGAAAATGTGATCCATCCTCAAGAAAAGACTTAAAAAGTCTACATTATGTTATCATGCTTATTAGTCAAAATAAAGGACAAAGCAAATACTAAATAATAGCAAAGGATCTGCTTTTAGCAGACTATGTAATTTTCTGAAGGGAAAAAATAACTGTAATTCAAAAAATTCTAGCTTTTCATTTCCGCATGATGCACTCTAACACATATACTTCATAAACATGCTTTGAAGAACAGTCCTGTTCCTCTTTCGTACAGTGCAATAATGATGAAAACAGGCAAATGACACGTCCCACCCACACACATACAAAAAATGTTTGGTCCAAACTAAAACTGATACACCATCCCTGTAAATGAAATCAAGCATCTGAAGAGTTAACTCTAGCTTTACTGTAATAAGCAACAGTCTGGAAATAGCCAAAATAATCAAGACTGAAAACAAAACAAAACAAAAAAATCAATATTGCTAAGCCCAAGAAAGCATAGTTATTAGAGGTACTTAACTCACAAGAAAAGATGGTTCTCTGCTTTTTAAATATGGATTAAAATAAATCTAATTTTTCTTCTTTCAAAAAAATGCTAGTCCAACTCCTGTGAAGAAAACTGGCTTAGAGTGGAAATAGCCCAATACAGTAAAACCTCATTAATTTTGATTCCACTAATTAATTGTGAGTTGATGGTTTACCTTCACAGGCGGTGTGAAAACAAATTAATGGTATAAACAAAGCAAATGTCTAGCCTATTTAAATGTAAAAGGAAAAAAGACCATTCTCAAGCACCACTTTGGTATTAATTTTAATTCAAACAATGAACAGAGTAATGATAAATAATTCTCAGCTTTTAAATGAAAGCACTTAAAAGATTGGCTAAAATGCAATTAACTTGGTTTCTTATCTGGTCCTCAAAATTACTAAAGAAGCACTTCTTAAAGAATATTTAATAATGCCTATCTCTGATTTAGACCCAGCTTCCCCACAAATGAGTTGAATTACCACAATTCCTTTATTATTAAATTATTAAATTCCAGGGATCTTGGTTATTGAACATCTATATCACCTACAATGACTGATTCCATAATTTGATTAATTTCATTCTACTTTACTTTGTTCCATTTCAACCTGGAAAAGACACCTAAATGTGACTTAACATCAAGGACACTGTAATGGTATAATGCATAACACATTTAAATTGTGTGATTAAAATAATACTACAAAAAATGTGAAACTCATGCATTTATGCTACTAACTTTGATTACACACCCATTCATTAAAAAAACTTTGTAAAAGGGTCACCAGGGTGGCTCAGGCGTTAAGCATCTGCCTTCGGCTCAGGTCATGATCCCGGGGTCCTGGGATCGAGCCCCGCGTCGGGCTCCCTGCTCAGCAGAAAGCCTGCTTCTCCCTCTCCCACTCCCCCTGCTTGTGTTCCCTCTCTCGCTGTGTCTCTTTCTGTCGAATAAATAAATAAGATCTTTAAAAAAAAAAAAAAAAAAAACTTCGTAATGTATTCCCATTGTAGGTATATTTACAAATTATGTATGTACTTCTGTGCCAATATATCATGTACATTGTAAAACATGCACAAAAATATGTCTTAAAAGAATGACTTGGAGGGACGCCTGGGTGGCTTAGTTGGTTAAGCGTCTGCTTTTGCCTCAGGTCATGATCTCGGGGTCCTGGGATTGAGCCTGCCAGCGGGCTCCCTGCCTGCTTCTCCCTCTCCCTCTGCCCCTCCCCACTGCTCATGCTCTCTCAAATAAACAGATTCTTTAAAAAATATATTAAAAAAAAAAAAAGAATGACTCGGGGCGCCTGAGTGGCTCAGTCGGTTAAGCATCTGACTTTGGCTCAGGTCGCGATCTCAGGGTCCTGGGACTGAGCCCCACCTCCGTGTAAGGGCTCCTCACTCCATGGGGAGTCTGCCTGTCCCTCTACCCACCCCCACTAGCCCCCCGCTTGTGGTCTTGCTCACTCTCAAAAAAAATAAATAAATAAAATTTAAAAAATAAAAAATAAAAAGGAATGACTCAAAGTTTAAATAAATTTGAGATGAAAGGAAACACCTTCTTAAATGTCTTACTAATGTTAATAGCGCTAGCCAACACCTCAAAGCTGTATAGCTTTAGAAAGATTTCACTGCTAATGATTGTTGGATGTAAATACGTATTTTATATAATCATACATTTTTTGGCTGCCTTCCTGCCAGATGGACCAAATGATCATTGCCTTAAACCATAATGTAGCTGCTGAAAAGATATTTAAGTTTCATTGGAAATCTGTTTCATCATCATTTTCTCTGCCCCTTTTGTGGTGGCGGGTGAGGCACCAGACAACAAGCACACCGGGCGAGAGCCATGCTGTGCCTCCTCGCGGTGGCAGGTCTGCCCTTCCCCAGGTCAGTCGTAACCACAGAACGTAAGAAACAAATGAGACACCAGTGTCCTACCATCTACTTCATGTTCATAGGCTCAGTTTCTTAAGGTTAAAAAAAGGACATAAGCAGGAGCTTTCGTATTTATTCCCCCATTCCAATTAACTGTCTCACAGATTATACTTCCCCAACCACTACTACCGACTGACTTAAAGAGTGTAACTCATGAATACTATGTAAAATTTTGTATTGTTATGGAACCCAGAATTTGTACAGCATGGATTGAGCATCCTATCAACTTGGCCAGTACTTTGTAAGTGAAAATTATTCAACTTCATGTTCCAAATACGATTAATTCTGCCCTAGAAGCAATATGCACCAATGACATCAAAAGCTAATTTAAAAGCAAAGGCTAACAACAATAAACAATAGAATATTAAACAATAAATAGAATATTAAATAAAAACTGTATTTTTATTTGATGAAAAAATTAAGATAACTGGGCAAGGAGAAGAAGGGAGATACTGGACCAAAACATATATATTCTAGGGCAAATTTTTCTTTCCAGATAACTCTGATCCTGAACCAAACAGAGTCTCATTGACTTTGCCAGTAAATAATCCTCACAGTACATTACTGCTGAGCAGCAGAATGCCACAAACTATCATAGAATCTGATAGAGTCAAAATATACCACCTAGGTCATCCAGCCTGACCTTACGCATTTTACAAGACTTCATTTTAAACCATTCCCAGAAACCTCTTATGTAACCTGTTCCTAAACATCTGCCATGAATTACAGAAATCAGAGACAGCTAGTTTATCCCTTCCACTAGCTCTCTGGGGAGATGATTCTGCTTTCCAACAGTTCCCAATATAAATTACATAAATACATTTTTCCTACTTTTGCTAATTTGTTTTCTAAAATAAATTCTTTTTCTTCATATCATTTCAGGGGCAATCTCTTAACTGCCCCCAAACAATTTTTCTCTTTAAGTATTCTCTAAATATATGATCACTAACTACTGTCTTTTCTTTTAAATATGCCCATATCATTAGACAAGCTATAAATGACCAGCTTCTTTCAGTCATAAATCAGTCTCGCTATTCTCTTAATCATTATTTCTCGTACTTCCCAGAACTCTTTCTATGGAACATAAATGTGCAGTTAAGATGCATCATTTATCACTTTTAAATAGTCTACCTGAAGGGAAAAAAGAGCCTAGGAATATTAATTTCATTTCCACATTTTCATGAAACTAGCTTTAAAATTTTTTTCAGACCTCCATAGCTCATCCTTTTTTTTTTTTTTTTTTTAAGGAAAAAGAAAGGTAGAGAGCTATTTCTTTAATAGCTGTTTTAGAAAAGAAGACCATGGAGTCCAACCAAACCACTGACTAACCTTCTAATTGGTTATGTTCTATATGAAAACAAGACTTTAGAAACAAGTTTTAATATCCTCATTCATTCACTATCTATAAAAGATAATAAATAGTGGACTAATTAGAATTCCATCTTTCTTCAACTGCTTATTAATTAAACAGCAAAAAGAAATATGAAAAATTTAATGTAAGACAGGCGCCTTGGTGGCTCAGTGGGTTAAACGTCTGACTTGATTTTGGCTTAAGTCAAGATCTCAGGATCATGAGGTGGAGCCTTACGTCGGGCTCCATGCTGGGCGTGGAGCCTGCTTAAGATTCTCTCTCTCCCTCTACCCCTCCCCCATCTCTCTCTCTCTCCCCCCCTCTAAAAAAAAAAAAGTCCATCAGCCTTCTTTCCTCACCCCACAAACAAATAAATTTCTGATGAAGTATTCGATATTTGTTCTTAATCCAGCCATTGTTTTCTAATCAAATTTCATCACATTTCTGGATGAAGAAAGATTCTAAGCTTCAAAAATATGAAAGAAGCTACATAGAAAAAGGATAGATTTTGTAAGAACAGGAGAAAATTTCAACAATAGAAAGCACATATGCTTAACATTTCCATTAAGTTAAGGACTCATACAAGCACTAAAATCCCCAAGAAAAACAAATAAGCAAGGGACAAAAGAGGTCTCAAAAAAAAAAAAAAAATCACTAAAATCTTCATAGAAAAATTTCAGTATCTCTGGTAATCAAAGAAATGCAAATTCAAACAGTAAGATACTCTTTCCATCTATCAATTTAGCCAAAGATTTTAGAAATTGCGATAGCAAACAACCAACATTTATTGGGTTCTTACTTTGTGCTGGGTATTATTCTAAATACTTGGCTAAATTCCAAATGTTATAATTCATTAGAGTCTCACAACAACCCTCTGAGGTAGATATAATTATTATTTCCACTTCCAGATGTGGCAACTGAGGCATGGAAGTAAATACAAACTGCTTGTGTTGGCAAGGGGCAAAGAAACAGGCACTGAGGGTAGACAATAATTTGCTTCTATACCCCAGTCATCTTAAAAATGTTAATTCCTATTACACAAAAATTCTGAGGTTCTAATCTTAAAAAATTCATGGACTCTATCCAAGGGAATAATTATAAAATTTTTAACTTAAAAAGATAGTAAATATCGTATTGTATAATACAGACATTCAAATTAGGAACAATCCACAAATCCAAAGTAGGAGAGTTGCTAGGTAAATATGGTATGCTCATATAAATATGGTATGTTTTACAATCATTAAAAATTACTTTCATGAATAAGTAGAACTTGGAAAAGTATTTGTTATGATATTAAATGAAGATGCAATGTGCTCAGATAACTATATCTACAATATAATCACAAATATACAGTAAGTGGATTTTAAAGGCCACAGGAAAGGTATCAAAATGTTAACTGTGGTTCTCTTATATGTACAAGGATAACAGGTGATCTTTTACCTTCTTAGCTATCTCTTCTGTCAAACATTTTCACAGTGTGTTATGTGTTAAACTTACAAAATTGCAGTTAAAACATGTTTTTTAAAAGCAAATAATTTGTTATAAATAAGAGGAGGCAAAAGGAGTTTAAAACTAAGAAACTCCAGAGCTGAATAATCAAAGATGAAAACTAAAGGGTATGTACAAGAGAAGTGAGCAACGCACAGTTCTCTAAAGGAAAAGTACAATACGGGAATTCGAAAGAATGGCTGTGTTTTGTTCTACAAAGTGAAAGGTAAATACTCAATAAATTAGTAATTTAAAAGTAAGTACACATCAAAGTCATATACTTATGTAAACCAATGATGAAAACGATAGTCAAAATTTGGAGAAATACAATTATTTTAAATACATAATGACATCTACTAGGAGGCAGTACACACAGTGGATAAGCTTAGGCCACCAAGTTGGACTACTTAGGATCAAATTCCAGCTCTGCCACCTGCTAACTGTGTGACTGTGAGTAGTTATTTACCCTCTCTGACCCTCATTTCTCTGTATAATGTGGTTAAGAGCAATAACCACACCTCACGGAATTACTGTGTGAATTAAACGAAATGTACTCAAAGAAATTAGCACAGTGACTAACATATGCATACAAAAGATAATAGTAGCTAATATTATTTTTACCATTATTATGTACACCATAAATTCTACCTTTTAAAATGTAATTATATTTATTTTCTGAAGGAGTTGCCAATGTTTAGGTACCCACCAAGAAATATGAAGATATTTATAATTCTTCAATACATTAGTTTTCCTTTTCAATATTTTCTGCTCACATTAATATCTCTGCTTTGATCTGAATAGTTCCACCCACATAATCATCACTAGCACACAAATATTACCTTAAAATTATACTAATAAAGTTTTTAGCACTTTTAACAATATAAGTCAATAAAAGTATTCAATCTAACAACTCAGTGTGACCACCTTCCACTGTTCCTGAATATTTCCTCACATTGCTTTTCCATTGAATTTACTTTATAATTTTTCACTTCATGCCTTTAAAATGTTAAAATGCTTTCTTTAATTACACTTACATATTTATGGGTCTTAGAGACGGAGACAGTCAAATCTGTAGACTGAATATAATCAAAGTTCTTTTTAAAGAACTTAAAAGTGCCCTTTTCCCCTCTCCGCACCTCACCCAGTCAGCTGTCTCCACTTATTGCCCAAACCCACACCCAAACCTTGGGTTGCACACGTTCAAGAATTAAAGTCTTCTGTCACAAAGGGCCCGCTTTCTTAGAGGGCACTGACTTATGACTCCAGGTGGCTACTGGTCCTGCCCTTCCATTTTCTGCTGTCTCACTAGAAAGGTGAAAGGCACTACCTATCTGACCCAGTGACTTTGAATCTGCCTGCTTGGCCTCAACTTATTTACCCCGATTTCACCTGTATCCTTACAAGAAATAAACATCGAATTTATACCTCTGATGTAACTGTGAAATATCTTTTTTACCTTCTCATGAAAGTAAATGGGTTAATAGATACTGACCCCATTTTTCCAACTGGAGATACTGAAAGAACACGTGTATCTCCTAGCAGTAAACTACTAGAACATACATGCTAAATATACGTCTTTGTTTAACAAGGATGCTGGCTTGCTTTTTAAGTCTGTATCATAGAACATTAGAGAAATCTAACCTTCAGTGTCCACAATTCAGCAGGAAAGTTTTGCCTAGCCAACCATTTATGCCTAAGAAAAGCAGTAAGTAGGGTCAAACTTCCCCCTTGATCATCTGGGGTCATGCTGCCAAAGGCTTTGCAAGGGTAATAGTCATACCCTTCTGTAATCTGCCCATAAATTTCCATTAGAAATGACACAGTTGGGGCCACTCAGACAAGTAAAAATGCCAATGTTCAGGCAGTGAGCAGGCCAAGCACAATACTCAAGAGTATGATTTCTAGGGAATTAGTTGCTGATATCCTGAAAGCTGTCTCATGCAATAAAAAGATGCACAGTTAGACTGAGAAAGGGAATGCATCCCTAATTTGGGCAGATTCTAAAACCACCTGGACATAGTTGGGAAACAAGGAAATAAAAAGCAGTTCCGGACATAGGAACAAAGTGTATCTATAATAAAGTCATTCCAAAGCTGGAAATGAATGAATGCATTCCCCGGAGTTAGACCTTTATCACCCAAATGAGAATGTAGGTAACTGCAAATAGAAATAATAAAACGGGGTGCCTAGGTGGCTCAGTTTGTAAGCGTCTACCTATGGCTCATATCATGATCCCAGGGTTTTGGGGTCAAGTCCCAAGTCAAGCTCCCTGCTCAGCGAGGAGTCTGCTTCTCCCTCTCCCTCTGCCCTCCCCCCCTGCTCGTGCACACTCTTTCTCTCAAATAAATAAAATCTTGAAATAATAATAATAATAATACAATAATAATGATTTAATGAATTCCTATTATAGGCTGGGCATTACCTCCAAACTAACACTTTACAAAAAGTAAAGTGCTAGAACTTGCTAGAGTTCCACAGTGCCTTCTAAAGTCACCCCAAAATGTGGACACAGACCCAGGTCTGTCTGGTTCTAAAGGTCCTGCTCTCCCTGATATGAACAACCAGGGGTTCACTGTTGTAGGCTTCACATGCCAAAAGCATAAAGTTTTCTCCAGCTCCTTTGAAAGTCTTCACCAATGTCTTAAGAAAAAACACTGATTATGACTAACAAAAAAATTATTGTACATTAACTGGCATTTTTTGTTATTTTTAGTATACATTCTTCCTTTCTAATCTTGTATCATTCCATTTTCATTCCACTTTACTTTTTTGTCCAAACTTTCCTTGGAAGAATATCATGAATAGTTTACTTTTCAGGACAGTTTCATATTTTATTATCTTGTTTCTTCCAAATACCCTTCCTAAGTAGGATAAAATAAAGTGCCAAAATGGTCTCGCATACAACTAGCTTGTAGCACATACAAAACCATTACTCTGATCTCTTGGTCATTTTTTTCAAAGTAATGTACAAATATGTCACCTTCCTGCCAGTTTTTGCCATAGACAGATCCAGCAGGTACTAATAACAACAGCAGGTACCAACAACAACAACTTAAGGGCTACAGACTCCTCCACCGAACATACACTAAGTACATCTGCAAACAGAGCTTGTTCACATACCATATGATTTTATACACACCCATAAAGCTAATATATTCAAATGCCATAGATATCACCCTTTTTGAAAGTCTTCCAAAACCACAGCTGCCCTACTAAGTGCCTGTTCTAGAACCTCCCTGAGGGACTCGTACTTAGGGCAGTCCTGAAAAGGTGCTTCATAACATTTTACTCTGCTTCTTTATACCTACTGTTTGCTAGTCTGACTCCCTCATTAGAAGAAATTCTATCAGATAGGGACGATATCTTGTCAACTACCAAATGCCTAGTTTTTCTTGTTTTTTTGTTTTTTTTTTTAAGATTTTATTTATTTTGACAGAGAGAGACACAGCGAGAGAGGGAACAGAAGCAGGGGGAGTGGAGAGGGAGAAGCAGGCTTCCAGCAGAGCAGGGAGCCTGATGCGGGGCTCGATCCCAGAACCCTGGGATCATGACGTGAGCCGAAGGCAGACGACCAATGACTGAGCGACCCAGGCACCCCCCAGTTGCCTAGTTCTTGAAGGTACCTCGAATATGGCAGGCTCTCAGATATTTGCTGAATGAATGACTATTCAAAAATACACTGCACCTAACTGATCAGTCACCTTAAAGAGTCATTATTATTTTCTAACAATTTCTGCCATCTTAAGATAAATTTTAACTCATTTTAAAATTGCTTTAAGATTAAGTTACTCAAGAAAAATTACTCTTTATGTCATACTATCTCTTCAGCTCAAAATAAAAAGTCAAATTAATCAACCACTTCATTCACAAAGTTCAGCACCAAATGACTTCTATTATTAAAACTAAACTTCGTGCCCAATATAATCTTCTCTATTCCCAAGGATATGACTTCAGAGCTAAAAAAGCCTTTCCAAGACAGAAGAATATCTAAATTTCTTAAGTGTTTGGCACAATATAAACATAGCCTGAAGAGAGGGATGCACTCTTTCTCATTACTATCAAAGGGACCACACACTGACAGTCTCTTGGTATTATTACTGATTTTCTCAGCTTCCTACACAAGACACAGGGTATACTATGATATCTGAATACATAAACACTATTCATAGCAGGAAAAATTAATTATCTTGAATAAAATATGATAGTAGTAAAAATTTGGAAAACATGAAATTATAAAGAATACAACATAAGCCAATCAGAATGAACAGCCAATACAGTATTGATATATTAATGCATTTGTGCTTTCAAAATGAAAACTGGTGCTATTCACTTATACATACTCTGCATACAGCTACTTAAAAGCCCGAATATTAGCAAGGCTTAAAAGAGTATAAGGATGATGGAGAATTATGAGGGTAAATAGGTGGTAAAAACCTATCCCTAAGCTTTTAAAGGATAATTTAGCAATACCTACTCAAAAGACTTTAAAAATCAATATGCCCTTTTATACAGAAATTCCACATCTACAAATTTATCTTAAGAAATCATTTCAGATGTGCAAAAATATTTAGGTATACTAATTGTATTTTCACTGTTGACAAGAGAAAAAAATTTTAAAGCAACATTGTAAATTTTTTTTTTTTTAAAGATTTATTTATCTGACAGAGAGAGACACAGCAAGAGAGGGAACACAAGCAGGGGGAGTGGGACAGGGAGAAGCAGGCTTCCTGCCGAGAAGGGAGCCCCATGCGGGGCTCAATCCCAGCACCCTGGGATCATGACCTGAGCCAAAGGCAGACGCTTAACGACTGAGCCACCCAGGCACCCCAACATTCTAAAATTTCTGATAAAATGAAATAAGTTAACCAAATATCATTAAAAATGATGTTGGAATACACTTAGTGACACAGAAAGATGACCAGAACATCTTTAGATAATATCTGTGTTCTCTAAAGATAAACTCAAAATGGATGAAAGACCTAAATGTGAGACAGGAATCCATCAAAATCCTAGAGGAGAACACAGCAACCTTTTCGACCTCGGCATAGCAACTTCTTGCTAGATACATCTCCAAAGGCAAGGGAAACAAAAGCAAAAATGAACTACTGGGACCTTCAAGACAAAAAGCTTCTGCACGGCAAAGGAAATAGTCAACAAAACTAAAACGCAACCTACAGAATGGGAGAAGATATTCGCAAACAACCTATCAGATAAAGGGCTAGTATCCAAGATCTATAAAGAACTTATCAAACTCAACACCAAAAAACAAAGAATCCAGTCAAGAAATGGGCAGAAGACATGAACAGACATTTCTCCAAAGAAGACATACAAATGGCCAATAGACACATGAAAAAATGTTCCACATCACTTGGCCTCAGGGAAATACAAATCAAAACCACAATGAGATACCACCTCACACCAGTCAGAATGGCTAAAATTAACATGACTGGAAACAACAAATGTTGGCGAGGATGCAGAGAAAGGGGAACCCTCTTACACTGTTGGTGGGGATTCAAGCTGGTACAGCTACTCTGGAAAACGTATGGAGGTTACTCAAGAAGTTAAAAATAGAGCTTCCCAATGACCCAGCAATTGCACTACTAGGTATTTACCCCAAAGATACAGATGTAGTGATCCCAAGGGGCACCTGCATCCCAATGTTCATAGCAGCAATGTCCACAATAGCCAAACTGTGGATAGAGCTGAGATGTCCATCGACAGACGAATGGATAAAAAGATGTGTGTATATATATACAATGGAATATTACTCAGCCATCAAAAAGGATGAATGCTTACCATTTACATCAACATGGATGGAACTGGAGGGTATTATGCTGAGTGAAATAAGTCAAACAGAGAAAGACAATTACCATATGTTTTCACTCCTACGTGGAATATAAGAAACAGCACAGAGGATCATAGGGGAAGAGAGGGAAGAAAACAGAATAGGAAGTCATCAGAGAAGGAGAAAAACCATGAGAGACTCTTTTTTTTTTTTTTTTCCATGAGAGACTCTTAACTCTAGGAAACAAACTGAGGGTTGCTGGAGGGGAGGTAGGATGAGGGATGGGTAATTGGGTGATGGGCATGAAGGAGGGCACGTGATGTGATGAACACTGGGTGTTATACGCAACTGATGAACAACTGAACACTACATCTGAAACTAATGATATACTATATGTTGGTTAATTGAATTTAAATTAAATTAAAAAATGTGTTCTCTATAACAATTATTTAACTTAAAAGAGTAAAAATTAATTTCAAAAAGAGAGTGAATACATAAAAACATGAAAATGGTCTCAAAATCTAAGAATTAAATATTAAAGGAAAAAAGAGTGTTACAGAACATTATGTGCATTGTGATACATTTTAGAAAAATGTTAGTTCTGCTTCCTGGTTCTGCTTGATGTGTACTACCAAAGTTTATTCTGCTTGGCTTCGGAGACCATATCATAATTATAAACACTGCTTTTTAAATGTAACACTCAAATTAGTAACGAAAGTCCAAATTCAAAAAGATGAGGTAAGAGCTAATTCAGGCAAAAACTTCAGGTACTTTTAAAAAAAGGACAATATATTAAAAAGAAACCTAATTTGTTAATCGTTCTCAATGGCTTTGAACATCAGCTATGCTAGCATACGTATAGCCAAATCCATCACTCACGTTATCATATCTCTGTCTCTAAGAGCTGGGGATTTAACACTGTCAAGTGAAGGCACACACAGGTTAGATACCTGGCATTCCTGTTTTCACAAACCCATGCTGCCCCCTTCTGGATACTTTGGAGATTATATGATAATACAAGTTTA
The DNA here is from genome assembly GCF_011800145.1 of Mirounga leonina. Taxonomy (NCBI): domain Eukaryota; kingdom Metazoa; phylum Chordata; class Mammalia; order Carnivora; family Phocidae; genus Mirounga; species Mirounga leonina. The sequence continues at coordinate 18,193,383 of NW_023270854.1, forward strand.
TTAAGATAAAATAAATGAAAAGTAATCGTATTTTAAGTAATCTATTAAAGAAATTAGTCTATATGCTCATATAAAGAAATATATATATATTACTGGTACTAAACTTATTTGGAAACATTTTCCAAAAATTCCGTTTTGAATAAAGTTCTACTAGCAGCACACAGCTGATAGTCCAGTCATCCATGCCAATGAGGGAAATAAATATAAATATATATTTATTAAAAGTAAATAAAACATAAAAATTAACAAAGTCACTTTTTTTGTTCCCTTCCATATGAATTCCCCCCCACTCCCAAAGCAAAGCAGAATGTGAATGTGGTACTTCTCTTTCCAGTTCAATTTTAATAATTTTACTACCTACGCATGCATCCATAAATACACAGTATGGACTTGTGTGCTTTTTAAATGTAAACAGACGGTGTCTTATTGTGTCACACACACAAAAGCTCCATGTCACAGGCTGTACTTCTAAATGCAGCCCCCTGCGGCACGTACAGGTCAACGAGGAAATGTGGATAGTTCCATGCAAAGACATTGGTACCATTCTACAGGTAAGAAATATTCCACTGGGTCACTAGAATTATTTTTTAATTTCTGCATTTTCATGCCTGTCAATAATCTCTGTCTGGTTTATTAGGGAAAATGTTTTTTAAAGCATTCCTGACATTTTAAAATTATTTTCTTAGTCTTTTTTTTCAAAGTCTAGTTTCTTTCTCTGAAATTAAAATATGTGGAAATAAAGAAAATGTTCCTGGATCTTGGAGAGTGGAAACCTTCATAATGGAAGCTATTGTGAAAAAGAGAATGATGAATAAGAGGGGAAGCTGACAGGGAGGTGAAGGGAAGAGGTCAGATCATCCTCAACTGGAACTACTAATCCTAATGCCAGAGACTTGCAGTTTCCTGCTGCAGCACTCCAGAAGCCTTAAGAAATCTGCCCTCCCTTTCAAGAGCGCTCTTCTGCAAACTGCCCGGAGATCTGGTGCAGGCTTTGGCCTCCCCTAGCCTACAGTTCAGATTTTGGAAATGCACCAAAGCCTAACTCCGACAGCTACCCAAATTGTAGAGAGCATTCTATCTCTAACCATTCTACATTGCTTAAATTTCTCAGTTATTAGAATAAGACTCAGCGAAAGTGCTACATTTCTAAAGTATTAAAACATTCTAGCATTGAAAATCTCTGAAGGATTCCAAGATATTGCACACCAGGTTAAGGGAACCACACAGTTGGAGAACAGGGAAGGGAGACTTGCTTTTCACTAATGAGATTTAATACCTTTTGCATTTTGTATACCTATTTATGAAATAATTTTAACACTACAGTAAGCAATATTGTCAGATGAAAAGTTAAAATTAAAAAACTCAAAATTTTAGCAAGCCTATTTTTAAAACAGATTTTCCTAAAAAGTCTTCTATGAGTATTTAAAGTGGCAATTTATTTTTTTAGTAATAATATAAGGGTTCCACTTTAAATTTGAATCCTATTAAAACTGCCTGAGAGTTTTAACTTCTGAATAGCAATACGCAAAGTGAAAACCACTCTTTTAAAAACAATAAACACAACTTGGAATGACAAAAATGGTATAGAATTGTACACTATGTTGTATAATTCAGATTATTTAAGTCATTTTACTTCAGTTTCCTGAAGACATGTATGTGGAGTTGTGAAGGAGCACACCATCTGCCTCAGAGCTGCCTGCAGCATCCTTCTACCCGCAGACAGGATCTCATTCCTTCTTCATTGTCTCCTTACGCTAAGGCACGAGGATTCGCTTAGTAGTTAAAACCTATATGTTGGTAAACACAAAATGACTACAAAATAAAGGAAAAATCATCAACCTTATACATTCTTGATTATAATTTAAGTAAATTTTAAAACACAACTAATATTCCTCTGTTTTAGGACACTTTTTCCTGAAAAAAAAAAAAATTGCAAGAAGGCAAAACTCAACTTTCTGATTCTACCTAAGATAAAAACCAAAACTCTATTCTAATCGAAAAAGCAGATGACAAACTCCTCAATATTTATTTTTTTTTTTAAGATTTTTTATTTATTTGACAGAGAGAAAGCGAGAGAGAGAGAGAGAGACAGAGAGCAAGCACAGCAGGGGGAATGGCAGGCAGGGGAGAAGCAGGCTCCCCACTGAGCAAGGAGCCCGATGTGGGGCTCGATCCCAGGACCCTGGGATCATGACCTGAGCCGAAGGCAGCCACTCAACCAACTGAGCCACCCAGGCGCCCCTCAGTATTTATCTTTAATCACTATGTTTGGTAAATACTTATAATCTTCCAATGATCAGATCACAATTTAAAAAATATTTTCTGCTAAAAGAAAATGACACTAGATCAATTTATGAAAGGGACAACACAAGCACTGGACCCTTCATATGTCATTAACTCTAACCTCAGCAAGACAGTCATTTGCTAAACATTTAACAAATATCAAATTCTTAGCTTTTTATTAATCATTTAGGCTCTCTGACCTTTCGACACATTAGTTGATGCCCCTAAACCACCAGCTAAATGAAAAGATTATTAACCAGGCAGTCACTACTTGTTAAATTATCACAAAGATAAAAGCAAGTTTGTTTTAATTGGTACTTTTTTTTTTTTTTTTGCAAGACAGTGAGAGAGAGCAAGTGAGCACAAGCGGGGGAAGGAGAGAAGGAGAAGTAGACTCACCGCTGAGCAGGGAGTCTGATGTGGGACTTGATCCCAGGACCGTGGGATCATGACCTGAGCCAAAGGCAGATGCTTAACCGACTGAGCCACCCGTATTTTTGAATGTAGTTAAAAACAAGAGAATTTCTATCATTAAGTCTATAAGTAAATTATAAGTCATACATTATTTTCCAAGTACCAGATTTCCTTGTCTGTGTCTTTCTTCCTCCTATTAGCCAGGCAACTAGCACCTGGGCCAGCCCCTTGTCTAGTCAGAAGCCCATTCCCTATGTAGCTGCAATGTCTACTAGATCCTTTCTTACTCAATTAAAATCAGTTCTAAATGCAACTGGTCAAAAAAAATTCATTATATTATATATCCACTTTAAAGATTTTATTTATTTGACAGAGAGAGAGACTGCACAAGCAAGGGGAATTGCAGGCAGAGGTAGAGGGAGAAGCAGACTTCCCACTCAGTGGGGAGCCTGATGTGCAGCTCGATCCCAGGACCCTGAGATCATGACCTGAGCCGAAGGCAGGCATTTAACCTACTGAGCCACCCAGGTGCCCCTCTACTTGAAGTTTTTATTTTATTTTTTATTTTTTAAAGATTTTATTTATTCATAAGAGACAGAGAGAGAGAGGCAGAGCGAGAAGCAGGCTCCCCGCTGAGCAGGGAGCCCGATGTGGGACTCGATCCCAGGACACTGGGATCATGACCAGAGTCGAAGGCAGACGCTTAACCATCTGAGCCACCCAGGCGCCCTCTACTTGAAGTTTTTAAAAAAGAAACCAAAGAATGCTCTCACACAAACATACAAGCTAAAAAAAGTATATATTAATGTAGGTTCAAACAGAAAACATGATCTTATGTAAACCACTCCAAACTTTACTTTTAGTCATATTTATAATTTAAAGTATATATTTCTCTAGTATTTTATATAACAACAAAAATCTGGGATAAAAATTCTCATGTTTCACTATAGGGCATAACTACTGGAAAATGAAGTTTAGGACAGGTTGTAACAGCGCTATAACTCACAAGTGCAATTATGATGATATGTTTCACTAAAATAGACATAAGTTTGGTTGTTTAAATAAACATATAGCAACTGTTTACAGTGATGGAGATAAGAAACTAACAACCAATTTGAAAAGAAAGGAAAAGGCAGGAATAAGAAAGAAGAGAATGATTAAGAACCTGAATTTGGGAGCACCCGGGTAGCTCAATTAGTTAAGCAGCCGCTCTGGATTTCGACTCTTGATTTCGGCTCAGGTCATGATCTCAGGGTCCTGGGATCCAGCCCCACATCCAGCTCCACGCTCAGTGGGAAGTCTGCTTGAGGATTCTCTCTTCCCTCTCCCTCTGCCCCTCCCGTCACTCCAGCTCTCACTCCCTCTCTCAAATAAATAAACAAACAAATAAATAAATCTTTAAAAAAAAAAAAAAAAATTTCAAGTCTGGCAGAAAAAAAAAAGACAACTGGCACTAGGACCTCCTTCAACACCACCAATATCAAATCAAACAAAATCTAGCTCTGGCAGAACATAGCAGATAAAATACATTATCAGGAAGATTAAGCAAGCAAGCAGAAAGACCAAGGAAAATTTCTTGGGTTTTGAAATGAAACACCTTGTGAACACTGCATCAGATACACAAGTAAAATGTTTTTCCATTTCAGTAAGACCATAACTTGTGAAGCTGAAGGGATTTTGATAAACATGAAACCTGTGTATAAGACAACAGTGTGTGCGTGTTAATATGCACATGCACACATATGTGAATGCTGGGACACAGTGATTGTACACACAAAATTGGCTAATCACAAGAAAAAGTTCGTGATTAACAAACAGTAAAAGAAATTATGAAGAAAAAATTATGGGTCTGTTATTTAGCAGTCCTAAAGCCTCCTCAAGCCTCATATTCCTAAATTGGCTTTTTGATATCACTACACACCCATCAGTAAGAAAGCAATTGGCTTTCACAAAAGTATGTACAAAATTTTCCAAAATCATTACCAGCGACTGTTATACTTTCCCTTGTTACAATAAGTGTTTATTTAAAAAACAAACACTATTAATAAGTGTTGATAAGTATTTTGCCTCTACCAAAGTATACATTCACTATCTTTTTGCTCAGATAAAGCTGAAAATAATGAGACTGCAGAATATCTTTGTGAATATTTAAACTACTTTAAAACAGAAAATTGAAACTTCGATAAACATATTCTAAACTGCTACTATGTTTCAGAGACAAGCCATACTATTTAGAAGCAAGTAACAGGAAAAAACACGAATGTGCATCTTCTATTTCTGTGCCCAATAGTAAATAATTATAATTTTGCTTAAATATTATATATTAACATTATCTAGTTTTAAAATTGAAAGGGTTTTGTTAATTCTTTTGTCACATTTCCTTTAAGTTACTCTAGATTCTATTCCTGATAGCAATATATCTCAGAGCTACCACAATAAAATAATCTTTATGATCAACTTACACTACAGTTTTCAGGTGGAACTAGAAGCTGAGTAATCTCACCACCATGCACACAGAAGATATGTTTCATTTCTCCAGAAAATATGTCCCAAATTATGACTGAAAAATCCACGCCTCCAGATATCAGATATCTTTGGTCATAACGAGCTGAGACCTGATGAGGATATAGCAAACATGTGACTTTGTTCCGATGACCACGGAGGGTTCTGTGAGGTGGCCAACCTGTGAATAAGGTTTTGGATTTAAAATGGGAAAATTAAAGTCTTACAAAATTTCAACAAATAAAAGCAAACATGAATTGTCAGAACAGCTATAAATTTTATCATAGAAAAAACTTCTAATTTTATCTTCTAAAATACTCTGTCCAATACAGTAGCTACTGCAGACTCATATGTGCTGTAAAATACAGAGGAGTTTTCAGAGATTTAGCACAAAAAAGTAATGTAACATATCTCATTTGTAATTTTTTATATTGACAAATTGATTTTACATTGTAAAATTCAAATTTTATTCAATTCTACAAGTTGAAAATAGTTTTGCTATATTGGGTTATATAAAACAGATTATTAAAATTGATTTCATCTGCTTCATTTTTACTTTATTAATGTGAATACAGAAAATCACATACTGTTATATATACATATTTCTACTGGACAGCACTGTTCTAGAAGACTGGCAGTATTACTGATAACATGGTAATTACTTAGTAAGCTATAGAGACAACTAATCATAAATGAAACTATTATATATCAAGAGGTAAAATCAGATACTTCTTACATGTAGTCATTACATGGTATATATTCCAATAATGCGTACTAAGTATTCCTTACCTGCACTGGCATTAAATTCTACCAACTCCTAGCACACTAACAACTAAGCTGATTCATTGTGCTTGTTACAAACAAAGAGGGCAAATACTGTCAATGTCATGGTTACAGAGTTCTCAAAACATGTCAGACATTGGGAGATCTTCATTATACCTCTTCGGAGCATGTGTTCCCCTTGCAGCAGCTGCACTATGGCTGTCTGTGTGGCAGGCACAATAATGATGCTTCCATCCTCACGGCCACAAACGAGTCGTCCATGTGCTGGTATGTACACACTTGCGGTTACTTTAAGAGGTTCATTACTACTGGGAATCACACTCAGCTGATCTATAATTCCAGCAGGACAAGGATTCAGCTTATCAAATGCCTCTTGCAAACTAACAGAAGTTGTCATTTTCAGTTCTGTAGAGGTTTTGTTTTGTATTAAAAAAAAAAATTGTCCATGTTAGAAAAAAATTAAACATTAAAATAAATGTACTTACGGTTGATTCAGTAATACATATCAAAGAACTGTCACAAACTATAATTCTAAGAAGAATACAATGACATATGTACATTATGAATTTATTATGCAGTGGTTAGTATTTACGTTGCTAAATTAAAAGAATTAAGAAATTGCCGCACATGATGTATTACTATCTTCTTTACCTTCCTGTTTATCAGGTGTGTCTGATATGTTCCAAATATTCAATCTTCCTGAAGAATCACCTTGAATTAATAGTTTGTGGAGGTGTTCCTTGAATCCATAGAAGAACCGAGTAACAGGAGGACAAATTAGCAACTGCCAAAAGAAAAAAAAAATTGTTCAAATATTTTTAGTTGTCCTTTATTTTTCATTTTTTAGATAATCTCTACACCCAACATGGGGCTTGAACTCATGATCCTGAGATCAAGAATCGCATGCTCTACCAACTGAGCCAGCCAGGTGCCCCTTAGCTACCTTTTTAATCAAAATATTTTACACATTAACGTTTTTCAGATAAGGATGTTAAGTACTCTGCCTCAGAACAGAGTAAAAAAAAAAGTGCTTATAGCATGAGTCTTCAACAATACTTTAATGTAATTTTATAGCATTAATTACATGTCAACTAATATTCAAGTCCAATAAAATACAAATATGCAAAGAAATGAAAACATTTATAGTCTTTCTCTAGAATTAGTATTTATATTCTTTTTCTCTACTTTAGAAAAACCGATTACTCACCACAACAATGCAATTTATTTAACTGTCTCCTATTAAATAATTAATACAAAGATATACCACTCTTTACCAAAAATAAAAGTCTCCACTTTAAAGGTCTAAAGGGGAGAACTAGCTAATCCTAGCTTTCTGCCCATTCCTGATCAGTCACTAGGAGTAGCAGCAAAATTAAACGACCAAGATTGTACAAGTAGAAGACTCCATTTTTTTTAAGCAGTATATTTTCAACTAATAGCATGACATTTTACTTGGTCACATTTACATAATCAATTTGAACATAGCCTGATATGTTAACTATAAACCACTAGGAACAAAAACCATTCATTAGGCTCTTGTGTATACTTTCTTTTAAACAAATTATTTCTCCGCTTTTATGCCTTCAGTGACATCACTTATTTGAAAATACTAAATAGGGGTGGGCTCATAAAATTATAAAGTTTAGATTATCAATTCACAAATGCCTGAATATTAAAGCATAGAATCTTATCCTGAAAAGCAGAAAAAAATATATTTTAGTTTTGACAATTATAGTTAACAATCTAATTACTGTATTTGGTGTTGTTTCCAAAAAATCACTAGCCTATAGAAACTGTATATATTAAGCATAATCAATTATGTGATTTAACTTAAAGTTGGGAAATTATTGTTGTAACTGATAAATGAATGTTGTCATTCATGTTGTAAATGACATGTTGTAACCGATAAACAGTTTTCTAAAGTAGAGAAAAATGAATGTTGTAACTGATAAACGATATCCCTAACATGGAGAAGTCACTACAGCAGCTATAATAACCAATATTCCATATTCCACAGTGTGAGAATCCCACACCATATAATACATGTATCTTAACTTAAAACATATTGGGGAGCTGGTATTTTAAAAAACATAGTATGTACTTTGTTTTGCTTTGTTTTATCTATGTTTTTTATATAAGTCATTATCCCTTAGTTTACCTGGAAGTGACTGTTTGGTTGGAGGAGGAGGTGTTCAAGTTAGGAGAATAAAGGATAGGTTATAGAGCATCTTAACTGTACAGAGATGTATAAATTGTGTAAATTCAAAATAGTAAAAAAAGAAATTCCCTTCCCCTCACCATCCCTTCACATAAAGATGGCAGAAAAAGTTCAAAATGAAAAAGGTGTGCAAACCCAGAATATAAGTAAAGGAAACTTTACTTCCAAAACCAAAGCTTTGTCCTTAATGCTCAAAAAATATAGAGATGAAAATCTAGTACTAAGTGCCATTGCATTTCAATTCTAAATTGATATTAAGTAGGTCTTTAGAAGTCAGGGGCATCTGGATGGCTCAGTCGATTAAGTGTCTGCCTTCGGCTCTGGTCGTGATCCTGGAGTCCTGGGATCGAGCCCCATGTCAGGCTCCCTGCTCAGCGGGGAGCGTGCTTCTCCCTCTCCCTCTGCTCCCCTGCTCCTGCTCTCTCACTCACTATCTCAAATAAATAAATAAAATCTTAAAAAAAAAAAAAAAAGAAATCATAATAAACTTTGGTTTTTATAGAGAAAAAATTTCTTTTATTCTTTATTTCTAATGCCCGATAATTTAAAACACTATATGATTTTGGGGATATATTGCAATGCCTTATCCAAGTAATGAACTATTACTAATTGGCAGTATTCCATGATTATCTTTGCCCTCCTAAAATTATACCTGTCACTATGTTTACAATTGCATTATAGCGTAAATTTATGCCATCAATATTTTACCAAAAAGTCATTTCCACTATGTAACCATTATAAGATCATCTGTATTCTAGGAGAAATGTGAACACTAAAGCATATTATATGATTAAGATATGCAAATTTTAGAACTGTGCTTATAACTGACCGTGTCAAAATGTTTTATGACATTTAACACTGCCCTGAATCTTTCAAATTCTTAGCTACCAAAAGACACCGATAAATGCAGTTGTGAAAAATTTTCAATGTCACTATCAATTATAAATGATACCTGAAGAATTTTACCTCTTTATCTGTTCGATCCAAGAGGCTATGTTGTACAGGAGGAATTAAATTTTCAACTGCTTTCCCCACATCACTGCGGAATGAATCACTAGCTGGAAGGCAACTGAAAATGAGAAAAATACAACATTCAATTAAAATACTGGCATTAAATATTTTATCATACCATATGAGGAGGATTTTTGGACAATGGACAAAATATGGATTTTCAAATTACAGTTAATTTAATGTAGGCATTAATTAATGTCATTAAAATACCCTACTTCAAATAAGGACCCACCTAAAATCTACCTTAAGAAGTTCTGTAGTTTTTTACCTAAAATCATTTATACTTTAAACATTTTCATACATTCAAGTTATACCCTGAATTCAGACTCTTTTGCTTTGATTAAAGTCCTAACTTAATATTGATTGAATACCTGGCAGGTAGTTTGTAAATATAACTTTGCCCATTTTCAGTCCAAATGATTACTTTATCTGCTGATACAAAGTCACCTCCAGTCCACGTCTGTCCATTTTCACTAGGACCTGAACACAGCAAGGAATAGTCTCCAGCATCAAATACCTACAAGGAACAAGAAATTCGCAATCTAATCCATGTTGGTGTCATTTAAGTAAGATACAGTGACATTTAAACTAAAAACAAGGGGCACCTGGGTGGCTCAGTCAGTTACGCGTCTGCCTTTGGCTCAGGTCATGATCCCAGGGTCCTGGGATCGAACCCCGCATCAGGCTCCCTGCTCAGCGGGAAGCCTGCTTCTCCCTCTCCCCGCTGCTCGTGCTCTCTCTCGCGCTCTCTCTCTCTCTCAAATAAATAAAATCTTTAAAAAAAAAAACAGACTAAAAACAAAACAACACTTCTGGAAATATATTTACCAAGCTCGGGCCTTTAAAATTCACTACCTCAAGTTAAAGACATTGTGTCAGAGAGCCCCAGGGCTCAGTCACCTTCACCAGGGAAAACACAACTAGGTCCCCAGCCGTGCGCCTCTCAGCGGTCAGGCATATGACAAGTGGAGCAGGCGTGCTGCCTTACATAGGGACAGGGAATCCTTAGCCTTTTTTATCTAAAGGGAGGAATGTTCCATCAAAGAATTCCAAGTCGTAGGGAACCAGCCTCTAGAATGCATGGTTATGACTCCTGTTTTATTTCTATGTTCAGTAAAAATATTTCTAATAAACTCAGACATCAGAATATCTCTTTATTAATAAGGGAATGACCTTACTTTATTTCATTCAGGTACTGAAGTACCATAAACAGAAAGTTAAAAGACTCAGTTTTATTATTTAATAATTCTCACGTATAAAAGTCAAGTCCCCCACAGCCCCCGCAGAAGTCAAGTCCCTAAAATTTCATCAGCAACACAGGCTATCTGGAGCTTTGTACCTGTAAGGCACATCAAAGTTTACAAAGTCCCTTCACATCATTGTCTCATATGAGCCTTAGAAGGACTGCAGGATTAATTGCTATCCCATTTTACAGACGGCAAACTGACATAAATAAGCGTTACATCACCAGCTCAAGGTCACACGTCCAGTAAGTGCTAAAGCTAGGACTAAAAACCCTGATCTCATAATTCCTAGAAGAATTTTTCTACCACTTTTAATAATTGGTAAAAGTATATTCTACAGTGCTAAAAAATTCAATTGGCTCAGAATTTTTATTTTAGTTTTCTTTAAATAAAAAGCAATTAAACTGCTTATACAGAGCCTTTTCAAAATTAAAACAAATCCTAGCCAAATTTACCATGATTTGCTATATTTATCGTTTATTACATTAACACTGCAAGAATAGCCAAGACAAGTTTAAGAAAGAATGGAGACCACCCTCCAGGCTTATTATCTATGAAAACAAATTATAAAGCTTACAGAAAATAAAACAATACAGTACTGATGCATAAACAGAAAAATCAACAAGTCCAGAAACAGATTCCAGTAATTACAGGAATAGAATATATTATAAAGGCACAACAATACAAAAGTGAATTATTCAACAAATGGCATCAGGAACTGGGGGTCCATCTGGAATAAAGATAAAATTGGATCTACATCTTGCAATTTATATAAAATAAATTCCAGATTAAATATTCAAAGGTATATAAAGTAAAATTATACAAATATTAGGAATCTCAGCTTGTGATGAGCCCTTCAGAACATCTAACAAACTGTTAGAACCCATAAAAGATGATAATCTAACCACTTAAAATAGGAAACTTCTTTTTGGCAATAAGTATTTGGAAAAGTCATTCTATTCAGTTAGTACTACTATCTTAGTGTTGTTTTACTATGCATTTCTCTGGGGCGCCTGGGTGGCTCAGTCGTTAAGCGTCTGCCTTCAGCTCAGGTCATGGTCCCAGGGTCCTGGGATCGAGCCCCACATCGGGCTTCCTGCTCAGGGGGAAGCCTGCTTCTCCGTCCCCCACTTCCCCTGCTTGTGTTCCCTCTCTCGCTGTGTCTCTCTCTGTCAAATAAATAATCTTAAATAAATAAATAAATAAATAAAATACTATGCATTTCTCTGATGATTAATGAAGCTGAGCACCTTTCTATATACATTTATTAGCCACCAGCTTTCTTTTATGGAACATTTTTGTCCCTTTTCCTATTGGATTGTCTTTTTGTTCTGTTCTCACATGTTTTTAAAATGCTTATTATGAACACACAAGCAACTGGTATTAGATGCTGCCCCTGGGGAGAGGAAGGAAAAGTAGCAGGGGAAAAGGATGCATACTTTTCACTGCGTCCTCTTGCTCCCTGATTTTACTACTATTTACATGTGCTTTAAATCTGAAGACAAAGGAAGGATCCCATGTAGCTCACTATAACAGCAGCTGCTGGCTTCTCCTCCCTAATCTTATTCCAGAACAGCAGCAGCGGCAAGGATAAGGTTAAGGTGTTGCCTGCTGCCCCAGTCGGGCCTGACCCTGCAAAGCCCATGCCCTCTGAGGCAGTATCCCATGGTAGTGAGGAGGGCAGGTGCTGCAGTCAGGCTGCCAGAGCTGTAGCCCAGCACCGCCACCAGCACCTGTATAACCAGAGTCGAGTTTTCTGCGTTCCCTATGCCTCCAGTGCCTCATCTGCAAAATGAGGAAAGCAGTAGTTCCTGCTATAGCCGGCAGCCTCTACGACTGCCCCAACCTGGTATTCATACCCTTCTGTAATCCTCTCCCGAGTGTGGGATTCTGTGACGTTTCTAGACAACGGACTGTGAGAGAAGTGATGAGACTGCAGTCCCAAGATTAGGTGGCTCATGGCTACAACTTCTCTTGCTTGCTTACTACTCTGAAGGAAGACAGTTCCCAGGCCGTGCGAGGCCCAGATGGCAAGGAACTAATGTGTCCAGCCAACAGTCAGCTGGATGTAAAGCCTGCCAACCACCAAGTGAGTAAGCTTGCAAGCAGACCCGCCCTAGGTGACTCCTACCAGGAGACTGTGGCCCTGGCTCACACCTTGACTGTAGTCTGTGGAGACCCTGAGCCAGAGGCACCCAGCTAAGCTGTGCTCGCATTCCCGACCCACAGCTGGGATTGTGATACATGAACCAGAGGGGGACTAATACACGTTCATGGTTTTAAACTGCTAAATTTTGGAGTCATCTGTTATGCAGGATTAGGTAACTGATACACCTCCCCTGAGAGAGTTGTGAGGATTAAAAGAAATAATACATGGAAAGCTTTGAAAAATATGCTAGGCACAAGTGGTCAAAACATGCTGGTTCTTTTTCTGTTACAGAAATACTGAAGTCTGGCAATGTCGAAGTAATATTATCCTTCGGTCATTAGCTCTCAAGTGATGTAAGGAAGACCTTCCCAAATCCAAGAAGTCAGAACAGAATGGCAATTGGGAATAACAACAAGCTACAAAGACAGGTCAACCTGCAGAAAATTCAGCACCACTGCTTATGTTGTACTGAGGAAATAATGACTGAAACGGTAGCAAAAGGTAGACATTAAGATCAGTGGGATAATAATCATTAACTGAATCATTCTATAGCCCAGAACAAAAAAGGTTAATGATATATAACTAAATCCCAACACCTACAAATTTGGTATCAAAATTACATAAGAATTCCAAAGGATTAAAATATTCTTGCATCAAGCTCTTCCTTATAATTATCTTTGAAGTCTGATAAACCAACACCTTGAACACCTTCTTACTTAGTAGCTATCTTACCCTCCAATACTTGGAGCATACAACCAAAAGTGACCTTTGTGTGAATGCACAAAAAGAAATGCTTTGGCAATTCTGACAATAAATCGGTTTGGATTCCTCCTCAAATATTGGCTCAGTATCCTGAAAAGAGAAAGATATGTAAAACGTTAGGAATGGTTTCATTGTCGATTAAAATTATCATACAGTGATTAAAATAAAGAAAATGGAAGAAAGACATCACTTGATATATTCATCATTTTAGCCTCTCATGTGAGAACTAAGGTAATAAAAAGCAGCAAAAATATACTACAAACACATTCGGGCACAATGTCTTTGCTACAAAGCTACTCAAGATTGAAATGCTGAAAAGAATCAGAGTGTCAACATTGTGGCAATAACAGATGATAAAAGTTTGAGTCAATCCTAAATTCTGTATCTATATGTCCTTCTACGTTAAAAAAAAAAAAAAATCTATTCCTCCAGGTCCTCCCCCAAATTCAGTGTGTAGAAATTGACTAGCTGAAGAGATTAACATCATACTTAGAATATTGATCTGGAGAAATCCAGATTCTTTATTGAGAGAATTACAAGGAATTCAAGCCCAAAGAACAGAGAACTAAAATTGGCTTTATATACTTTTTGTATTGGTTTGCTTTATTTTTTCCCCTCAAGTAAACTATTTTTTAACTTTAATAGAGGCAACTGAGGAAAATCCCAGCTCTTCTGTGTTTCTCTACTTTATATCCTATTTCATATCCTCGACAGAGCAGATGTCTGCCATCAAAAGTGAAAAACATAATACACTTACAGAGACAGCATACTAGGGGATGTTCTAATACTATGTCAATAAGGCTCTCGAAAAAGAATAGCTTTCTCCTGGCCCTTTAGGAAAAAAAGGGAGGGAGCCTATCATCGCTAAAACGGAAGACACTGTAAGAACAGAACATTTGTCTCACCTGCATGCCACTTATTTCAGAGGTAACAATCCACACCTTCAAGATGCCCGTCACTGAGAGTGCGACCACAGTATCCTCTAAGTCGAGAGGGACCAAGAAGCCAAGGTTACAAACATAATACACTTTCTTTCTAAATAATAACATGGTTTGCGTTAATGAAACTAATAATTCTTCTCAATTGGCATAAAAGCGTAATTCTATATTTCATGAAATAACAGAAGCCAGATTTTGAAACAAAATAGACCACAAATTTGAAATTCAAGGAAAAGTTGTTTGCAGCTACTTGAATTTTTTAAATTTCTAATCAACCGATTTTTAATAATTTCAAATGTTCCTGATCACTATGATTACTTCATGATTTAACAAAGAATTTTTATTCTTCCAAAATTCACAACTTTTACTTATTTATCATGGGTGAGCACACTCACTTTATTTCTTGAAGACACTCATTTCCCCAATGTCCCACCTACTTTGTCTGCCTTTCAGACATTTTATGGTACATTACATCCTCTATAGACAGTGATCAAGAGAAGACATGATCTAAAAAGGAAATGCATAGGCTGCAGGTAAGGAAGTAGTCACAGTGCCATGGTAACATACAAGAAACTCTGAGAGCAGAGACACTGGGAGCAGTCTCATGCGGGCTCCAGAGTGAGGGAGATATACGTGAAAATCTCATTATCTTCACTAACTAACCAATGAACTGTGGATAACTTAACCTGTCTTAAATTCAACTTGCTTATCTGTAAGCAAATACAAATGAGTAACAATGGTACCTAGCTTAATGGGTTGCTATGAGAATCAAGACACACCACAGGGGGCGTCTGGGTGGCTCAGTGGTTGGGCAACTGCCTTTGGCTCAGGTCACGGCCCCAGAGTCCCGGGATCGAGTCCCACATTGGGCTCCCTGCTCGGCAGGGAGTCTGCTTCTCCCTCTGACCCTCTCCCCTCTCATGCTCTCTCTCACTCTCTCTCTCAAATAAATAAATAAAATCTTAAGAAAAAGACAAACAAAACACAGGTATAGCATTCAGCATGTCAATCAAGATGGGTTATTACTATTATTAAAAAGAACAGTTTGCTGTCCTTAAATAAAAACCTTGCTGTATTACATAGTTCTCCAGACAGTGTAAGGCACTGGAATGCAGCGATTACAAGTCATGAGCCTGTATGGAGACACTAACAACTGCTCACATATCTGTCAATTTATAGTAAAAGTGGAACATACCAATATAGCTAAAATTCTCAAATATCCAAAGACTAAAATATGGTAAATGCAGATTAAAAATTACATATGCTTGCAAGATTATAAACTGATAACATTTAGAATTGCATGCACAAAACAGAAGTTTTCATCAGTGACATTCTATCCTATTGTGATCAGAGTACATGTGTATCTCATATGGAAATACTGTAAAAATTCAAAATGTACAAACTGCTTATCACAAATACAGTCCTTTTTTAAAGAAAACATTGACTGTAACTAAGATTACAGGTGAACATGCTAATAATGAGTTCCCCATTGCCTGGAAAATGAAGTGGAATCTCTTTTTCACTGCTATGCTCTTGAATAAAGCAGTAATTCTCTAATAGGCATTAAAAGGCCTCTACTTAAGAAGGTCCCAGATTAAAGAAGTCTGTTCAACTGTATTTCACTGAACATCTCCCAAATATATTTGACCACAGAACCCTCCTTTTTCACTAATACCTATTAACAAACTTCAGAACCAATACTCTGCAGACGAGCCCTTGGGAAGTGCTGCAAACCCATCCACTCTGTTTCCACAACCACTGCTGGACCTCAGACCTGCACCACGCTCGGCTGGGGTATTAAAATCATCTCCCATCTAAACCATTCTCAACAATGCCACCAAAGTGATGCTTAAAACCAAGTCCCAGGGTGCCTGGGTGGCTCAGTTGGTTGAGCGTCTGCCTTCGGCTCAGGTCATAATCCCAGGGTCCTGGGATGGAGCCCCTGCATTGGGCTCCCTGCTCAGCGGGGAGCCTGCTTCTCCCTCTCCCTCGGCCCTTCTCCCCCCCCCCCCCCCCCCCCCCGGCCATGGTCGCTCTCTCTCAAATAAATAAATAAAATCTTTAAAAGAATAAAATAAAACTTAAGACCCTTCAAGGATTCTTACCAGAGACCGTCCAACATCTATAGCAAGGGCCAGAAAGCCACAGCTCATGGATCAAATCCAGCCCACTGGCAGTTTTTTGTAAATAACGTTTTATTAGAACACAGACAGGCTCATTCATTTCCATACTATGTGCTTTTGTGCAACATTGGCAGAACGGAGTAGTTGAAACACAGATCCCGTGGACTGCAAAACCTAGAATATTTAGCATGTGGTCCCTTATAGTACAAGTCTACCAACCCCTGATCTACAGGACGAAACCCAAATTCCCTACCTAGCACACAAGGCCCTTCTTGATCTGCCCCCCATCAACTCTGCCAACCACAGATGCCCCCATTACTTCCCTCAAACTTCTTACCTATGTTTAATGCTTATGAAATATGTCATATATGATACAGAACTCTACAGTAAACTATCCATCATGTCAGGGTGCCGAAGTCCCTAAAGGGCACCACACACTGACCTTGTGTTCGGTGGGATCGGATAATACTCATGGAGCTAATCCAGTCTGGAGAGATCTTTGATACTAAGGAGTATAACACCTCAAGGCTGGTGGCATCCACAACGAGGATTTCAGGATAGTGGCCATGGCATAAAAGCCTTCCTTCTCTCTGATTTCCAACAGAAAACTGGTAGAACTAAAAGGAAAAAGAGTTTTAAATGTTCTTTTACTTCTGAGACTTGATTCGCAAGCACTCATCAAGCTTATTATGGCACTCAATTTCTCCAGTAATATTTCCAGACAGGTACTATATGGCACCTATTATAGGTGTCTATGTATATATATACACGTCCATCAAGTTACATTAATATTTCAAAATATCTAACAAAAATTATTCTTTTCCTAACATCCTCCCTTTTGAATTATTTTGGAGCAGAAGTCACAGTAATTCTTCATTTTTAATCCTCCTATAGCATCTAAAACAGGATTGTTGAATGAATTCATAAAACACCTCAATAAAATCAGCTTCACAAATCAAAGCAAAAGGAATCTCTTCACAAAGCAAAGCAAAAATATGAATTTTAGATGAATGGGAATAGGTGGGTATAGGCTTATAATTACTAGTTATGACCAAATAAAATTTAGAAGATGACTGTTGTTCAAACATGTTATAATCAGCAATAAATTCTGATTAACCTAAGTGTGTTATTTCAGACTAAAGTATGAGACAACCATGTAAATCATCCTCATAATGCATATTTATACTTTGTGGAAGAAAAAGAGAGGAAGAGCCAACACCATCATGATCTACATGTTACTCATCCCAAGAATAACTCAAAAGGAAAAGATGGGTTTCCATCAACCAAAGAGCAGAGAAAGAATAACTATCAAAAAAGACTAACAACTTCTCAAATGACCTGTCTCCCGCTAGCTTTAAAAAAAAAGTGATTCTCCAAGTGGAATGAATCTCCTAGAGGATTACTAGAAAGTGAAGACATCTAACAACCAGACTACTAGTTCTCAAAGGATTGGACCTTACACGAATCACGTGACAGCAAGCTAGACTGAGCACAAAGGGCAATGCTGTAACCACTCCACAACTGGGGAAATAACTGAAGGAACCTTGGTCCAGTCTGCTCCCACACTCATCAGTCCTGTTCTCAGGCTCAACATTGCGTGTGAAGGAATACAATCTTCTCTCAACTATGGGGTACCCTGATAAGAAGAATTACAACTTCTTAAACATAAATACTGATCACAGAGCACATTAACTAAGGGCATTGACAAAAATTGACCCACTTTACAGATATCCTGTTTATTAGGAATTAGACTCCAAGAGGGGGGGTCTAATAAAACACAGACAACCACAGAGGGCATTTATAGATCTTAGAAGGTTGATCCAAAAAACAGGACACACAACTTGGAGGTTCCAGGGACTGCCAGGCACTCTCATATGATAACGTGACCGTAGGCAACCCTGACCCATCTAAGGGGAAGAGGGTCGAGGAGGAGAAGATGTGTGCAGAGAAGCAAACTCTGTCAGCACCCACCCGACACCAGCCCAGAGAGACACGTGCACTGCAGTTAGTAAGAACTCTCTCCTGGGGGCAGGGATATTTTATTAGCCTTGCCTGATAAATGCCTCCCACCTTTTGCTTTAAAGTTATACTCCCAAATAATCTTCTGACCACTAAATTTAGCTCCCTAGACATTTTCATACTAGCAAAAAAGTATCCTGAATGGAGAAACAATTTTTCCAAATATTAAAAAGGGATCTCCCATGTGATAATTTAATAAGCTGGCATCTCCTTGTGATTTCAGTAAGTGCCAGTGTGACCAAGGTTTACCATTTCTGCTTATACAAACAACTCGCTCTTGGACCTGAGAGAGTGAAGATCACACAGGAAACAACTGTCCCACACTAGTGAACCTGTCAAAGAGCATCTTCTACTTAGAGACAGCTACCAAGTTAAATGCAGGACCTATTACAGGATCTGAGAAAGAACAGGCACTAAAAATATATTGAATAAACAAAGAGAATTTTTCCTAACATGTAAACCAAAAGTTCTTAAATCATGGAACTATAAAACAGTCAAAATGTTTATATCCAATGAGTTCAAGACATTAAATCATCTATAAAATCACTAATTATATTATCATTTATTATCCATTTTCTCTCTATAAACCTTGATGATTCATCATATGATAAAAAATAAGTAACATATGTCCCTTAAATAAAAAGCAGACACTCTAACAACACTGAAGAAGCAATTTTTAAAAGGCCTTTGCGAGGGTAAGAAACAGTAAAAAAAAAAAAAAAAAAAGACTTTATTACACAAACCACCACCTCACCCTGAAACATTTTCCATTGCTTTTCTAATTTGTGTTGGCACAAGTTTTCTTTCCCAATAAATGACTGTATTTGTTTGAGGGAGACAGTATGATATAACCGAAAGAATAGAAAGATGAACCTGATTTGGGATCCTGGCGCCAGGAATAACTCACTGTGAGACTGGGACAAGTCATTTAATCACTCTGGGTCTCAGCTTCCTTCTGTGTAAAATAGTATACTCCTATCTCATTTGTAATGATGGGAGGAGGACTAAATGAAACACCATAACAGTATGTGCTCAGTAAAAGTTAGTTCTCTTCTCTTGCCTCGCCTGCCCCACTGAGAACATAAATCATATTTTCAATGGGCTTGGGATTTTCCCAATATTCAACAGAGTAAATGATGCATAAATTGAAGGACAAAAAACTTGACAATTACGAAAGAGTAAGAAGGAATACCAGGAATAGACGTCAGAAACTATAAATTCGTATGTAAATTCTTGTCTAAGGCAGAAATATGAAATAGTCATTTCTTCAACAGTTAGAAAGTCAAAAAAATGTACCCAAGGACCAACTGCACAAGTAATAAACAGGATATGATCTGTAAAGTGGGTCAATTTTTGTCAAGCATGAATGGAATCATAAAGGCTCTAGCATGAGAGAATTCATTATTTAGGATCTAGAGGAATGACCCAACTTGTAAAGGGGCTCTCACTTGGGTAATGAGGATGGCCAGAAAGAGCAGAGGTGGCAGTGGTAACTGGCTTACCCTCCACCTTTCCCCATTAGTCCCCCATACTTAATACATCCCCCACCATACCATCTGATGAGGAATACTTTTACTATCCCAATTGTAGTCTTCTTGTCCTGTTACTCATCTCCACCCATTTTTCATATAAAAATTTAGGCTCAATGTTTAAAAAACACTTAATTGTATACCTGTAATAAGTTGTGCTGACTTGAACCGTTACCGAAATAGATACTTACCTGTATACCTGTATGTGTGCAGGCTAATTTTGTAAACTCAATACATCTGCCATCATTCACGTCCCAGAGACACATCTCTCTATAAAACAAAAGTAATAGCTAACTTTAAATCTGATTTTTAAAAGTACTGTCAAACTTTGTCACGGAGCTTTAAAATTAATCTTTCATTAAAACTGATATATTTCAGGGAAAAGTAATGTATAATCATTGTTGCTGTTTGTGAAAAATTCTGGTCCTCATTCAGCAACCCAACCTCCCCTCCAACCTCCCTACCCCCACCTAGATCCACATTCTTTCCGAGCACATGGTAGGACTGCACTTCCTGGCTCCCTTTTGGTTGGTAAAGTCTTGTGAGTAGTTCTGGCCACAAGTGATACAAGGGCCTCAAGAACTTTCTTTCTCCTCTGCCTCCATTCCAGACAGTGGCTGTTTCTGTCAGTGGTTGCTCCTTTTACCCTCAACCTCAAAGTAAGGATGATAGTGAAGCAGAGCCCCAATGATATACCAGCGTCAAGTGACAAAAACAAGAAATAAACTTTTAATTCAAACCACCGGGATTTTCCATTAATTATCAGCATAGCTAGAAAATTTAGGACAACACAAAAATTAAAACCAACTTAATTCCAAACCTTTGCAAATTAAATATAATATTCCAATTTTGATTCAGTATTTATTGCATATGTTTTATCAAGTGCATAAAAAAGCTTCCATCTCAAATAAAGATACGGCATTCCAAATTAGAAATGTCAATATGTCTTTGTCTTTTGAAGATTAAGCTTTATTTAACAGAACACAGCATTAATAAAATGCAGTGATGCTAATATTCTCAGGGCTTTCTTCAAGATACCCTTTCTTATATCTCACATGGTATGAAACAATTTTTCAAAGGATGTTCAATCTTACTTGCATGCTAATATGAATTATCCTTTAATTGACCAAAAGGGACTGTACTTTTTACCTGATGCTGCCTCTTCTTGTTACAGTTACGCAAGGTTCTTTTCAAGTTCATAAATTATGAGGGGTTAATGGGAGGAAACAACTTCTTAAATAATTCTCTTGTAGGTCCCCAACTCACTTCAATAACATACTATATATATAGTTTTCTAAGCACCAGAAAAGTTTAGAAACTCCTCACTCTGAACCCTATGACTATTAGCTTAATTTCTCTCTCTCTCAAAACAAGTTATATTCTAAGACTCAGGAATATATAATTACCTTAGTGTATTAACATATATGAATACAACTATATGACCTTTGCACGGCTTCATCTTCCAAACTTATGCTACCCTAATCATCATTCAGTTGTCTGCCAACTCAATAAAAATACCATGGGGATTAGTGATCAAGCTTTAACTTATAAGGTATTCTGAGTTTCTCAAAAGCAAGACAAAAAATCATAAATTATGAGAAAAGTATCACAAAAATCATTAATAAAGATAAAATTCACATTTATAAAACCATATTCCAAATATCTTTAAGTTCAAACAACTGAAGCATTTATTTAAAAGATACTTCAAAAAGAAAAAAAAATTCCTTACTCACTAATACACTGGTACTATTTGCAATAAAGACTGATGAGGAAAAAAGTGAATAAGAAAATACTTGCCCACTTTCAGATGCACTCACAATATACTGTTTGTCACTAGAAGCACAAGCTTTAGACAAACAGGTGATTGAGGCTGTGTGACCAAACAATAGCGCTCGAGGATTAACCTAGAAATACACAAATATGTTGATATAAGTACCAAATTTTTAAAAATTAATTTTTAGGAATCCTGTTAAATATTCAATATAAACATACAGGTACAGATTTGAGAAGAATTGAGAGTAACACAACAGTGACCCCCCACCCACTTAATGCTCATAATCACCCCACCAAGTAGCTCTTAAGTCAAAATTGGAACACCAACAGATAACATTGTTTGCCCAACACATACAGAGAGTGACAGAGCTAGAGGTCAAACAAGGGCAGTCTTAAGCACTAAGCTACAGTGTACTGAAGAATCAGATTAAGAATGTGAGTTAGTAATAAAATAATTTAACCCCACTCATTTCTTAAATAATATGCTCATTGACCTGAAAACATATTTAGAGTCTCTAGATTAACACACTCAAAACTCAAAAAAATAGAGGACAAGCACCCTCCCAAATGCTGATAGCAACATTAACTATCAGGAACGAAGAATGACCTTCACAGACCAATGATTTAGTGACACAGTGCCTTACAGAAAGAAAGGCTTAATACCCACTATTCTAAAATAGTCTCGCAATCAGCCCCCCACATTTATCTGTTTTGTACCAAATGGCATGTTATTACTTCAGGTTACTTCAGGGCCTTAGGTTATTTCAGGATGTGTTTTTCAATTAAATATTTAATACATACAAATAACATTTATAATATACATATACGATATAAAGAATACATTGAGTGACCACATACTCAATACCCAGTTAAAAGAACAGAATATAGGGGCTCCTGGGTGGCTCAGTCAGTTAAGCATCTGCCTTTGGCTCAGGTCATGATCCCAGGGTACGTCGGGCTCCCTGCTCAGCGGGGAGTCTGCTTCTCCCTCTCCCTCTACTGATCCCCCTGGGTTGTGCTTTCTCTCATTCTCTCCCTCTTTCTCAAATAAATAAATAAAATCTTAAAAAAAAAAAAAAAGAACAGAATATAACAAAGTCCCTTTGTACCCGTCCTGGTGTCCATTTTGCAAACAATTTATCCTAATTTATTAGTAAAGCTAAATTGTTCAAAATTAAATATTCCACGGGAAGAGTACTGATATTGTTCTACAGTTCTGGTATGTAACAAATGAAGAGATTTTCCAAATAAAATTCTAGTCATCTTTTGTATAATTACAATTAAGAGGGGCGCCTGGGTGGCTCAGTCGTTACACGTCTGCCTTCGGCTCAGGTCATGATCCCAGAGTCCTGGAATCGAGCCCCGCATCGGGCTCCCTGCTCAACGGGAAGACTGCTTCTCCCTCTCCCACTCCCCCTGCTCGTATTCCTTCTCTCGCTGTCTCTCTCTCTCTGTGTCAAATAAATAAATAAAAATCTTAAAAAAAAAAATTACAATTAAGAGAAAATTTCAATCTTTTTTTGCTTATATAATATGCATTTTTTCTTCAAAGGGTAAATTTCTATTTTAATTATCTAAGAATCAACCATTGTTTATAGTTAGAATGGGCCTAGAAAGTTTTCCCATACTGCCAAAATTTTCTCATACATCCAACCCCACCTCCATATAGAGATTCAGTAGTCTTCCACTAAAAATTATGCTATTGGTCAATTATTTAATTTCTCCCAAGAAAACCAACTTTACCAATAGTTTTATTTCAAATATACATGGCTTTGTCGGAAAATTCCACTTTCAGCCATAACAAGTAACTAGAATTAGACTTTACTCCCACCATAATCTAGAAAAATAAAAATTTTTGAATGAAGTATAAACTTCACATGATCATCTTAATAGAGGCAATAAACCTTTTGACAAAATTCAATATCCTTTCATAAGTAAAAACTCTCAACAAAATGAATATAGAAGGAATGTACCTCAACTTTATAAAGGCTATAAATGATAGCTCACAGCTAACATAATACTCAACAGTGAAAAACTAAAAGCCTTTCCTCTAAGATCAGGAACAAGACAAGAATATTCACTCTTCCTACTGCTACTCAACATAGTACTGAAAGTCTAAGCCGGAGCAATTAGGTAAGAAAAATAAATAAAAGGCATGCAAATCAGAAAGAAAGAAGTAAAATTTTCTGTTTGCAGATGACATGATCCTATATATCCTAGAGACTCTACCAAAAGACTGCTAGAACTAATCAACAAATTGAGTAAAGCTACAGGATACAAAATAAACATACAAAAATCAGTTGCACTTCTATACACTAACAACAAAATAGCTAAAGGAGAAATTAAGAAAGTAATCATATTTACAATAGAATCAAAAAGAATAAAATACGGCTGACCCTTGAACAAGTAGAAGTCTAGAAAAATTTAGAAAAAGACTACTGGAACCAAATGAGAGTAACACAGTCACAGTACACAAGTCAAAATACCAAAAAGCAATGGTATTTCTAAATACTGACAATGAACATTTGTAAAATAAAACTAGAATATATGGCTCTGCCACCGTCAGAGGAAAGCCAAAAAAAAAAAAAAAAAGTAAATGAAACAATATTTCTGACTATATCTTCATTAAGTACAAAGTTAGCTAAAAATATAAAAGTTTAATATTTTCATAAATCAACATGTTTCTTTAATGAACAGAAATGTATTCAATTCATTAAACAGAAGTTCTCTAGAGTTTAAAGAGAAAAAAAAGATGGCTTTAAGAAACTGCTCTGAATGACCACATGTATCAGAGACAATAACCAAGCCAACTTTTATTTAGCTTTCTTTTCCCCTGGATAAACAGTCCAATTCCCTCAATAGCTTTCAAAAGATCTATTTCTCTCCTAGCTCCACTCCCATCCCCCAACACTTCTCACTCCCCCCAGTCACCTTTATCCCTCTTACTTGAACTTAAATAAACATAACACTCTAGTAAAATCTATGTGACAAAATTAGTGAAAGAATTGTTTCTAAGCTCTCATAAGTGAGTCTCATTGCTTGTAATCATTCCAGTAAATGTGGTGTGGTATTTTTTCTCTTCACAACTACACTGATGATTCATATTCAGGTCGCTATCAATCCTGGAGGCATATACATTTTATGACACTTCCCAGCTACTTTTCAGCATGTATACCTAGCCTTCACACGTCATTCAATGTGTACATTTTTCCAGTTCTAGCTATACCATGTCTAGGTATATACCTAAAAGTAACACACACATGTCCACACAAAAACTCATACACAAATATGCAGAGCAGCATTATTCCATATGGCCAAAGTGCACACACAACCCAAATGCCCATTAACTGATATATTAAATTTAGTATATTCATATAATGGACTATTATTTGGCCATTTTTTAAAAAATGAAGTATTGATACATGCTATAATACAGATAAACTTTGAAAATAAAAAGGCAGTCACAAAAAACCCACGTATCATTCCATGCATATGAAATGCCCAGAACAGGCAAACCTACACAGGAGTTATATCTGGGATATGGGATATTTACCATATCAAATTAACATCCTTACATATATTGCACATTATAAAAAGAGACAGAAAACAGATTAGTGGTTGCTTTGGGAGGAAATGGGGATATTGGGAATGACAGCTAAAGAGTACAGGGTGTTTCTGAGGTAATGAAAATGTTATAAAATTGACTCTGGTGATGTACACTTTTTATTTTTTAAATTCAATTTATTTAAACTAAAAAGAAAAAACAAAAACAGTTCACCCATTTCTCCCACCCCCACCCCTGCAACCACCAATCTGCTCACTATGAGCTTCATTTTAAAAATATATATATATATTTTAGATTCCACATATAAGAGAGATCATACAGTATTTGTCTTTCTCTGTCTGACTTATTTCACTGATGCCCTTTGAGGTCCATCCATGTCCCAAATGGCATGATTTCATTCTTTTTTATTGTTGAATAATATTCCATTGCGTGTGTGTGTGTGTATACATAACATAATTTCTTTAAATGAGTGAATTGTATGGTATGTGAATTTTATCTCAATAAGGCTGTAACAAAAACAAGAAAAATTACTTAAAAAATCAACTTGCTTGCCCTGTATTCCATGCCAGCTACCACCCCATTTTCTCCATTACCCTTTACAGAAAAATCCCTGGGGAAAATTGCCAGAGAGGGAGATTAAAAAATGGGGGGAAAAGGAGAATAAATCCTGAGGTGTTATACTAGAATTGGAGGTATTAGTGTGGTGTGGTGTGTGTGTGTGTGTGTGTGTGTGTGTGTATTCCCAACTCCTATTTCCCTAGTCTGTCCACTGTGAAGGCCTAGGAGCACAACACACTGAGCACTCCACAGTAGGAAAGAATGGCCATAAATATAATCAAATTTATGCCTTATAAAAAGTTTTGCTCTCTTCAAGACATTCACCTTAGAAGGTATAAATGTTCAAAACGATTTTTTAATACCTTTTTCAAAACTTGCTTCAGTATGGATAAACATCTTTTGAAAAATCTTAAATGTAACATATTAAGCCACTTAGGGTACATATAACAATTGCAAATAGCCAAAAACCAGCAGAAGTCAATTCTGATGAATAATACAAATTACCAACCTGCATAATAGCAATTTGAGTCAAAACATATTTCACAGAAAATATGAGGCCAAGTATTATTCTGGGACTACTGTTTATCTATTAAGAAACTCCTTGTGTCTAAAAAATACAATAGGCATATTAAATACTCACTTCTAATTCTACTGAAAGATCCCAGAGACATATTTGTCCATCATGGCATCCAGTTACAATTGTGGTCCCATCGTCTGTTAAAAGTACTGCTGAGATGCAATGTGTTGGTGCTTTGCGACCCCAAAGAACAATGGGTAGGACAAGGCTGTTTCCCGCCATTGTGTTTTCAAACCTGGAAATGTTGTAAAAATAATGTCAAATATTACAATATTTCCTTCTAAAACATACATTTGTATTGTGAATCCAAGTTGAACTTCCTGAGTGCCAAAAATGCTCCCAAATATTATATATATGACACATATATAATGAAAATACATAAAAACTCATTTTATATATATAAAATCTAATTAAAATCTTAGTTAATTCTCACAGTAAATCATGCAGCAAGTACTATGGTCACGCCTCTTTCACAGATAAAGACATTGAGTCAGAAAGAGTCACAAGGTGAAAAGCAAAGCAATAGAGCCCAAATCAAAACCCAGGCGGCCTGACTTCAGAACCTAAGATCTTATTAACCAATGACAAGTAAGGTCTATAAATTTGTTAGGTTTCCAAACCAGTAATAGATGCCAATGTCCAAGAAAAACTCAGTGTTGTTTCACAGTGTGCTAAACATTAAAAAGAGTATGTTCAGTGGGAAACTCATTCAACTATATTTACTACAAACCTATTATGTCTCAAGATCATGAATGTCTTTTATTGTAAATTCTGAAACTTGAGGAAAAAGGATTTCTCTTTAAGTGTATATGGGAGTACAGGAGAGCACAAATACAAGGAATTATTCCTTCGTATGACAAAAATCAAGATCTAGTCGGTGAAACAACCAGATTTAAGTGTTATAAACTGTGTGGCTAAAAACTAAATACTAGTTCAGAGAAGTTAGAGAGAAATGAAGAATGGAATAATCAAAGAGGGCTCCACAGAAGACAAAAGACTGCCAGATCTTATGAGACACTAGAGGGTCACCTATAGGCTTGACAAATGGGAAGAAATGGTCACTGTAGTGATTTTTCCTGCCCCAAATTTTTAAGTGACAACAAATGATATACATATAACTATAGACTCTTTAGAATGCTAAGACTACCCATACAATTTTCAGAAACACTTAAAGGAATAATCATTTTCTATGAAGAAAACTAGTTTGACAGCCATGGTCTTATTGTTAGCTGGTTCCAGCAAGACTCTTCTTTAAACTTTAAAAAAAAAATAAAAACTAAAACTAAAACTAAAATCGCTTTTAAAGAATAGTCACTGAATGGGGTGCCTGGGTGGCTCAGACAGGTAAGCGTCTCACTCTTGATTTTGGCTCAGGTCATGATCTCAGGGTCCTGGGATTAAGCCCTGCACTGGGCTCCGCTGTGGAGCCTGCTTAAAATTCTCTCTCTCCCCATCCCTCTGCCCATGTCCTCCCTCATGCACTTAACGCTCTTGCTCCCTCTCAAAAAAAAAAAGAAAAGAAAAGAAAAGAAAAAGAAAAAAAGGCACTGGAAATAAAATAAGAGAAGTAAAAAATCTAAAAATCTATGTTACTTCTTTTATTTTTTATTAGAATATGTGACTTTCATCAGTTTGTGCCCCCCAAAACTTCATATTTTTTTTTTAAAGATTTTATTTATTTGACAGAGAGAGACACAGCGAGAGAGGGAACACAAGCAGGGGGAATGGGAGAGGGATAAGCAGGCTTCCCGCAGAGCAGGGAGCCCGATGTGGGACTCGATCCCAGGACCCTGGGATCATGACCTGAGCTGAAGGCAGTCGCTTAACCAACTGAGCCACCCAGGCGCCCCAAAACTTCATATTTTGCTACTAGTAAAAGGTATTCATTTAAGGAAAAAATTCCAAGTTCACTGCCTATTAATAAAACCTTATAGATAACATGTTCACCATTTCATAGGCTACCACAACACAATTATTTCCATTTCTTTTTTTTTTGCATATTTCTATCTGATATTAGAAAAAGAAACAAAACACTGAACCAATTTTAACAAATCTGGTACAGCATGTTCCTGGCTGAAAAACATACCCAACAATGACTTTCTCAAAAAGGGAATCTGGAAGGAGTTCATTTTTCCATGGTGACAACATTCAGTATTAAATTAGATCACCCAAAGAATTCTCCCAATTAAATAAGCTCACAGCATTGAAGACAATATGGTGAAATCTGGAAAGAACACCATTTCTCTAGATATTTGAGGACTTATATTCAATGCATACCTTTTTGCTTAAAGAAAATGCAAATATAGAGTTTCAGGACTAAGAAATATGTGTGTGTGCTTTGGGGAGATGGGCCTGCTCTGATGCAACAGGAAAGAACATTTTGATATTCAAGTGACAAGGCAACTCAAGGAAACCTAGAAGAATAATGCATTTCATAGCCCTTAAAACAAGTGAAGATAATCATCCATAACATGGCAAAGGTATATAATACATCATAAGAAAACACATCAATCTCTAACTCAACTTCTCCAGAAGCTAAAATAGTTACAAAGATTTAGAAAAAACATAATCCCCCACATCCTCCCCAAAATCAAGAACTGACAGTCAACCAGAATCTGAGAGGAATTCTTATTAAGGGCAATGGAGGATTTTCATAAAGAACTGCATTAGTTTCCTAGGGTTGCCATGACCACAAACTGAATAGCTTAAACAACAGAATGTATTGTCTCACAGTTCTTGAAGATAAAAATCTGAAATCAGATGTAGGTAGGGTTGGCTGTGAAGGGAAGGATCTACTCCAGGCCCCTCTCCTTGCCTGTAGAAGGCCATCTTTATGCTCAGATGGCATTCTCCCTGTGTGCACATCTGTCTCCAAATTTCCCCTTTTTATTTTTTTTAAGATTTTATTTATTTATTTGCCAGAGAGAGATACAGCGAGAGAGGGAACACAAGCAGGGGGAGTGGGAGAGGGAGAAGCAGGCTTCCCGCTGAGCAGGGAGCATGATGCGGGGCTCAATCCCAGGACCCTGGGATCATGACCTGAGCCAAAAACAGACACTTAATGACAGAGCCACCCTGGTGCCCCCAATTTCCCCTTTTTAATAAGGACATCAGTCAGACTGGATTAGGACCCACCCTGATGACCTCGATTAACTCCATAAAAACCCTACCTATGTCCAAATGAGGTCACATTCTGAGGTACTGGAAGTTAGAATTTCAACATATGAATTTTAGGGGAACACAATTCAACCCATAACAGGGATATATCCTTTTAAAAAAACATCTGGGACATCTGGGTGGCTCAGTTGGTTAAGCATCTGCCTTCAGCTCAGGTCATGATCCTGGGACCCTGGGATGGAGCCCCACATCGGGCTCCCGGCTCAGCAGGAAGTTTGTTTCTCCCTCTCCCTCTGCCTGCCCCCAGGTTCACACGCGCGATATAATAAAATCTTTAAGAAAAATAAAAGAACATAACCTAAAATTAATTAATTATCCAAAAAGCAATTCTCCCTCAGGAAATAAAGGTAAAGAACTTCATTATATCTTTTCCAGGAGATACTACATCAGCTAGTTAACTGCTTACCTGAGGAATAAATAAGAAGTTCTGTCTAACAAAGGTATGGAGTTACCATCTTATGTCGTATGTTGGGGGCAGGGGCGGCAGGAACCAGATTCCAAAATTCACTGCTATATTTCAAAGGAAATTAGACGGTAAAAACTAACCTATCCTAACCCCTATATATACCCTTGTCAAAGGTCCTTAAATTATGCCCAATGCTATTTCTTGGCTGGTATACTCAAAGATCTAAATAGAAAGTACCTGGTTTTTTGTTTTGTTTTTTTAGATTTTATTTATTTATTTGACAGAGAGAGAGCAAGAGAGCAAAAGCATGGGGAGCAGCAGTGGGAGAAGCAGGCTCCCTGTCAAGCAGGGAGCCCGACGCAGGGCTCGATCCCAGGACACTGAGATCATGTCTGGAGCCGAAGGCAGACACTTAACCACCCAGCACCCCTAGAAAGTACCTGTGAAGTGAAATATTTAAAATGTAAATAATCATAAAGAATAACTGAAATACATGAAACTGTAGTAGGAATCACAATCAGTAGCTGCTATTGATGTCTTGCTGCTGGGATTAGGGTTGGTTCCAATCAAATATAGAATAAACAGAAACAGAAACAACTTCTAAATAAATAATAATTAATCAAAAGGGCTTGGTGACCAACCGGAAGATGGTATTGAAAAAAACCAGGTGAATACAGTTTGAGATCATGGCAGGGGCAGTGGGGGCGGGGGGGGGGGGGGCGAGTCTTATCTATAGGACTCATGTGGAGAAGTGGATTTGTGCTCCTGGGTCTCAGAACACACTTGATATTAAAACCTCCTAGATACGAGGGTATTAAATCAAAGTTGGGGCAGACTATGGAGAAATGGGTTTGGGGGAATGTTCAAAAGTTGGAGGCAGAGAAGACCTTCAAGGACATTTTGACACTGACTCTGCTATCTCTTGCCAGCCATGGAGACATCCTTAATGATGCTGGGTTAGTTCAAAAACTAAGAGAGCTCAGGTGCTTTACAACACTTCCCTAACCCTACACTAGACTTTTTGTTATGTAGGAAAAATAAACTTCTACTAGTTTAAGGCCACAATTTTTAAGTTTTGTTACACATAAATATTATGAACTTCCTCACTGCACACTCAGATACACTACACCCCCAAGTATGTAAAAATAATATCCATGGCAGACATGATGTGGTAAGAAGAATGACAAATAATTACATAAAGGAAAAATGTTAAGACCCCTACAAAATAAGGGGTGGCTTTGTTGAAGGTGAGAAGAGGATAAGGAAACAAATACAACCATCATCCTGTGGCCAAGCCCCTTCACACACCAGCAGAAGATAATTAAAATTCATCATTAGCTGACCAACATGTGAAAGACGAACTTACATGGTTTAGATAGGTCACTGTACAATGTATGTATATTTCAATTTTATACAAGTCCAATATATAAAAGCTAGTCCTGCTGAATTTATAAGAGAATTCAAGAAATTTCCACGCCAAAAGAACACATCAATATTTCCTTTCAGCACTGAAGTGTGCTAGTTCTTACTTTCAAGATTCCTTTGGATATTCTAGATCCTCTTAACTTCCATACAAATTGAAAAATCAGCTTGTAAATGTCTGCAGAAAAGCCTGATGAGATTATGTCTAGAACTGCATCCAATTCATGTATCAATTTGGGGAGCACTGACTCCTCTAGTTTCAGTGAAATATTACTAAGGCAAAAGTATATTCTAAAAGCAATCTTACTTGGGGCACCAGGGTGGCTTAGTTGGTTAAGTGTCTGCCTTTGGCTCAGGTCATGATCCGAGGGTCCTGAGTTAGAGCCCCAAGTTGGGCCCCTGGCTCAGTGGGGAGTCTGCTTCCCCCCCTCTCCCTCTGCCCCTTACCCTCACTCGTGCTCTCTTGCTCTCTCTCTCACTCAAATAAATAAAATCTTTTAAAAAATAAAGGTAATCTCACTTCTTAAAGGGATGTAAGGTCAAAGTAGCACATGTAGCTTCTCAGTGAGATTTCACCACTCTTACTTCTCAATATAAATGAACATAACCTGCTCCAACACGGTTAACCAAATGAGAAGATCAAAGAGAAATCAAATAATTTTGTGGCTCTCTCCTGAAAAGTTCTGAGTTCTTCCTATCACTTTTTTGAGAGAGCAACACTTTTCTTCTAGAAAACAAAAAGTTTAATAGAGAACAATGGTTACTAGATGGAGGTGGATGGGGAGATCCATCCTTAATTAATGGGAATTAAGGAGTATACTTGTGATGAGTACCAGGTAGTGTATGGAAGTGATGAATCACTATATTGCACACCTGAAACTAGTATTACACTGTATGTTAACTAACTGGAATTTAAAACTTAAAAAAATAAAATAAAATGAATTACATGAAAGAAAAAGTTTATTTTCTCCTTAAAAATATTAACGTATCTACTCACCAGCGACAAGGAAGAAACACTGTGAGGTGTGTGTACTATACACATATATATAAAAATAAAATTAATGCCATATGTGCTAAACTAAATATGTACCTAATGTATGTATGAATACTTTTAATTTTGAAAGGTGTTTAAATTTTTTAGGGTATAGTAACATGTTCTCCATTGAAACAAGTTATTCTTGGAACATAGATAATATTAATCTTTCTTAAGAGCTTACAATTCCCTTCAGCATACACAATAAACACATTCTATTCATGACAATTTGAGAGACTATAAGATTCTAAGTTGAATTTCTGAATCAAAGAAAAGACGTATTACTGTTAGTACTTATTTTGACCTAGATATAGTTCAATGAGTATTAATTCCTTAAAACCTAGAAATCTGGTTATGGCATAATAATTAACAGGAATTTCTTGGAACATCTACTGAAGAAACTATCATTATAAAGAAACGATCTTGGGGCGCCTGGGTGGCTCACTTGGTTGAGCATCTGACTCGTGGTTTCAGCTCAGGTCGTGATCTCATGGGTCATGTGATCCAGCCCCACATCAGGCTCCCCACTCAGCGGAAAGTCTGCTTGAAGATTCTCTCTGCCCCTCTCTTTGATCTCATGCACGCGTGTACATGCTCTCTCAAATATATAAATCTTTAGAAAAAAAATAAAATAAAGAAACATCTACAAGACGTTCTCTATAATTCAGTCACTGGTATTTATTTTTTTTATTTTTATTTTTTGAAGATTTTATTTATTTAACAGAGAGAGACACAGCGAGAGAGGGAACACAAACAGGGAGAGTGGGAGAGAGAGAAGCAGGCTTCCCGCTGAGCAGAAAGCTCGACGCGGGGCTCAATCCCAGGATCCGGGATCATGACCCAAGCCGAAGGCAGACGCTTAACGACTAAGCCACCCAGGCGCCCTAGTCACTGGTATTTATTTAATAACCTGGGCCATTTTAGACACTAATTCATTTACCTTAAACTAAGACAGACAGCCTTTCCTTCCATGGTACTTGTCGCTTATAACCAAACCAATGGATGTCCTGTGAATTACCTAAAATTTCACATAATCCTCAATCACTATGCCATAGACCTTTGTGCTTTCAACATATTTTTTTTCCTCTCATGCTTTTTGGTGTAATAAAGTCTTCTAGATCTATTTGACCCTATACACTATGTGAATATATAGCTTAGATAAAAGAAGAGAGAAGAAAGAAAGAAATCAAACAAAGGAACAGGACGAGGAATCTTTAGTTCATTATATGAGCATTATATGTGTGAACATTCTTAATACAAGGAAATATATATATGTAAGAAAAAAATGATAATCTCAGTCCATCAAAAATATAAATGCTTCAAAACATTTTTTTCTAATGTCTTAAAAATCTAATATAAGTGAAATTTTAGAAAAGCCACCAAAAGCACTAATGAAATAATGTGAAATAAAGGATACTTGGCTTCTGATAATAGAATATCACAGTCAAATACCTCTAAGAAGAATTAACCAAGACTACCACCTGGTAACCAAGTCTAAGTGGCTGATTAAAACAAAAAATGGGCAAATTAGCCAGGAGTTAAGAGGAATATAAATACAGAGTACGCAGTTTCCCAACCATCATCATTCAACTGCTCTATTAATTAGCTAATAATCCATTCCTTGTTTACATTATCATCTAGTGTATGAAGGGATTTAAATATGTTCCAAAAAAGCTTTATATTAAATAGGAATGAAACAAGTCCTGGAACAGGATTGAGATTTTTTTTTTTTTAAAGATTTTATTTATTTATTCATGAGAGACAGAGAGAGAGAGGCAGAGGGAGAAGCAGGCTCCCAAGGAGCAGGGAGCCCGATGTGGGACTCGATCCCAGGACCCTGGGATCATGACCTGAGCTGAAGGCAGACGCTTAACCATCTGAGCCACCCAGGTGCCCGAGATTTTTTTTTTAATTATTTATCTATTTGAGAGAGTGAGTGAGAAACAGAGAGAGAAGGAGCAGGGGGAGGGGGGAAGGCAAGGGAGAAGCAGACTGCCCACTGAGCAGGGAGCCAGACGTGGGGCTTGATCCTGGGACTCCAGGATCATGACCTGAGCCGAAGGCAGACGCTTAACTGAGCCACCCAGGCGCCCCCAGGATTGAGATTTTAAAAATTCCTATTTTCATGGAAAAGGCCCACAGCAAAAGTGATTGAACAAATTATTAATCTGACATAGTATTAACTTTAATAGAAACTCTGAAGAAAATTATCTTACTAACTCCCCAAAATATTGTGTACAATATATTCATATTTTGCTACTAATATATCAAGGAAAAATACTAGCTTTCAAATTATAAATAGATATGGTCTAAGACCAGATGCTTCTAGAAGCAGAAGAATACTAGGAACATTCAATTTTCATTCATGTTCGTATAAAAATCTGGCTTAAAATTAAATTTAGAGATTGGCTATTAAATAAAAAAAATTTTTTTTAGATTTTATTTATTTATTTGAGAGAGAGAATGAGAGAGAGAGAGAGAGAGAGCACATGAGAGGGGAGAGGGTCAGAGGGAGAAGCAGACTCCCTGCTGAGCAGGGAGCCTGATGTGGGGCTCGATCCTGGGACTCCAGGATCATGACCTGAGCCGAAGGCAGTCGCTTAACCAACTGAGCCACCCAGGCGCCCCTATTAAATAAAAATTTTTAACTGATCAAGCTTCACAGTCAAATATCAGGAGTTCTAGATGCTACTTCTCATTTTGCCACTAATCATGCAGTCTTTGATCATATCATTTCTAAGGCTTAGTTTTCTCCCCAAGAGTTATTTATAAAATTAATTTATTTTGAATCATTTTGAAGTCAAAAAAATCAAATCATGAAGAGCAGGGATCTTAATGTTTACCTCTAAGTCATCTCTTTTGGTTGCTTTATTTTTTTATTTTTAAAGATTTTATTTATTTATTTGAGAGAGGGAGAGCATGAGAGGGGGGAGGGTCAGAGGGAGAACAGACTCCCTGCTGAGCAGGGAGCCCGATGTGGGACTCATCCCGGCACTCCAGGATCATGACCTGAGCCGAAGACAGTCGCTTAACCAACTGAGCCACCCAGGTGCCCTCTTTTGGTTGCTTTAATTTCGTGTATTTCTCTATTTCACTGACTCTCCTCTATTTCTCAGTTCTGTATAGAAATATAACTGTACTTCAGTCAACAACAACAATAAAAATAATCATAACTGAAAGAACACTGAACTTACAATCAGAACTGTATTCAAGGGGCGCCTGGGTGGCTCAGTCAGTTAAGCGACTGCCTTCAGCTCAAGTCATGATCCTGGAGTCCCAGGATCGAGCCCCACCCACATCAGGCTGCCTGCTCAGCTGGGAGTCTGCTTCTCCCTCTGATCCTCCCCACCTCTCATGCTCTCTCTCTCTCTCTCTCAAATAAATAAATAAAAATCTTAAAAAAAAAAAAAAAGAACTGTATTCAAATCCTGGCTCTTCTGTGGAATCTTGAAAAAGTTACCCCTCTGGGTCTCGGCTTCCCCATCTGTAAAAGATGGACAATAATACCCTCTTTTAAGAAAGCTGTCCTAATGATTGAGAGAAACCATACATGTAATGCAACTAGTGAAATAGCTAGCACATGGCAGATGCTCAGTAAATATTAATTTTTTAAAAACACAGATTTTGCTACTTCTTCACATTATGCTTCCACATCTACTGGTTTCTTCCAGCACTGCCATTTCATATTTAATAAAGTTGAATTTTTAATAAAGTTATGATCTTTCAATGACTTTCTGCTATAAAATAAAAGAACTACTGTATATGCTTGTCAGACACAATTCTATTATCTGCAAATATGACAATTCAGTTCTGCATGACTTTATTAGAAGTAATGCTACAAACTCCTATGTGATACTAAAACAGCTTTCAAATTAAGTTCTGCATACATTTTAGAGCAGCATTTCCCAAGTTTTCATTTTGTGCCTATAGATAAAATGGACACAATTCAACTATCCAATGGGGCTTACACATATGCAAGCAAACAATTACCATAGAGTGTGATACAGGAGAAATCTCAAGACCAATGGAGACAAAAAAGATCGATATCCTAACCTACACTTTAATGGATCCAGGAAGGATTCTTGGAAGAAATAATGGTGAGAATGAGTAGGAATTAACCCAGGAAGAAGCTGAGGGAATCACATGTTCTAAATCCCATAGGTAAGAGAGCTCAATTCTTTCTCGACAGTGAAAATAGTAAGAGTTGGCATTCAGAGCACAAAGGCCAAATGATGAGACAAGAAACAACAGGTCGATATGCACCAAATCATAAAGGACTTGATAAGCCATTTGGAGGAATTTGGAGTTTAACCTGACAGCAATAGGAAACAGGTCAAGTGTTTTAAATCTGAATCTGCCTTTCAGAAAGATCAGTCTAGCTGCAACACAATGGACAGGGATAAAACTCTGGGTTTGAAGACCAATGGGGCTCCTGCAGTACTGCTAGTGAGAAATGATGGTACTGAAATTTATCACAAACTCTCATTACTTATTTCTGCATTTTTTTGTTTAATGAACAAATGACTACTACTCTGCCCTGGTACTCTATGCTCGTGTTCCCTAAGACCAAGAACCACATCTGTGTATTCACCACATGATACTTAGCATAATGTCTGCCATATAGGATGTGTTTAATAAATATATGATGCAAGGTAGTAGTGGCGAGAACGGCAATAGTAAGATGAACATGAGAGCTCTTTTAGAGATACAACAGATAGGACCTGGTGTTCAGCACACCAAGCTGATAAGGATGCAACATGGCTTTTGATTATTAGGTTTTACACAAAGGCACTATGCGGACAAGAGAAAAGAAAAAGCACTTTGAAATATCAAAAGTCCTCTACATAAAGGATAGGCACTATTATTATGATACAGATGCCCAGTGAAGTCATCAATAAATTCGGATTCTAATATATGAGACAATTCTACACTTAACCAGAATTTACTAACTATAGGTTTTGAGAAGGGAGAAGATATTACAAGATTTCACATTAGTCTTAAGCAGGATCAGACTAAAGAGACTTAGTGATCCCATACGTAGATCTCTAAATAGAGAAGCGACATGCTAAAACGCGGTGACATAGTATAAAGTTCAGATTAACACAGAGAAAACACTGCAGACAGGGAAACAGATATGATGCTACTACAACTAGCCTGGGTGCACAGAGATAAGAAGCTTAGCTAAAATTATGAGTTTTGAAAGAAAAAGAAAATACAAGACAATTACGAAAAAGTGAATCATGGGGTGTGATGCAATGTGTAAGGCTAGAGGCAAGACAAAGACATGTGACTGTTACTTTCCAAGCAGAGTGAGATGGAAAGAGGGAGGAAGCAAGCATGAGGGGAAGAAGGGAAGTGATAACGTAAATAAGGCAAAAGGGGAACAGACACATCATCTGGTCTCAGAGAAATTAGAACTCAGAAAACATTTTCATTAAATGGCAGCAGAGAGGGGCTTGGGTGGCTCAGTCGGTTAAACGTCTGCCTTCGGCTCAGGTCGTGGTCCCAGGGTCCTGGGATCGAGCCCCGCGTTGGGCTCCCTGCTTGGCCGGGAGCCTGCTTCTTCCTCTCCTCCCTGCTGTGCTGTCTCTTGCTGTCTCTGTCACTGTCTCTCTCTCAAATAAATAAATGAAATCTTAAAAAAAAAAAAAAAGATAAATGGCAGCAGATAATTCAACAGAAAGTGTTCCACAAGAGTGGCAAAAACGCGATCACCCTTTGCCTGCATCAGTAAATCAAGTCACTGCAAGTTGATGAAATGTGGGTCTACCTGGCAAGGCTTTGCTTGTTTTTGACATTTAAGCTACTGTAAAAGAAAGGTTTTTATAGTTGACAAAAAAAAATAAAAAATAAACTGGCTTCCTAATTTAAAAATGGAGAGAATATAGCCCATTTACCATCTAATAGTTTTTATTTTGGTGGATATTTAGGTCCATTGGCAATTCTCTCAAAATCACATGGCAAACATCTCAGAGCTCAGAGGCATATACAGACCTCCTGATTCCTAATGCAATAAATATTCTTCACTTTTTTTAAGTAGGTTCTATGCCCAATGTGAGGCTTGAACTCAACCCTGAGATCAAGAGTTGCATGCTCTATCTACTGAGCCAGCCAGGGGTGCCTACTCTTCACTATTCTATACTATCTTCATTTACTGCAAACTTCCATATACTAAAAAATGTCATTCTCCTGTCAACCTGGTTAATCGATATGTTTTACTAAATCACATTACTCAAAGGTAAGTAGAAGTCTAGTATTCCTGGATAAAATGATATGATGTCTGGGCTCAGCAGCACATGGGGGAGGGAGGGAGGAAATGGGGCATAAGAGATGTTTAAAGGGATGAATGTGAAACAGGATCATAAGTGTGAGGGATGGTCTGCATCCAGACCTTCCTTTAGGAATTAAGGACTTATAACCCAGCTGCTGAGAGCTGCTGAGAGCCCACCAAGGCCTGCCCTAGTCAAAGGTAGATGCTTTGCCCAAGTTCTTATCCCCTTCCCATAGGACAGTCCATATCCAATGACTGATCAACTCAAGGATATAAAAACCAGGCCCCCTCATATCAATTCAACATAGCCCTAAAGGGTCATTCTATCTTTAGAATTCCCCTCACCCTCTAGGGTCAACTGAGATTTCATTGAGACTTACCACAACTCAACTTCTCCCTT
This sequence comes from Mirounga leonina, assembly GCF_011800145.1. Lineage (NCBI taxonomy): Eukaryota > Metazoa > Chordata > Mammalia > Carnivora > Phocidae > Mirounga > Mirounga leonina. The sequence goes on from NW_023270854.1 coordinate 18,232,540, forward strand.
TGGCAGAACCCGCTTCCTGTCCTTCCCGCCCCCTGCACAACCCACCCCCATGCCCTGTGTTTTGGTGGGGTTTTTTTGGTTGGTCTTTTTTTTTATTTTTTATTTTTTTGAGAGCGAGAGAGAGAGCATGAGTGTGAGCTTGGGGGTGGGGGTGAAGGGAGGGGGAAATCTCAAGCCAACTCCCCACTGAGCACTTCGCCTGAGATCATGACCTGAGCCAAAATCAAGAGTTGGAAGCTTAACCAACTGAGCCACACAATTCTGTAATGACACCAGGCCAAAACAGAAAAACAAAACCAAAACACACAATAATCACGGCTACCTATGAAGAAGGAAATTAAGAAGAGACTAAACTGAGTGGGAATCCTAATTCTGAAGATAAATCGTTGGTCTTAAGGTTTTCCTCCCACCTTTGGACACTTCACTGTATTCCAAAATGTAGTTTAATAAATAAATAAAATGGTTTTATTTGACTCACCAGGTTTTGTTTTAAAGATGCACATGTGCACACATGGAGTTTCCAAAAAATGTTTAACAAGAATTTATCTGTAGCCTATCATCTTTGAAATACTAGTTCTCTGCTGTGAGCACTCTGTCCCAAACCCCGATTCACTACTTCTGCAAACATGTTTTCACTATAAGTTCTATATACAGGTACATAACACTTATCCTTGTGTGTAGTTATTTGTTTAGAAATTTGATGTTCCATTACAATCTGCGTTCCTCAAGGGTAAAACCAGATCATCTATGTAAACCCACCACCTTTGTTATTTAACCATTATCAAGCAAACTGCATTCTACTGGGATTTGCGGTGGCTCACCAACACCTAGAATAGTAACTGACTTCCACTAGTGGTCAATATGTATCTACTGAATGAATAAACAGAATAACAATAACTAGCATTTATTAAGCTCTCACTGTGTGCCAAGCAAGAGAAGATTTTTTTTTTTTTTTTTTTTTGGCTAAATCTAACTCCTTCTGGACTCTTTCAAGAACCTTACTCCCTTAATTATGCTCCTCCTGTCGACCATTTTAATCTCTACTAAATTTAGCCTTCATCCTTCAAACACGCTCACATGTCATTTTTGTCCAAAACACCTTCCCCTGTTACTGACCCCTGGTTGTAAATCCAGTTCTCTCTGACATTCTAATTAAAATCAACATTTTGAAACCTGTGATCTTTGACTCCGTTTCCATTTCCTTACTACAAAAGGCCTCGTGTAATTGAGTTCTATCCTTAAACAAGATCTAAGGATCTGAAGATATCCCTCTACATGAAGAGATCAACGATTTCTCTAATATGACACTCCAGGGCAGAACTCTCCAGCACTAACAGAGAGAAGCGATGCCTTGGAGAGGCCTGAGCAAAGAGAGAATGCTTTGACTTTAATGGACTTTTGACACCTATTCTTTCCATTCTTTCTAAATCCAACCATCTTATTCAGTCCTTACAGTATAATAAGGCTGCTAGTTTGACATGGCTGAGCACTTGCTAATCCTCAACCCTCTCCCTTTTTTCTGGTTCAGTTCTCTCACAATCATCCTCTTCCTATTTTTTCAGCTTTCTTCCACCTAGATATATGAGGGCCTAGAAAGCCAAAGAAGAATTCAAGGAACAAGGGAAGATCTTACATCCCTGTTTCTCATTAGATTTAGACTATTTGATTATTCTTTTAATAAAAAACTTAGAATGAAATTTACTTTTCCTGACTCTCCCCAACTTTTTATTATGAAAAATTTCAAATGTACAAAAGGTTCAAAAAATAGTATACAGATCATTCAACAAATATGTCATATGTCCCTTGTCAATATTTGTGTATGTATACACATACATATACATATATACATACTCTTTGTTGCCAAACCACTTGAAAATAACCTACACACATCATGACAATTCACCACTAAATAAAATAAAGAGCTTAAATATAAAGAGCATTCTCCTTCATAAACAGAATATCATTATCGCAATCACCATTATCAATGCTGTAATAATTCTCTAATAGCACCTACTATCCAGTCCATATTCAAATTACTTCAACGGTCTAAAAAAATGTCTTTTGTAACTTTTTTTAAACCAGTAAATATTCAAGTTGTATGCATTGAATTTGGTTGTTTTGTCTCTTTAGTCTTTAGTTCTAGAACAGTCCCAACCTCCTTTTTTCATACTAACTTTAAAAAACAAAACAAAATCAACTGCTTATAAAATGTTACACATTTTAGATTTGTGTGATTTTTTTTTTATGATGTCATTTACCTTGTTTCTCTATCTCCTATTTTCCTGTAAACTGGATCTAAAGGCATCAGTAGGCTCAAGTAAAACATTTTTGGCGAAAATACTTCATAAGTGACGTTGCACACTCCACACTGTATCACCACAGGAGGTACACAACATCACATTGTCCCACACCATTTGATTAAGGCACTGACTACCAGATACTTCCACTGTACTATTTTTTCTTCCTTTAAAGCTATCAATAACCTATGCAGTGATACTCTGATAAGACCATCCTATTCTGCAATATCCCATGTGACACTGATATCCCATGTGATTTCTAAAAGCTATAAAACAGAATAATATGTGAAAAATCTAGTATGAGATCAATGTTAATTTCTTGACATTACTTTTTAAACTCTCAAATGCAAAAGCAAGATGTATTTCTATCCCACAAATGCAGGTATTTTCATAAGGAGTCGATATCATCTCGGTATGTGTACTTCCTGTGCCTCAGGCAGGCCCCCTGAGACTTACAGACAACAAACTCAAATTCTCTTTCAACACGTGCACAAGAGTAGGCCTACACTACCCACCTTCCTATGGGGAACATGAGTAACAGAGACTATACACTAAACAGCTGAACTTTGCTTGCCACAGTTACAATAAAAGAAAGAAGAGTCTGTAAAGGTTTACTCATAGAATATTCCTACATCATTTGTCAAAAGAGTGTCTTCAAGTTAAATTCACAATATGATGTGATGAAGGCAGTGATCATTAAGATTAATTTTCATTGTGCTGTGCTTTTGTTACCAATTTATTGAAGACTTGGAAAAAACTGAATCAGATCATAAAGACTGTTTACTGTAATGCAGTAAGATAGCTAGGCCATAAAATGTACTGAAGAAATTACTGAGCTGCTTACTCAGAACAAAAGGTTTCCGGAATTAAAGAGTTGTGAGGGACACAACCTTCTGAACACTAAGCTTGTCAGTAGCTTGACAAGATCATACTTTTTTTTGTTTTGTTTTGTTTTGTTTTGTTTTTACAAGATCATACTTTAGTATTTGAGTGGCAAGAAAACAATTCCCAATGAACATGACACTTAAGGACCGCTTTTTCAAGGGAGTTCCAATATTCTGTTTTAAAAGGACATGTGCAACGAGCAGATGGCAACAGAAGACTACACTTATTTCTTATTGCAAAACAGCCCTGAGCGCATGAGAGTCAGGTGTGAAGAACTGTAGAGCTATCTGATCAAAAAATACATCACAATTTTCTAAACGATTCATAGATTTTGAGGCATGAGTCATGTTCTAAATTTCTACAGCGGCAATCAGGATGTCTGAATTCAACTTATGCTCTATCAACCAAACTGCCTCAGTTTCAAGAGTTAACTGATTAAGCTAAAAAGCAAATGATGACCATCAAGCCCCTACATTTTAGGGAAAGCAGGCCTCATTTGGTAGAACCAACTTTGACCCACTCGCCTCTAATCTCATCTGCATCTCCAATTATTCCTACTTGTTTCCCTCACTTTGCCATCAAAACTAAATTAAGCACTGAAGTTTCTCATTGCTCATAAATTAAACTACCCAGAAGTAGAAACAAACACGATTCCCCAAACTGGAAGTTGAACTGTCACAGTATTCTAGGGATCAGTAAGGTCTGCTGGTAAGTACAAAGATTTGACAGTCGTACGACTACGGACTAATCCAGCTCCTCTATTTACAAGCCTTAAGGAAATATGCAACCTCTTTCCAAGTCAGAATGTCCTCATTTGTGGGACGCCTGGGTGGCTCAGTCGGTTAAGCATCTGCCTTCGGCTCAGGTCATGATCCCAGGGTTCTGGGATTGAGTCCCACATCGGGCTCCTTGCTCAGTAAGGAGCCTGCTTCTCCCTCTGCCTGCCTGTCTCTCTCTCTCTTTCTGATAAATAAGTAAAATCTTAAAAAAAAAAAAGTCCTCATTTGTAACATTACCCTTCTCCTTAGAGACTACAGGAAAGTGTTCTGCCTGTCACAAAACTGCTCTTGACAAGGTCACCAATGACCCCTCCATTACTAAATCCAATGTCAAGTTCTAACCCGCATCTTCCTGACCTACCAGCAGCATTTGGCGTAGTTCATACTTCCTCTTCCTTGAAACACTTCTCTTGTCCTCCAAGTCTTCACACCTTCCTGATTGATCTCTAGCTTTAGTCTCCATTTTTCCTCATTTTTGACCTTTAAATGTTGGCATACCAAGAGCTCAGTCCTTGGACTTCTTTTCTGGCAACACTCCTTTCCTTCCATTCTCCCTCCTTCAGTGATTTCACCAAGTCTCACAGCTTAAATACCAACTATATGTTGATAATTACCAATTACAGCTTGGGGCTCTCTTCTGACTCCAAACTCACCTATCCAGCTTCCTACTCAGTATGTCCCTCCAGATGGCTAATTAGCTTCTCAGACTTGACCTGTTCAAAAGTGAGTCCCTGGTCTTCTTCCCCAAACTTGCCCTTTCCACAGTCTTCACCATCTTAGTTAATAACAACTCCATTTTTACAGCTTCATAGGCCAAAATCCTAGAATCATCTTTGATTCTTCTCTCACACATTCCACATCCCAATCCATCAGAAAACTCTACTGGCAATACCTTCAGAGAGTACTATATCCAGAACCCAAAGACTCCTCTATACCTTGACTACCGCCACCCCATTTCAAATTGCCAGCAACTCCCACTATGGATAATACAATAGCCTCTTAACTGGTCTCCCTGTTTCCACCCTTGCCCCCTTTACAATCTCAATAGAGCATGCAAAATGACACTATTTTTTTAAAAAATCACATCATATCACAAAGCTACTCAGAATTCCCCCTGTGCCTTCCTGTCTCACCCAGAGTAAAAGCCAAACTATATTACTGCCTATCCTACACAAGTGAGGCTGTTGTTCTCTCTCTTGCTTTCTCTTCATCCACTCTGGTTCTTGGTTTTCTTCAATTTATCAGGCAGGGTCTTATCTCAGAAGTGTCCCCCAGGTCTTCATGGTACACTCCCTCACCCCCTTCAGGTCTCTGCTAAAATGTCATCTTCTCAGGGAGGGGCCTTTCCTGACCAACATAAATTGTAAAATCCACCATCCCCACAGTATTTTATTGTATTTCTCCAAAGCATTTACAATCCTTTAACATACCAAACATTTTGCTTATTTGTCATCTGGCTTTCCCACTATAACGTAAGCTCCATGGAGGTGATGACTTATGTTTATTGTTCCATACTGTATTTCCAGTGCTTAGAATTTCTGCCACTTAGCAGGCACCCAAATATTTGTTGAATAAGTGAACAAAGTACTGAACAAAGTAGGTTTGTTTTGGTTTTCAAAAAAGTTGCAAATTAAAATCCATCTTGATTTTACATGCTTTGGATTTCACAGAAGAGTTGCTTATCAATTACTTTTTCTGTAACAATGTCAGCAATTAATATAAGTCCCTCTAATCAAATCCCTAACACACTAATTGTTTTTCACCAGCTGCAAGTTGTTCCTATATTGGAGCCTCTTTTATTCTATCTGTGACACATACGAAGCCAGACATACCACAGGACCTTGCAGCTAATTAGCTGACATGGTTTACTTTAATCACTACTACTCACAAAGCCCTGTTAATGAGTCACAAAACTGCTTCTTAAACTAAGTAAAGTGATATTTTATTAGTGTGAACTTTTCACTCCCCCAATGGTGGTTTTTATTGTTTGTTTGTATTTGAAATGTTTAGAGAAAAGAAGAACCCTTAAGGAAGACAGCCAAATAAATAACTTGAATGTGAGAACAGAAGGTAACTGGCACATTTTTATCAATCTGCTATCACTGACATATATTAACTACCAACATTCAGAGATAAATATGTACGTGCAAAATACTAGTAAAATACCTTGAGTGAGCTTGAAAGGTCATAAGTTAACAATTGCTAAGCTGAATGGAAGACAGTGGTTTAAAAAGCCATGTATTTCCAGTAATTTTCTATTCTAAAAGAGCCTGGAGAATAACCCTTGGCAATTCAGAAATTTTCTCTGCCCTGAACTACTCACCACTGCCCTAACATTTTATTGTTCCATCATTTTCTGACTCCCACTAACCCAAGCAACTATCGGGGGGGGTGGGGTGGGGAGAGAACCCTACATGTTCATTAAACATCACCAACACATTTTGGAAAAGATGCCTAATTTTATTTGAAGTATTTAATGTTTCATGAATATAGTATATATGTTAATAGAAAAAAATAAAAATTCCACTTAGACAAAGACTTTCTAAATGCAGTCATGATGTAGGGCTTCTCCTTCCAACAAAATTTTTTGCGCTCTTACTAGCAAAGTAGTTTTAAGTCATCAGATGAACCACATGCATAGAGTTCAGATTCTAAGTTGACATCATAATACTATGATTATGTAGGAATATAAGGTATCCTCTTATTGATGACAGGATTTCATTGGGCCACAGAAAAACTCTCAGCTGCTTCTGCTGATGATCAATGGCATGCACATAGCTAAGACTATGAACTTTGTATAAAGTGTAACAATGAAGGGGACAAAATGGGAAAAGAACCTACAAACCTCACTAACCTCATATTTTAATCACCTGCCCCAACAAACAGACAAGTGTCACAGAGAAATGTAATAGACAAACCAGGAATAAAGGCACTACCTAGTTCCAGGCCTAACACTACAAATACTAAAATTACTTCCAGATTTATACTATGAATTTTGATCTCTGTCTAGTAGAACACAACAAAGATAAAATCAATATTTGGAAATCAGTAGCATTTTCTTCTATCTATAATAATCTACTTTAAAATAGTATCTAGGCACAATATTTTTTTTAAACAACAACAACAACAAAAATTCTGCTCAGTCATAAATGGAAGACCATTCAATGTTCTTGGATAAGATGACCTAGTATTACGAAGATGTCAATTCTCCCCAAAATAAATCTATATATTCAATGCATCCTCAATCAAAATTCTAGTTATGTTGTTTTTAGAAACTCTAGCTCTAAAATATATAGAAAAGAGTAAAAATCCACAAATAGCTAAACCAACTTTGAAAATGGGCAAAGAGTGGAGAACTTGCCCTACCAGATACTTAACATCACTAGCCATTTGGAGGGGCAAATTAAGACCACAATGAGATATCACTACACATCTAAACAGCTAAAATAAAAATATAGTGGGGCTCCTGGGTGGCTCAGTCGGTTAAGCATCTGCCTTCGGCTCAGGTCATGATCCCAGGGTACTGGGATCGAGCCCCACATCAGGTTCTCTGCTTGGCGGGAAGCCTGCTTCTCCCTCTCCCACTCTCCCTGCTTGTGTTCCTCTCTCGCTGTTTCTCTCTCTGTCAAATAAATAAATAAAATCTTTAAAAAAATAAAATAAAAATATAGTGATAATACCAAATGCTGGCAAGGATGCAAAGAAACTCAATCTCTCATACATTGCTGGTGGGAACATAAAATGGTGCAGCCACTCTGCAAAAACAGTTTGGCAGTTTCTTCACAAACTAAATCTACACTTATCATACCACCCAGGATTCACCTTCCAAGGCAGTTATCCCAGAAAACGTGAAACTTCGTAGACACACACATACACACACACACACACTACAAGAATGTTCATTGCACCTTCATTTGTAATAGCCAAAAACTAGAAAGAGCCCCAATGTCCCAGTGAATGGTTACACAAACTGCAGTACACATATACCATGGAATACTACTCAAATTATGCAATAATTTGGATGAATCTCAAAAATTATCTCATGCAACAATTTGGATGAATCTCAATCTCAAAAAATCGTATGTTGTGTAATTCCATTTATACAGACTTCCTGTACAGATACAATTATAGAGATGGAAAACTGATTAGTGAGCAGAGGTTGGGGATTGAAAGGAGATGGATGTGACTAAAAAGGTGTAGCCGGAAGGAGATTTTCATGATGATGGAACAGTTCTCTATCTTGACTGCAGTGATGGTTACAGGTATCTACATAGGTGATAAAATGGCATTGAGCCATTCACAGGCATTGCACCCATGTCAATTTCTGGGTTTAGCTATTATACTATATATAGTTGGAGAAAATGTTAACAACTGGGTGATGTTATATAAAATGTAACCACTGGGGGAACCAGCCCTCTCTGTACTATTTTTGCAACTTCCTAGGATCTATAATTATTTCAAACACAGGCTAAAACAAAATGGGAAGAATTATTCACATAGGGGAAAAAATTAATACAAAGCCATTGTGTGAAAAACACATGGTATTACAGCAAGAGCAAACAAACCAAAGGAACACAATACAGTATTCAGAGTATGTATGAGAACTTGATATACAATGAGTGTAGCATCTTATCTAAGGGTAAAGGAGAGAATGCCACTTGGAAAACTGGCACACTATATGGAAAATAAACTGAATCTCTCCCTTGTGACATATAAAAAGACTCAGGATGCACTAAAGACCTACACATTTCACGGAAAACTATGAAGTTAGTAGAAAATAAAATAAGACTAATTTTATGACATAGGATTTGGGGAAAGACTTCTTAAAATCCCCAAAGCACAAACCATAGGCAAATTTTTAAAAATGTGACTACATCAAAATTGAGGATTTCTGTTCAATGAAGCACATCATGAAAAACGTTACAAATGACAAAACAGGAACAGGGATACTTAAAATATTTAAAAGACTAGTATCTAAGGAAATACAAGAGCTTCTGCAGATCAACAAGGAATGAAACCTCAAAAATGAGAGAGGGATGAACAATTTTACAAGAGGGAAAATCAAAAAGATAAAATGCACATGAAGAAATCCTCAACCTCCTTAGTAATAGTGAAATGTAATTTAAAATGAGATTTTACTTTGTATCAATTAGTGTGGAAAAACTAGGACACTGGATAACACTAAGCAACAGTGGAGCTACAAGGACATAGAAACCCCCCAGACCTGCCTGCATAGGTATATAAACTATTACAGTTTGTTCTGAAACACAATCTAGCAGTCCTTTGATAAAATATGTGAATGCCTTGTGATCCAGAAATCACATTCCTGGATGTAAATCTCAAAGAAAGCATCACAGAGATCTTGGAGGTCTGTTTATTATAGAATTGTTTACAGCAGTAGGAAAATAAAGGTAAAATGGGTACCTGCAAATAAGAGTAGATGGAAACCTGTCATGGATATACTCTCTGAAACACTGTGCAGCAGTCAGATGCAATGGAGAGTGACACAAATAGATCTTTTTTTTTTTTTTTAAAGATTTTATTTATTTATTTGACAGAGAGAGACACAGTGAGAGAGGGAACGCAAGCAGGAGGAGTGGGAGAGGGAGAAGCAGGCTTTCCGCTGAGCGGAGAGCCCGATGCGGGGCTCGATCCCAGGACTCTGGGATCATGACCTGAGCCGAAGGCAGACGCTTAACAACTGAGCCACCCAGGCGCCCCAGAAATAGATCTTTAAAACGTGGTAGGAAGAGAAAAAAAATTTCAATATACAATATTATATAACATATGTGATATGTAACATATAACATACAAAAGATACCGTATCTCTAAAAATCAAAAATGTGGGCACCCAAAACAATCCAAAACAATATACATTTAATAACACATACGAACATAAGTATACACATCACACATGTTAAAAACGGTTTCCCATGGGTTGATGAGCAAGGAAATGGAGTGGGAATTGGAAATAAAATACAATGAATAAAAAAAAAACAGGAGACACACCTTGAACAGCCAATGATGATCAATGAATTGAGAAAAATTAATTCAATCCTCTTCACCTGAGGTCCAAAAGAAACTTTAAGTACTCACACCTAACACAGAGAATGCTACTAAAGCTAAATGTTATCCTACTTTTCTCATGACAGACACAAAAACTAGCTCACTACTTTTAAAGTGTTCAATGCTAAGCCTGTTAAAGAGATAAACCACCCCACTCACTTTGCTTCAAAACAGAACTTATATCCAAGATAAAAATAAAAGGAAATTATAAGATACAAGACTCACTACTCAAAATGTAAGTTCCCATAATGATACTCAAATAAAGTAAGGCCCAGTCCCTTTGATTTACCTACCAAATCTTTTAAAATTTAGCTATGTACAGGTGGCAACAAGAAAAAGTGTATAGTCTAGTTTTAAGTAGAGCTCTGGAGTATCTTAAAAATAGAGACAGACATTTAAGTAAATAAATTCTCCATAATAATCTCTTGTTGAAATTAACAAGGCATTTACTATTTATTTATACCGTTTTCCCAATCTGAAATAACTAAGATGTTATTTTCAATGAAATCAAGGGCAGTTTTGGATTCTTCATAAATAAAGGCCTTTCAATACACTATTTTTACTTTTAAACTGCTCTCCACTTCCACTGTCACAAGTAGCTTATAAAGCAAGAAAATCTGTGTCATACCAAAATTTCAAAAACTCAATTTCTCTTTTACACCCTACGATTCTTGCCATCTTATTCATAAAGTCCTAAGCAATAAGCATCTAAAAGAGTCATAGCCTGCCATTTTTGGCTTATGGCAAATGTTACCATGAAAGCAAGCTGTTCCTCTCACTGAATCCTAAAATCCGCAGCATCAACATTGCCAGTGCTGTCCAAGATGCAACTGTACCTGCCATAATTTCAAGCTATAAGAACCAGCAAATTCTGCCTGGGACCTGAGAAATTGACAAAGCAAGTGAATCAAAACCTAAAACGCAATTTTTGAATCAAGGGCAGGGTAATGCTGACTCCAAACATATGGCTGCAGAACGCTGGGACCCAAAAGTAAGTAAGTGGGAGTAGCAGGTATCCTTAAACCAAGTCCTAGGGCAAAAGGATGGAGGGCAGGCAGGTGGCACCTCAAAGATGAAACTCTAACAGACGTTAGTACCTTAGGCAAGAGCAAACTAGAGAGGAGTACCAACAGGTAAGCAGAGCATGCGTACCCCAAAAGCAAGCACGTTATCTGAAAGCGCAGTCAATAACCACCCACTCATCACCACAAACCACCTCACTGTTTAGATTGCCACTGAGGGCAGGGCGGTCCCATCTCAAAACCAAGGCCAGTGTCACCTGAAGCAACTGTCATTCACCAGGCCAAGGAACCCCAAAGACCCCTGGCCGAATCCGCGCTCCAGGCAAAGCCGCCTAGCTGTGGGCCTGAACCTGCAGGCTCGGTCAAGACAGAACTTCCATCAGCAGCGCTCGAACAGCTGGCACCGCCCCCGGCCAGAACGGACTGCGACCCTTGACCCGCGGCCCCTGACCTTCACTGCAAGCACGTCCCATGCTGGGGTTCCCCCTGGATTAGCTCGAAAGCCTCCTCACCTGTCACAGCTTCATCTCATGCCGCGATGTCCGTCCCACCACCCATGGGCGCCCGTCAAAGGTGGACAAGGCGAGGACGTTATGTGAGGAAGATGTGGGGTGCTCAAATCCGGGTACGCAAACCACAACCCGAGCCCAGCCGGCGTCTCCCCACCGAGGTTGCAAGCTGCCGTTGCCGCCGCTGCAGTAAATCAGCTGACACCCAACTGCCGTGACTTTCGCGCAACTGTCGCAAAAATGAGGGGGAGGGAAATGATCATCATTTGCATACATGCCTGGCCGAGGCTGGAGCCAGAGAAGCCGGCCACGTTACCAAGGAGACGGAACGGAGGCTAGGGTGTCGACTGTGGGCAAAGAGTGCACGGCCGCCATTTTTATTATGGGAAGTTTGGTCTAGGCTCTCGTCTCGCCTCCAATGCCCATCCTAGGAGGACCAAGATGGAGGGAAGAATGAAATGGCAAGTCTAGGTGTTCCCAGGATGTTGCAAGTTTACTCTTCTGCCCTGCGACTCTGTCCAGACACTTGGAAAGTGTTAGCTCTGGAATTCAGTTACTGTTTCCTTCTGACCTCGAACTTAAATGTTGCCCACGACAGAGAGAGCCAGAGGAGGAACTCTGCTTCTGGACTAAAGGAAGTCTGACCTTGTGCAACATTCCTGTAGAGAAGAGGGAATGAATGTACACTCTCTGTGTGGGCGGTAGAGCCCGGTGTAGCGGGAGATCTGTTACTGTCATCTGGGGTATGATACTTCTCTTCATTGTCCTCAAGTCCCCATATAAAAAATAGGCATAATAACTTCATGGGTATCTAGGAGGCTAAACGAGCTCAATAAATGTTAATTACTTATTATGATTGCCCATCTGCCTCCCAAATATTTATTGAATGAATGAATAGTAGCCAAGGGAAAAACTGGTGCGATGCTGGTAGCCAATGAATGGTCAGTTTGTCCTTCATAATCTCACTAACGGATTTATAGGACAAGAATTCTATTGCAGTCCCCAAAAGTAAGTTCTGTAAACGAATCACCTGGGGAGGCTGTCAAAATGAAGTTTCTGATTCAGTAGGTCTAAAGTGGGTTTCTGAGAGCCTCCATTTCTAAGGAGTTCCCAGGTTCCCTTTGCTGCTGGTCCTTGGACTGAGTCCTGGGTAGCAAAATCCTATTGGATGCGTCTGAAGCAGGGGATTGACTAGGGGATTAGAACAGGGCAGAAACAACTCCTTGAGACAGGATTATTTCCTGTCAAAAGAGACCTAAGTGTTGGTTTAGTCAAAAGGCTTCCTGTCAATTTATTATTCCTGCAAGTGACGAACTCTTTCCTCCCCTTCTTTCCAGCATAGACAGTCCTCCTTCCTGCAACACATTGCAGACCTATCAGTGTTCTGGGGGGCACACCCCCTTTTCCCTCACTAGGCCATTTAGCCTCCTTTATGTCTAAGGTGTTGTTTCCTATATGCTGTTTATTTGTAGAGACCAGCTCTGCTGCCATCTTGAGAAAAACTAAATCATAATGTTGACCAAGGAATCAATAGAACACTTGAAAATCAGCAATTCTGAAATTGTCTTATACTGCAAATTGGGATTCTACGATTTTCTTCAACTTTTGACTAACTGCCTTGCAATCACATGGGGGCAGAGGAAGAGCAGGGAAATTATGTTAAATAGAAGAAATTAATTCTTTGGACAGCTGGGTTCAATATACTCATTCCCTCTGTTGTAATGATGAATACATTTAAACCATTAAGTTCATAATCCCCTTTACAATTTACAAGAACTTTTTGGAAATATAGGAAGCAGAGTGGTTACCAGGGGATAATCTTAGGCTTCATTAAAGCTTGTTTGGTTTGTAAAGGAAATCTATAAAATATCCCTCCTAGATAAAGTTGACTTTTATTCAACAAATATTAATTGAACTTACATGTTTCAAATACCTTCCCAGGAATACAAAGGTTAATAAGAAGATTAATGAGAAACCTTCAGACTACAAACACTCCGGCCCCTCTCTACCAAATTTACAAAACGTATTGCCAAAGTCTATATATAAATGCGTACAATCTCCTGAGCCACATGACTAAAATAAAGATTCAAATATTAATGAATAACATGCTTCTGTTTCAGAAAAATTCACACATTTTTATATGCACATATATATTTTACATGTGTAACCTTCCTGAAAATTAAGACTTGGACCTTCAGTAGTTGATCCTGAGTACATTTTTTGAGTAAATTATTTATTTATTCCTGTCATCTAGAGGAATTATACGAAAATCTTAAAAGATTTACACAACCAAAAAATTCAGTTCAACATCTATTTATTGAACCTTAACTGAAAGCAAAGCCAAGAAGGGAAGAATTTGGCACATTCAGTTCTATATAAGCTTTGCTTCCCACCAAGGCTCACAAAATGAGGAATTCTCTAAACATTGGAAAGTGTTTGGGCAGCTAAAAAGAATGGCAAATTTCCCCCAAGACGTATGGCTACAATATAGCACAGTATGAGAAATAAGGAGTACATAAGGAGTAGTGGAGAAGAGATGAGTTACTTCTAGGCTGAGATGAGGAAGGATAATCACATTAGATTTCATGGAGGTCTACAAAAATGAATTGGATTTGGAATAGGAAGAACTGGGAAAGGAAAACAATTTTGTTGCTAGTTTTGAAATGTCTCCAAGTGTGTGTATACATATAACATATGAAATGTAAAACATGAATATATATAGACACATATATAATAAACAGAGAGTTAAATTGGAAGTGAAGTACAGGGGACATAAAGCAGATATAGGGGAAACTGTGGTATTAAGACTTAGTTATTTCTGCCCCATGAGGGACTCCTTCAATGGGCAATCTTTGCCCTGGAACTCTCTCTTTGGTTGATACAGTCTTTCTCAGACTGGGCCTAAGCCCAGTAATAAAAAAATAACAAGGGGAAAATAGAATAAGTTCAGATAAGGAGAGGCCTTGAATACCCTTAGAAGCCTTCAGGACTTTATTCTAAAGGAAGTGAAAAGCCACTGAACACTTTTGACCAATATATAGGGTGGTGCTTTTCCTAATAACATTACATTTGTTTTTATTGCTATATAACAAATTACCACAAGTTTAGTACTGCCTCGAAGTTTCCATGGGAAAGGAGTTCAGGCACAATTTAACTGGGTCCTCTGCTTGTGGTCACACAAGGCGACAATTGAGATGTCAGACTGCAATCTCATCTGGAGGCTCAACTAGGGAAGAATCTGAATCTGATTCCTGTCCTTGTGGGTAAATGACTAAGGACTCTCATGTCCTACAGGACACCTACAGTTCCTTGTCACCTGAGCCTTACCAAAGACCTTTCATGTGGCAGCTTACTTTTTCAAGGCCAGCAAAGAGCATCTCTCTAGTGGGTGCAAGGAAAATGGAGTTATGTAGCTATAGATATAGATAAAGATAGATAAATCTGTAGATAGTAACTTAACGAAGGGAGTGACAGCCCATCACCGTTTGCCATATTCTACTGGTTAGAAGCAAGTGACAGGTATCATGTGCACTCAAGGAGGGAGGATTGGACAGAGTGTGGCTCACTGGGGAATCCCTGGAGGGTGTGTCAGCCACAAAAATCAGTCCAGCAGCAGTGCATCATGTACACTAGGTGGAGGAGACAGAGAGGCATGGAGACAAAGGAGAAGTTGTCATCATTGTTTTAACCAATAATGTATAGTTGTTACCAGAAAAGAACCATAAACAGAACCCATGGGGTAAGGGTCAAAAATTTTAACATGCTATGGTTTAATGATATGGGCATTAAAAAAATAAAACTTTTTTTTGTTTTACTACAAGGGTTGTAGTTTGTCCTACTAATCTCTCTCTTCTTTCTACTGTCAGGATGAGAGAACCACCAGAGCCCGAGGAGAGTTGTTCTTCAATCCCCTGCCAAGAAGAAGATCCATATGTCACAAAGTGGACCATGGAAGACACAGATTCTTTAGAATTTAGTAGCAATTACCCTACAATACACTAGTACTTCCTGGACTTTCTAAGTTCCAAGTTGATTCTCCAAAAGGCAAGGAGATTTGCTCCTGCATTTTACAAATTTCTGCCTGGTGATCCAACTAGCCTCATTATTACTGTCATTTCCAGATTGTTTCATGTGTGCTATTATTTTTTTCCTGTAGGTTGTAAATCTGTGATTTGGTGCTCCCCACAGGGCCTAATACTTTGCTAATTCTGTCCCTTCCTTAGTGGACCCATTCGCCTAGAAGTCATGTCACGGTTGGGAGCTTCATGTTAGTACTAGGGGTCTTCACACTTTATCATATTGCAGCAGAGTAGATTAGTTAAGTGTTCTTTGCATGGTTTTGTGTAATTATAATTCTTTAAGAGCTTCCCTTTGTACTTTCTCACGTGACATGAAAGTCAACTGGTGAGACTTCTTTTTTCCTATCTCATGACTTCCACTAAATCAAACAATTTCTTCTAAGTAACAGGATGTCTTTCTCTAGAAATCTATTTGGTCCATACTTACACTTTCTAGAAAAGTGTGAAGGTGTTAAAGTTGGGAGTGCTTGAGCTCCTCACAAACAAGGGTTTGGGGTCCCTCATCAAGCTACCAAGATCAATGAGGGGAAATTAGGATAGTAAAGAAGGACTTGAGGGGTGCTGGGGTAGTGCAGTTGGTTGAACAGCTGACTCTTGGTTTTAGCTCAGGCTGTGATCTCAGGGTCCTGGGACTGAGCCCCACATTGGGCTCTGTGCTCAGCACAGAGTCTCTTGAAACTCTTTCTCCCTCTCACTCTGTGCCTCCCCCATGCTCTCTCTCTCTCTCAAATAAATAAATAAATAAAGGGCATGATGCGCTGTCATAGGCTGTAGCAACAAGGGTTGTAGTTTGTCCTACTAACCTGTCTCTTCTTTCTCCTGTCAGGATGAGAGAACCACCAGAGCCTGGGGAGATAAAGGGCATGATGCACTGTCATAGGCTGTAGCAACAAGGGTTGTAGTTTGTCCTACTAACCTGTCTCTTCTTTCTCCTGTCAGGATGAGAGAACCACCAGAGCCTGGGGAGAGTTGTTCTTCAATCCCCTGCCAAGTAGAGGATCCATATGTCACAAAGTGGACCATGGAAGACACAAAGATGCACTGCCCAGATTTTCCTTCCAGGAAATTCCACTTTCCAGCCTCATGGAGAGGGCTTGCTTACTGCTCCTGCTACAAGCTTCTTCAGGGTCTCCTCAGCTTTCCAGCTGGGATTACCTATTCTTGGGGCAGCCCTGGCAAACATCTGAGCACAGCAAAGTTAGTCATGAGCACACTCTTCTTGGGGAGTCCCCAGTGGCTAGCAAGAAAGTGCACCCTCCTTCTCACTGTGCCACCTTCCTCTCCCTCTTCCTCCACTTCTGCTACTGCTATTTCTGTTGCTGCTGCAACTTTTCTGTCCATTTGAATCGTTTCAAATAAAAATTCAGAAAAAAGAAATAAAGTTTTAATAAAAACGGGATAAAACAGGGGCGCCTGGGTGGCTCAGTCAGTTAAGTGTCTGCCTTCGGCTCAGGTCATAATCCCAGAGTCCCAGGATCGAGCCCCACATTGGGCTCCCTGCTCAGCCCCTCACGCAGCTCATTCTTTCTCTCTCTCAAAAAAATAAATAAAATCTTAAAAAAAAAGAACCGAGATGAGACATATCAACCAATGCAATGTATATACCTTATTTTGATACTGATTCAAATAAGTCATAAAATAAATTAGGAGAAAATGGAGAATTCTAACATTAAGTGAATATTTGATATTAAGGAAGCATTGTTAACATTTTAGGTGTGATAATGGGATTTTGGTTATGAAGGTTATTTTTAAAGGAATCCTTATCTTCTAGACATGCAGGCTAAAATACTACAGATGAAATTATATGATGCCTGGCATTTGCTCCACAATAATCTGGGTTGGGTGGGCCCGGGGGCAGTGTCTATGAGTACTTTAACTTTATTTCTATTTTCATGAAACAGTACTTTCTTTTACTTGTCCTAAATATAATTTGGCAAGGTGGAAAGCATCATTTATTCAACATCCAGTGGTATTGGGTGCTACGCTGAGCTGGACATTCAGATAGTGCAAAAACCTGGTTCTGCGGTCAAATTGTTCATAGTCTAGCAGGGAGAGAGATACATCTACAATTAGTGCAAAGCAGTGTGAGAAGTGGTGTGCTTTGGTACTTTCTACCAGTTGGGTCTGATCCCCCTTATTTTCTTCTGATTCTAATATTCTGAATTTTGGTGGAAAATACTGTGTTTAACATTGTGTAAATAACCACTTCCTTAGTGGATAGAAGCTAATATACATTTTATTATTATTATTATTTTTTAAAGATTTTATTTATTTATTTGACAGAGAGAGAGATAGCGAGAGCAGGAACACAAGCAGGGGGAGTGGGAGAGGGAGAAGCAGGCTTCCCGCCGAGCAGGGAGCCTGATGTGGGACTCGATCCCAGGACCCTGGGATCATGACCTGAGCCGAAGGCAGACGCTTAACGACTGAGCCACCCAGGCGCCCCATACATTTTATTTTTATTGAATGTCTGCAGTGCCTGGCCCTCAGAGGTACTAAGAGTATGCACATACTGCCCCTCAGGAATGGGCTGACTGATGAGGTTGTGTATGCTTGGTGTATGTGTTTGCTCAAGGGCATGCCTGAGAGAGGGTTCTGGACACAGCAAAAGTCTTTATTGGGAGGCATTTCTTCTCTAAGTGTACATTCTAATCAGACAATCTCTACTACACTACCTTAAGCCAAAAAATAACTCTCTTTACGAGTGATTAAGTGAAAACACAGTTATATGAAGGCATGTGTAGTTTTTCAGGTTCAAAGAGTTAATTCGAACTCCCAACACACTCTTTAAAAAATTAAAATATGGAGCCTTATCTCAAAGGCTGAAGTGATAGAAATATTTATCTATCTGGCCTTATTAATAGCAACTCTAGGCAGCTTAATGACTTCTGAACTTCAGATATAAATTTCAGAATAAAAAAGCTGTTTTACATTCCTGGGAAACATCCAAAACTGACTCAGAATTGCTAGCAAGTTTCTTCAGTATGTTCTAGGACGATGAGATTTATGACAGTGATGGGTCACTCCACGATTTCGTAGAAAACTCTCTCCTCCAAGACACTGCCTAGCATCCAAAACTAAGGAATATGGTGTTAGTGGGGCAAATGGTCCGTCTGGGGACTTGACAGCATTATTTAAAGAAGCATTTGTGGTGGGGGGTGGGAGGGATGGGGTGGCTGGGTGATAGACATTGGGGAGGGTATATGCTATGGTGAGCGCTCTGAATTGTGTAAGACTGTTGAATCACAGACCTGTACCTCTGAAACAAATAATACAGTATATGTTAAAAAAAAAAAAAAAAAAGATAGTAGGAAGGGAAAAATGAAGGGGGGGAAATCGGAGGGGAAGACGAACCATGAAAGACTATGGGCTCTGAAAACCAACTGAGGGTTCTAGAAGGGAGGGGGGTGGGGGAATGGGTTAGCCTGCTGATGGGTATTAAAGAGGGCACGTATTGCATATTGCATGGAGCACTGGGTGTTATACACAAACAATGAATCATGGAACACTACATCAAAAACTAATGATGTAATGTATGGTGATTAACATAACATAATAAAATAAAATTTAAAAAAAAGCATTTGATATCCAAGGGGAAATCATACCCCTTTGACTGAAAGACACTGCGCCACCTAGGGACAGCCATGAGAAATGGTATTCAATTTTCAAATTTAAAAGCCTACAACTAGAAAAGGTTTGGAAATTATGAAGCCGATGTCCTTTCTACTTAATACTTATATTACATAAATTACATATTTTTCCCTCAAGACTTTAAGAATAAATCAAAGCTTATCTAAAATTGTTTTTTAAATAAATTACCAGGTTGATTAAAGAATTAAACAGATACATGTTTTCTACTTCTTCAGGAATAAGGTAATAATAAGCTATTAAGCAGAAGTTATTTTCTTAAGATTTACTTATTTGAGAGAGAGAGAGAGCATGAGCGGGGAAGGGACAGAGGAGGCGACAGAAGGAGAGAAGCAGATTCCTCCCTGAGCCCAGAGCCCTGTACGGGGCTTGATCTCACAACCCTGAGACCATGACCTGAGCCGAAACCAAGAGTCAGACGCTTAATCGACCAAGCCACCCAGGCACCTCAGGCATTTTGGGGTAGTTGTAATTTTGATAAGTTAGTGGGGGGGATTTCATATGGTTTATGGAATTCATCAATAAATCTATATACTTGGGCTTCTGCAAATACAAATTCAGTTATTTAAAGAGGTATATTATATCTCAGAGGAATTTATGAAGACTTTTTTTGTAGAATAAAAGTTCTCTCTACATTATATTCTTGCAATTGCTCTTCAAAAAATCAGAAAGTGGCATTTCCTCCACTTTTTACAGGAGGACTACATTTAAAAAAAAACTCGTATCAGAGATTTTATGGTTATTGCATACTGCCTCCCCAACAAACACACAAATATATATGAAACTGTAAAATTGTGCCTTTCTTTCCTATCATGAGAATACTTTTAAATGATTAGAATCAAATTGGCTCAAAAAGGTGGATGGTGGATCAAATAAACTTAAAAGCTGAAACTATAAAACTCTTGATGAAAACGAGGGAAAATCTTTATGGAGGGGAGAAGGGACGAAGTGAACACCCTGGAAGAAATGGCAGACTGGTGCATCTAGGCAGATGGGTCTACAGGCAGCTTCAAACAAAGGGTCCCAATCCCTGAGGTAGTCACATGAAGCAGAAAGATGGTATGTAGAAAGAGACAGTGCTCCTAGACATCTACACTCCAAAGCCCCACTTCCACTCTAAATCCAGAAATTTGGTACAATTTCTGAAGCAGGCAGAGGAGGAGATAAGGTTGTTTTTGTTCTAGTTGACTACAGGAGGAGGGTGAGGATTCAGAGTCAAAGTGAAATTGAGTTATACATCAAAGTAATATTTCTTGTATCCTTGCTTTTTGTGGACTGACAGTAGTACTTATTATGCTTCCTAGCCATTCATTTATCCAACCAATACTTATTTTGTGCCTACCATGGGCAAAGGGCTATGGGAGAAATAAAGGCATGGATGATGTATCTCTGACATACCTATATGTAAAGTCAGCAAAGTGAACCCATGGCAGCTACAAGTCATGGTAGAAAAGCTTCCCCTAGTGACCGGCTGAGCTTGATAAAAATGGGTGAGTCTAAAGTGAACTATATTCTTGATGAGTTAAGAGGAAAGTCAGGAGTCATTTCTGTGAATGAAGAAGTTTATGCATTTCTTATTTTTATCCAGGCCTGAATATTAGAACATATTACTTCATGGGGCGCCTGGGTGGCTCAGTTGTTAAGCGTCTGCCTTCGGCTCAGGTCCTGATCCCAGGGTCCTGGGATCGAGCCCCGCATCGGGCTCCCTGCTTGGCGGGAAGCCTTCTTCTCCCTCTCCCTCTCCCACTCCTCCTGCTTGTGTTCCTGCTCTCACTCTCTCTCTCTGTCAAATAAATAAATAAAATCTTTAAAAAAAAAAACAAAAACATATTACTTCATAAAGCATTCTCTGCTCATTCCACCTGGAAATGTTCTCTTCTTTTTCTCAACCACTATGGTATGTTATCTATAGTTCTACTATGGCACTTACCACATTTTACCTTGTATTATTAGCTTTTGTAGAAGTGTCTTATCTCCCTTTTGATGTCCCTGGAAGAAAGGTGTTTCAAAGCATTATCACAGTACCTTGTACATATTAAATGCATTCTAAATGCTATGTGACAGTAGACAAGTAGGAGCAAATAATGGTTCTCAAAATATGGACTCCTTGCATCAGCTACTCTGGATGCCTGTTAAAAATCAGATTCTTGGGCCATGCATTAGGACTACTGAATCAGAATTTCTGGGTGTGACACCGGAAACCCACATTTTAACGAGCTCACTGCAGTTCGAGATCTACGGATTTCAGGACGTAACAGTTATAGTAAGACGTGAGATGGCAAATAGGTTTCATCCTGACTGCTGATTCTGGTAGTGGGTGGAGCTGAATAGAATTCTGAGGCTGAGGCTAAATAGACCCTGGGAAACCGTGTCCTCTAAGAGTGATGCCCACCAAGTGAGGGACGGTGTGAAGGGAGTTAATGTGCAGTGTATTCTGCATTTCTGAATATGTTCATCTCAGGAATGTAGGAAGTGTATCATCCTTTTAAAAATAATCACAAGTCATCCTTGCAGAAGTTTAATGGTAAGTTTTTCTAAAATTTTCATGAAAATTCTAGTAAATGGGGTTTTCAGGGTGGTATAAACAAATTAAAAAAATAACATTTGGGGGGAAAATTTCATCTACCAAAAGCTTATTTTACTTAATGATATTAAACATTACCTAAATTTCATAGGAGACCAATTAACTGTGAATATTATTGTTTTAGTTACTACTAATAGGGTAAGGAAGAAACTTGGGCCTTTGTAGAATTTTTGTATAGCACTTTTTCCCCCAGCTGCACCTTCTTTCTTTCTTCTTATTATACATACTATTTATAATTATTGAAGAGATTTGTAAACTGTAGAGGAAAAAACACTCAGCAGAGAATCACCTTGCAATAACACCTGCTAAAAATTTCTGTGCACATATATAAAGTCTGTTTCAATATAATGTTGGGTACAATGTTGAGGGCTAAGCAGCTGTACAATTGTATAACTGAATGAGTTACACACTTCTTGGAAGTGAGCCTCATCATCAGTAGAATGGGACAATTGCCATCTGGCCTTCAAATTGTTTGTGTTCCTGGGCTTCAATTTTCACCCTTAAAACTAATGACTCTCAAATCTGCAACTTTAGCCTACTCCTTTTTCTTTTGTTCCAGACTCAACCTTCCTACTATCGCTATACTCCTTACCTAGAGGTCCTACTGGCATTTTAACTCAGTACAAAAAGCCACGAGATTGAAATATTTCACTATCCTAGACTCCTTCATCTGTCATTGCTCTAAATTGCTCCAATTGGTCACTAAATCCTGTGATTTTTAGCTGCTAATTGTTTCTCAAATAATCATGTCCTCTTCATTTCCACTTCAGCTGCTCCCATAACTCACTTTCTGGATTACTACAGTAACCTAAACTTGTCTTACTGCCTTCCAGCCTCCTCACTGCTACCTCAGGGCTTTCTCTAAAGACACTTTCTTGTAATTAAAAAAAAAAAAAATTGCCCTACAGTGATTACTCCATTGCATTCATGTTAAAATACAAATTTCTTAAGCTAGTCCTGATCAGACCTCTATCTTCCTCTTCAGTTTCATCACCCCAGCTAAATCCAAAAGCAAATCATTTGTCAAGTAGCCTGACTTTTTAAAAGAACACACTGGTGTTAGACTACCTCAACTTGAATGCTGATTTGATTTCTTACTAGGTGTGTGAACTAGGGAAAATTCGTCTAACCGTGAAATAACAGAACCTACTTCACAGGGTTGTTGTGAGGATTAAACGAGCTAATATACACAAAGAGCATGTATCTTGTCTATCGCATAATGTATTAACTATTATTATTATTATTATCATCAGCCCTCCCCAACCACGAATCGGTACTGCTGGTTCTTCTGCCTGTAATACTCCTGTCACCTCTCACCATTTGGCTCTCTTCTTCTGTCAAGATCCAGCTCAGGGGCCACAATTTCTAGCAAGTCTACCCTGCCCCATCCTCCTGTCTCATTTGTCCCCACCGTTTCCTTTGCATACTTGTTATTCTATTGCTGACGTCTATCACTAGACTGTGTTTCTAAAGGAAGGATGGTGCTTTCATTTTTTTTCAGGCACAACTTAAAAACAGGTGCATGATATTTTGTGGATGAATGCAGAGAGAAAGCACCCTTTTATCAAGAGATCCGTAAATCAATGTACCTAAAGTCTCTTTTTGTCTAGCGTGGCGATCTGTCCCGAATACGAGACAAAGTAATCCTTCCAGCACTGGGGTAAAAACCTCAGCCACAAGCCTCGGGGAAAAAGGGATCACCTTTTTACTTTCCCACCCCAGAAAACTCGGTAGAAGCCGCGAATCTTGGAACAGCGGAGGAACACACGAACTCCCGAAACGCACTCACGTCTGAGCTTGTGACTGCTACTCTTCCGCGCCTGCGCCACTCCAGCCGGAGTGGGGCCTCCTCGGTCGAGGGTGGAGCCAGGGGTCGCGTCTTAGGATTGGGTGGTGGGAGCCAAAACGGACGACGCGGAAATGACGCTAACGTGCGCAAGCGCCGGCGGCCCTGTCGCGCGGTGGCTGCTGGGTGCCGCACGCCTTTCCTTCCCTCGCCTCTCCCTTCCCCTCCCCCCTCCCGTCCCCACCCCCTCGGCCGCTCGGCTCCCTGGCGTGACTCGGCACTGAGAGTCCCGGAGAAGACGCTGCGGTCGGTACCTCCTGTGTTCAGGCCTTGGCCTTTCCGAGCCTCTCCCCTTCCTCTCCCGAGTCTTCTTCAGTTTTGAAGCCGGTGGCGTCGCGGCCGCCCTGCCGGGCTGAGAATGGTGGGAGTGAAGCCGGTCGGGAGCGACCCAGATTTCCAGCCGGAGCTGAGCGGCGCGGGCTCCAGACTCGCCGTGGTCAAGTTCACCATGCGAGGGTGAGGCCAGGCGCGAGCCCTGCGGGCGCTGTCTGTCAGTCCCTGCTCTCCCTTCACTTTTTCCGGGTCGCGACTCCCTTGCGATCTCTTGCTGCGGAACGTCCGGCGCTGGCCGCAGCCCCAGGCCGCTGCCCAGTTAGGCCTCCGCTCTTGGGTGTGAGCCCCCGGTGGTGCACAAGGGCGTCTCTGGGGGGCACGAAGGCCTGGCCATCCGCGTTCCCTAGCCTAGGAGATCGCCTCCCGCCCCGTCTGCATCCTCGGACGAGCTCTGGACGTGGGGGTGGCCCACTTCTCTTCCTTCTGGTCTGTCGGAGTCTTCCTACAGCCGCCCCTGCTTTCACCCGTCCCATTCGTTTCGGGGAGCCAGCTGTCACTTGCATGTTAGAAACCCTGAAATCTTAATTTACCGAACACTTGGGCTTTCTTCACCACCCGCATTTCTGTAAGACCTTTAGGAAATTCAGTTGGGACTATTCAGCTAATCCACGTAGTGCTTAGTCCCGAGGCTCATTTAATGCATTTTAAATTAATGTTGGGTCCGAGTGCTTTTTAATTTTCTTAATGGTTTTGTTATTCGTTTGGTTAGTAACTTTGTAACTTAGGCTCCGTTATGTGTGCGACTGCATCTGATCACAGGAATGAAGAGCGAGTATATATACAATATAGATATCCAAACATCTGGGTTTGGCCAAATAGACTCCATTTTTGACTTGATGGTTTAAGAGGACAGAGATCTTGAACGATGCTTAACTGACTTTGGTAAATCTCAACATAATTTATTGGTCGCAGAGCTGGTGGATTTTCTTTTTTTTTTTTTTTATTTATTTGTGAGAGAGAGAATGAGAGACGGAGAGCATGAGAGGGAAGAGGGTCAGAGGGAGAAGCAGACCCCCCGCCGAGCAGGGAGCCCGATGCGGGACTCGATCCCGGGACTCCAGGATCATGACCTGAGCCGAAGGCAGTTGCTTAACCAACTGAGCCACCCAGGCGCCCAGAGCTGGTGGATTTTCTATTTTGAGTGTGCAGTGTACCTCTGTAAGAGTGACAGGTTGGAACTAGGCCCTCGGAACCAAGATTTCAGCGACTGTGTGTATTTATTGACCTTCCCTTGTGTATGTCAGTATCTTCTAACTTAGAAGGATTAAAGGTCTCCATTTGATTTATCTTGACCCCCGGAGTTATTTACATTTAAACTAACCTGGAGAAATCTACTACAGGTATCACTATTTATGTATCACATTTAATTGTCCAGGTAACTATATAAACATAAGGCAGTATTTTTAATCAGGGTAAAAAGTGATTAAGGGCTCCTGAATGTGATTCAATAAATGTTGAGTGTATAAGTGGTGGCATTAGGATTAGATAGTTTTAGTGCTTGGGGGATGCAGATAAGATAAAAACAATTAAGGACTTAATCCTGCACCAACCTCTTTTATACAGAATTGAAAAGGGACAGTATACTGCATTTTCTAGGGTGGCATAGAGTACCCATTTGACGTGTGGACTTTTATATTTACTAAATTGAAGAAGATAAAAATTTCATTATAAGGATATGTCTAAAAGGAATGTCAAAATTCTATAAATGTGCCCTCCCACATTTAGCAGTTTTGTGATGTCGATATTTTTAATATGGAGGGATACCTGTACATTTGTTAAGTACCTAGGCCAAAGTTGGAAAAGAGATGATTTTAACAATGAATCTCATTTTTAATTCACTTTTCTAATTCTAATTTGTAGGAGTGTATAGACTTTCGTCCCCCAATAAAATACTCTTTTCCCTTATCATAGCAGCACAGATGACAGTGATAAATAATTTATTAATTGAAGTGAGAAAAGCAGGGAAACTTTGCTATTAAGGAAACACTTCCATTAACAATGAGGCAACATTTAACCATAAACAACTGCAGACATTGATTGGTAAAGCACTGTGTTGTTTACTTTTAAAAAGGTATTTTGATGCAATGAAAATTTAATTTTTTTTGGAAAAACAGCACAAAGAATATGAATTTAGAGAACTTTTAAGTTCAAAAGCATATTTATAGCTAACATTTATAAATCTGATAAGATTATATTTACCTTGAAGTTCTTTAACATTTTGGCCATTAGTATTCCTACACAAACTATGTCAGTGTGACCCCTCTGGGGTAACTGGGTATCAGTATTAGACCCTCAAACAACTATATCCAGAAGACCATGTAGGAAACCTCTTAGATCAAAGTTAATGTCCCATTTTAGGCCAAGAACATGATTTTCTCCAGCAGCTGTTTCCTTTCCAACCCTACTTTGAGTCTTACTCCTTTTTTTCCACTTCAATGTTATACCTAACCTGTCTATTAATTTTAATAAAATGTTATGCAGATTGTCACTGTTTAAGGATCTTCAGTGGCTCTCCAGTATTTTCAGGTTTTTTTTTTTCTTTTTAAATATGGAACGCTTCATGAATTTGCATGTCATCCTTGCACTGGGGCCATGCTCATCTCTGTATCGTTCCAATTTTAGTAATATGTGCTGCCAAAGCGAGCACTCAGTTTTTTAATTGTAGTAAAATATATGTAACATGAAATTTATCATTTTAGCCATTTTTAAATGTATAATTCAGTGGCATTAAGTACATTCACAATGTTGTACCAACGTCACCACTATTTCCTAGAATTTTTTCATTATCTCAGGTAAAAGCATTAACCAGTAATTACCCATTAAACAAGAACTCCCAGTACCCCCCAACCTCCCACCCCTGGTAACTTCTTTTTGTCTTTATGGATTAATTTGCCTAATCTTGGTACCTCATTTAAGTAGAATTATGTAATATTTGTCCTTTGGTTTCTGGCTTATTTCACTTAGCATAATGTTTTCAAGGTTCATCCATGTTGCAGCATGTGTCAGAATTTCCTTTTTCAAGCTAAATAATATTTCATTGTATGTATACACCATATATTGCTTATTCATCTGTTGATGGACATTTGAGTTGTTTCCACCTTTTAGCTATTTTGAGTAATACTGCTATCAGCATTGGTGTGCAAGGATTTCTTTGAGTCCCTGCTTTCAGTTCTTTCGGGTATATACCTGGGAGTGGAATGTGGTTGCGCCATTTTGCATTCCCACCAGCAGTGCAGGAGAGTTCTAATTTTCCACATACCTGCCAACATTTTTTATATTTTAATAGCCATCCTAAATGGGTCTGAAGTGGTCTGGTGGTTTTGGTTTGCATTTCCTTAATGACTAATGAAGTTGGGCATATTTTCTTGTGCTTATTGGTCATTTATCTTCCTTGGAGAAATGTCTGTTCAAGTCCTTTGCTCATTTTGAGTGACTTGTTTTTTGTTACTGAATTGTAGGAGTTCTTTATATATTTTGGGTATTCCTTATCTGATACATGATTTATATTTTCTCCCAGTGGTTGCCTTTCACTTCCTCGATAGTGTTCTTTGATGCTCAAGTCTTTAAATTTTGGTGAAGTCCAATTTATCTTTTGTTGTTTGTGCTTTTAGTGTCATTTCCCAGAAATTGTTGTCAAATCCAGTGTCATGAAGAGTTAACCCCTATGTTTTCATCAAATAATTTTGTAATTTTAACTTTCAAATTTAGGTCTTTTACCCATTTTGAGTTAATTTTTGTATATGGTGTAAAGGTCCACCTTCATTCTTTTGTATGTTGATATCCAGTTTTCCCAGCACCATTTGTTGAAAAAACTGTCTTTTCCCCAGTGAATGGTCTTGGCACCCTTCTCTGGTATTTAATTTTTTTTAACAATTAAAACAGTCAACATTTACATATTACTTACTTTTGTAAGAGACTTGTTTAAACATTTATATTGACTTATTCAATCCTCAAAATAATCTTTGAAATTATCCCCATTTTACAAATGACGATGTTGAATCACAGGTTAAATAACTTAAGGTCCCATTGCTGAATGCGGTTTGGATTATAAAGTGCTGTTCTTGTTCTTCTCAGCCTAAGTAGAAAGGAAATGCAGGTTCATCTCTATATTGCATAGAGCCTGACATTTTTAAATAAGTATCTAACTAAAAAGTTAGTTAGAGCTGCTTGCAAACTAATCTTATAACTTAGGACAGTTCAGTTCACTCTCTGATATTCTTTTCTCTACCTGTAAAATGGAAATAGTAACATGTAACCTAACTGTTGTTTAGAGAATGAAATTATATATGTGAATTATATACTGTGGTAACATGTTTTTGTAACTGTTATTTCCAAACTGTTACTCATTTTAAGTAAACTCAGATACATTTAGTGATTGATTAATAAGCAATGCCAGTTTTGTTGTTATCACTGGTGGGTAAGCCCCAATGCTGAAAGAATATACATTTTCTTCCCCATAAAACTTAGTATGAATGATTGTTTTTTAATTGAAGTATACTTGGCATACAATATTTTGTTACAGGGTACAACATAGTGATTTAAGTTATACAGTTTATGAAATGCTCAGCATAAGTGTAGTTACCATCTTTTACCATACACAGTTATTACAGTATTATTGACCATATTCCATATGCTGTACTTTTCATCCCCATGACTTTTTTTATAACTGGAAGTTTGTACCTCTTGATCCCTTCACCAATCCCCACCCCACCACCACCAGTTTGTTTTCTGTATTTATGAGTCTGTTTCTGGTTTTTTCATTTGTGCGTTTGTTTAGATTCCACATATAAGTGAAATTATATGGAGTGTGATTTTTATCTTTAATTTGTGAATGTATCATTTTTATAGATGTATTTACCATATATTCAGTTTTGTTAAAGTAGGTCCTATTTGTAGTTGGTTAGGTGTTACCATCCGGGAAGAATGTTAGTGTGTATTAGGATGTTGAGTTCTAATGGTTATGGTAGCTTGTTCAGATAACACATCATATATATATATATACACACATAAACACACATATGTATGTATGTATAAGTATATATATGTATATATGTGTACATATGTTGTTAATTATATGATGCACCATTGCTGCAGAATGAATTACAGAGATAGCAGGTTTAGTAGTCCATAGGGACCAGGCAGATAATGAGAGAGGTAGGTAGTAGCTTTAAGATAACTAGCACATAGTGAGGCCTCAGAGAACATAGAGAATTTTTCTTAAAAGTATACTTCTTAATTGAAGTATGACATGCCTGTAGAAATGTAGACAAATCATTTGTGTATACATTGTTTTAACCAACATGTAGATCAAGATTTCCCCCCCTCCATCCCCTGCCACACTTTCTTCTCATTCTTGAATTCTAACACTACAGATTAGTTTTGCCTGAATTTGAACTTCACAAAATGGTATCTGTCTGGATTTTTTTAGAGAGCATATAAATAGTTTTAATCTTGACAATTAATTTAGAAATAACAAAAAGCAGTGTGTAGGCCACTGTTTTGGGGTTTTGGGAATAGCTGTTAAGAGTTGGGTTTTGTGATCAAATTCTAGCACTGTACTTCATTGTTCTTGACTTTGAAATGAGGAATTGTAGGGCTTAAATGAATTTAAGGGTTTTGTAAATTGTATAACATACGGTAAATGCTCAATGAATGCTAGCCATTTTGTGTTATTAATAGGACCAATTATGATTATGCCTGCCCTAATTAAAATATAATTAATCTAGACATTACCTACTTTAAAGTTGTGCCCTGTGGAAAAACAGACTTTTAAAATATCTCTTCAGAAAGCACATACATTTTCCTTACCATTTATCATCAATGTGTTTACACATCTTATTGCTCAAGGCAGAGCACTAAATACTTTAGCAAATAGTGAAGAGCGGCAAGTTCGTTAAGTAAAATGTATTTATATTATGACTGTAAACAAAAATCTTACATATGAACCTAACTTGGTGCTTTCAAAGAACGCTTGGATTGGATTGGATTAGGAGTTAACTGTTCTGTTATGGCCCTGCCATTGACTAGAGTGCCTGATCTTGGGCAAGTCATTTAAGTTTTCCAGTCTTCAGTTCTTACTTATCCAATAATTGTGTTAGGTTAGGTCAGTTTTAAAGTTTTAGTTTTGTGGGTTTGATTCTTTATGTATTGCAGAAAGCTGGAGAGTTGTCTGCTGTGTTTTTCTCAAAAAGCATAAGTCAGAATCCTTCTTACATATCCATTTTACATATTAGATTTAACAGGTAACCTTTCTGTCAAAGAGAGGTTCAGAGATAGAAAAATAACTTTTTTTTCTTTTTTAAACCTCAGGACTAGATGAACTGTGGTCACTTTTACAAGTTCAGAGGCTCTGTGACTGTATATTATTTCAGGGCTGTGAATCAAGGGTTGCACAAGAGAAAAAAGTGTGATCCTGAAATTCAGGCATATTTGGGGCATATTTTAAAGATTTATTTATTTATTTATTTATTTGAGGAGCGGGGAGAGGGGCAGAGGGAGAGAGACTCAGGCAGACCCTGCGCTGAGCGTGGAGCCCAACACATGGCTTGATCGCATGACCATGAGATCAGGACCTGAGCTGAAATCAAGAGTTGGACTCTTTTTTTTTTTTTTTTTTTAAGATTTTATTTATTTATTTGACAGAGACTGACAGCGAGAGAGGGAACCCAAGCAGGGGGAGAGAGAGGGAGAAGCAGGCTTCCCACTGAGCGGGGAGCCCAACGCGGGGCTTGATCCCAGGACCCTGGGATCATGACCTGAGCCGAAGGCAGACGCTTAACGACTGAGCCATCCAGGTGTCCCGGAGTTGGACTCTTAACCGACTGTGTCACCCAGATGTCCCTGGGGCATAATATTTTAGATATGAGAAAGGTGCTAGAGAATCTAGTTCCTTCTCATTTTGTATGGAGAAATCAGGTGACTTGCTCATGAGCACAGCTAATAATGGAAATTTAAATTTATTCTTAAATGCTAATGTTAAGCAGGCAAACATCTTAAAATAACTAATCAATTCATTTGAATGATTATAGTGTGAAAGTATGCTGCTGTATTTATTTCTGCTTCTTTGTTCTAGGACTTACTTTGATTTTTGACTAAAGTTACAACCTGTGATGGCTAACTAAAATTAAACAGAGGATCTAGATAAGGTTAAAGTTTGAAAGGGAACAGTTTAGTACAGTTATTTTAGCTACAAGAAATTTTTTTTTTTTAACACTGATTAGCTCATACATGCCTGGTGAATAGAGTGATGATCTCAGTATGATGTGGAAGTTGTGTTGGTTCATATTCTGTTTTTCCTAGATAGTGAGGAACAGAAATAGAAATAGATCCTTTAGCAGGAAGAAGAAACCCCTCAGCGATACAGGCAAGCTCCCTTCCGCGTTTGTTTTGAGAGAGTTACTCCAGTTTAACAGGAGCACTTGCTCCATAGAGGGCTTCATGGTTGGTACTGAACTTCCTCCCACAGCCCCGTGGCTCAGTTGTCATAGTACCTGAAAAGGCACTTCCATTGTTTTTATTCATTTTAAATATTTGCTGAGGTAGCCTCTAGTCCGAGCCACCTGCCCAACTGTCCCAAGTATTTCCTGAGTACGTTACTGTTTTGTCTTAAGGATGTTTTTACAAAGTTGTATAGGTTTAAATCGTTTGCCTCAGTCTGATTTTTCCTGTAAGTCTTATTTTGAATACATACTTCTGCAGAAGGGAGATTTTTTTCAGGAGTGAATGTGTTGTGGTGTAGCATAAATAGCTGTGCTTCATTTGGGACACCTGTTTAAATGCAGTTAATGTTAAATTCTCTAGTCTCAAGTTATTTAATATTTTAAAATAAAGGCACCTGTTCATCCTAAAAAAAAAAAACAAAGGATACAGAAGTATGAATAATTTAAAAGTCTTTCCTAAACTCTCTTCCTTTTCCAGTCCTACTTTACAGAAGTAATTAACTGATTATTGTGTGACACACCTAACGTGTGTATATACCCACACCTTTATAATGTAGTAATAGAGAATTTTATTATGAGACTTAGTTTTCTTTTAAACAGTACAAATTTACAAATTATCCTTATCCCCTGGTATGAATGTGTCATAACATTTTAAACTATTTTTCTGTTGCTGCCATTTAGATTGTTTCTAGTTTTTTACCGTTAGAAACATTGAATTGAACTTTGTTATATGTATTGCGAAAATGAGTGTTAGGTAGGGTAGATGTATGCAAATGAGATTGTTGAATCTTGGGTTGTGTTCATTTAAAATTGACAGATCATGATTAATGGCCCTTCAGAAAGGATATAACAGTTGGTACTCCCATCCATAATGTTTAAGACTTACTGATAACTCAAAGTATTTTGCTAAACTAAACATAGGTTTAGTGACTCTAAATGTTT
The DNA here is from genome assembly GCF_011800145.1 of Mirounga leonina. Classification (NCBI taxonomy): domain Eukaryota; kingdom Metazoa; phylum Chordata; class Mammalia; order Carnivora; family Phocidae; genus Mirounga; species Mirounga leonina. The sequence goes on from NW_023270854.1 coordinate 18,264,969, forward strand.
GTTTCAAATTGGTCTCAGGACTTTTGAGGATTGTTAGATCCAAAAATCTACTTTCAGAAGCACCAAGTTTAATATTAAAGAACTTAATTGCTTATTTTCTTAGCTTTTTTGGTGTGAGGCTTAAGGATGGCATGGGATGAATATACTGATTAAAATTTTAAGACCGGAGAGACAATCGCAGCTTGAGGATGAACATTTGTGAGTTTGAACATCTCGTACTTCAGAACTTGCTTTTCCTTGTGCTCCTCTCTGCTATTGCCAAGGTTTTCTCTAAATTTTTATTGAGATACAACATAATACACAATTACAAATGTATAGCCTAATTAATTTTCATAAACTGAACACACATGCCCATGTAATGAGCTTCTGGACAAATAGAACATAACTAGCTTTTTGATATCTCTCATGACCCTATCCTGTCTTTAACTCTCAGAAAGGTAACCTTTGTCTATAGTACCATTGATTTGTTTTGCCTGTATTTGAGCTGTGCATAGATGGAATCATATAACGTACTACTTTTCTCAGTATTATTTGTGAGGTTAATCAATGTTTTTGCATGACGTTTGACATCAGTCATTTTCATTGTTGTATAGTATTCCACAGTAGGAGTAACTGCAATTAATTTACTCATTCTGTGTTGATAGAATTTGAGTAGTCTCTACTTTTGGTTCTTAGAAATATTACTACTACCAATATTTTTTCAAGTGCCCTAAGGCAAACCTATGTAGACATTTCTGTTGTTTATATACTTCAGACATGCTCATGAGGTAGGCATAGGTCTTTGTGTAGCAGATATGCCAGTTTCTTTTCTTTACCCCTACAGTGGTTATATTCCTAAAGTTTGCACAGTCACTAACAATTCAGTTGCTTCTCATTCTTGGTAATACTTTGTTCTTTTTTATTTTAGCTATTTTGGTGGGAGTAGTTTTTTTTTTTTTTTTTTTTTTAAAGATTTTGTTTATTTATTTGACAGAGAGAGACACAGCGAGAGAGGGAACACAAGCAAGGGGAGTGGGAGAGGGAGAAGCAAGCTTCCCACTGAGCAGGGAGCCCAGTGTGGGGCTCAGTCCCAGGACCCCGGGATCACGACCCGAGCCGAAGGCAGACGCCTAACGACTGAGCCACCCAGGTGCCCCTGGTGGGAGTAGTTTTAATTTGCATTTCCCTGGCTTTTCCCTAGTGACTAATGAAGTGTGAGGTATTTTTTCATATTTATTGACTGTTAGGATAACCTCATTTGTCATGTACTGATTTAAGAGTTTACCCATTTTCCTTTTGGGTGTCAGTCTTGTTCTTACTGATTTGTAGGAATTCTTTACATATTAGCAGTGTAAGCCTTTCGATATGTTTTACAGATATATATATATTTTTTACCACTCTGTGGGGTCTTTTCACTCTCTAAATGGTATCTGGATGAACAAAAGGTCTTAATATTTTCCAGTTTATCAAGTATATTCCAGTATATCAATTATTTCCTCTTTTCTTTGGTGTTTTTTGTGTTTTAAGAAATCTTTGCTTACTCCAAAGTTTTGAAAGTATCCTTTGTATTTTTTCTTAAAACTGTTACTGTTTCACCTTTAGATTGAGATATGTAATCCATGTGGAATTGGTTGTGTGTATGGTGTGAGGTATAGGGGCCAAGACTCGTATCTTCCCATGTGAGTATCCTGTTGACACTGCACTGCTTATTGAAAAGACCACCCTTTCCCCACTGCACTGCTGTGTCAAATGCTTGATAAATCAGGTTACTCTGTGGAGGATAGGTTTGTTTCTGGACCTGTTCTTTTATCTTGGTCAGTTTGTTTGTCCTTGTACCAATACTGTACACTCTTAATTTATAAAGCTTTGTGATTGTTCTTAATATTCAGTAATTAATTTTCTCAGCTTTGAACCTCAAAATGGCTTGGGTTATCTTTGGTATTTCCCTATAAACTTTAGAATTTAAACTTGTTAACTTCTGCAAGAAAACGTACTGGGATTTTACATTTACTCTAAAGATCAAATTTAGGAGAATTGACATCTTGACACTGTTGAGTTTTCCAGTTTATAAGCATAGTATATTCCTCCTTTTATTTCCATCTTTAATTTTTCTCAGTGAGAACAAAGCCAGAAGACTTAACATTATTAGACTTTAAAACTTAATATAAATCTGTAGTCATTAAGACAATGTGGTATTGATGCAAGTATATCTAAATCTAGTGGAAAAGACTAGAAAGACTGCAGCTAGGATGATCAGATTTTGTTTAATTTCATATTTTAATTAACAAATTCTTTAGAGTATAAATTAATACAGTTTTTGGTGGGGTTTTTTTTTTTCTTTCTTTCTTTTTTTTTTTTTTACCAAGCATGTATTTTACCTTTCTCACAGGTGTGGACCGTGTTTAAGGATTGCCCCAGCATTCAGTTCTATGAGTAATAAGTATCCACAGGCAGTTTTCTTGGAAGTTGATGTACATCAGTGTCAGGTAAGGGAAAGGAGTCCTTTAAAAAAAAATTTACATTGGTTTGAAATTCAACACTGTTATCATCCTTCGTTTGTTTCTCTCTTTATGCACATAGTACTTCTTTGAAGATGGGAAAATGTTATATGGACCTGAATTACTACAAATGTCATTGTGGCTGCATTAGTTAAAAAGGGTAGTTCAATATTAATTGCTTCTGAATTTGTTGATATTCATATCTTTCTGATGTAAAACTGATAAGCTGTTCAACTAAATCAGTCACCTGGAAGTCCTTTTTTTACATTTTTTTTGTTTATCTTCTGCAAATCGAGAATATTATCTTTTACTGCTGAGGCATTGTTTGATTTGAAAGCCATGGCAGAGAATTCTTGGTTATAGTTTGATTTGAATTGATCAATTTGTAATATTAGCTTCAAAGCTGCACACTCAGCAGAAACCTGAAAGTGTTAATTACTGTCGATTGAGCCACAGTGTTGTGGGGAGATTGCCCTGATTACTTAGTAGGAATGACTCTGTGACAATTCTGTGTTTGCATATGTGGAAATATGGAGGAGGAGTTAATGGGAAAAATTTGTGAAGGTTCCTTCCAGCACTAAAAATGTAGTCTTTAGTTCTGATTAAGGAATAGCTGTGTACCTCCTCTTTTTGGTGAAGTTTTGTCTTCGATACATTCTGAGTGTGAAAAGAATTTTTAAATGTTATAATAGTTTGTAGTGAGTAGTTTGGGGTTCGGTTTAGTATAGGTGCTGCCAAAGCGAGCACTGGGGTTTGGTTTAAACCCTATAATATTGCTTAGTACTTCTGTCACATACTACTGGGCTCGCATCACTGGCCCTTATTTTAGTGTTCCTGTCTCTGCTCAGGAGCTTTGTTCTGGAGCTTTGTTGTCCAGGATGGTAGCCACTAGCAGCATGTGGTTATTGCACACTTGAAATGTGGCAAATCCAAATTGAGGAGTGCTGTAAGTGTCGAATACACATAGGATTTTGAAGGCTTAGCATGAAAAAAAAATGTAAAATATGTCATTGATGTTCTACACTGACTGTTGAAAGTGCAAATATTGGATTCACTAAAATATAGCATTAAAATTGACTTCAGTTGTTTCTCTGTACTTTTTTATTTATTTATTTATCTATTTATTTATTTATTTTTTAAGATTTTATTTATTCATTCATGAGAGACAGAGAGAGAGAGAGGCAGAGGGAGAAGCAGGCTCCCAAGGAGCAGGGAGCCCGATGCGGGACTCGATCCCAGGACCCTGGGATCATGACCTGAGCCGAAGGCAGGCGCTTAACCATCTGAGCCACCCAGGCGCCCTCTGTACTTTTTTATTGTGGATACTGGCAACTTAAGATTATATATATACACCACATTTATGTCTTATATTTCTTTTGGACACTACTGTTCTAAAACGTCAGTCATGGTTTTTTTTTTGTTTTTTAATTTTTGAGGTTTAGAGAAGACATCTGTGTGTAAACTTGATGGTTATTTTTCTTTAAACAATGTAGTGGTACCTTTTTATAGTATTTGAATATGCAAGATGACACGTTTGCTTTAACTCTTTCCTTTATACTTATGAAAAGTTTAAGTCATGAGTCAGTGGTTAAGTAGCTAATTTCCACTCAGTACTTAGTTTTATAATATTGTGGAGTGGAGCAGAATTTTAAAAGGTAAATGTTGCAGTGTGTTTGATGGGAGGCCAGAAGTCATTTCTATGAGTAAAGTTGAGTGAGGTTGTTACTTCATTTTCATGGAGAGATGGGCTACTGTTTTTCAGATCTGTACTTTTTCCTAGTAGCAGTGGTTTGTGTTGACGTATTAACACCTTTTTTGGGCTTCCCCATTTAAGAAACAGCATGTACTTATGAAAGTGCTAGCTGGTGGTATAAAGCATAATTTCTGTACTGGAAGCTAATTGTTCTACTGGTGGGTGAAGTGTTTAACACTAAAATTGATAAAAATGCATGTTCTTCATTGGGAATTTAGAGATAATGTAGTTGTGCCCTCAGTAATAGGCCTGCTTTTTCTTAAATAACAATTGGGAATGAGTTATTTTATGTGGTTTTTGTTCATGCTTGTGATATTTAACTTCTACAGAGAGGTAGAATGAATATTCAGAGTGGTTTAAGGTAAATTTTAATTCATTAACGGCATCTAACTTGCCAATTCTAGGGAACAGCTGCCACCAACAATATATCAGCAACACCTACATTTCTGTTTTTTCGAAACAAAGTGAGAATTGATCAGTATCAAGGAGCAGATGCTGTTGGATTAGAAGAAAAAATCAAGCAGCACTTAGAAAATGACCCTGGAAGCAATGAGGACACGGATATTCCAAAAGGCTATGTAGGTAGACTTAAGAGTGAAATCACGATATATCTTTTCTCATTATTTCGTTAAAATGAAATTGACTGTTATCTTTTGCTAGTTAAGAATACTTTCAAATAAGATCTTTAAAAGTAATTTCATTAGCTGATTATTGGGTTTTTGCTTCTGTTTGTATGTATTATAATCTTAAGCCCTCATCAAAAACAATTTTTCCTAAATAATTCTTTTTGCCACTTGTTTTTTTTAAAACTGATTTCTGAATTGTCTTAATAGCCAGTTTTAAACATGTAATCATTTTTAATGTATATATATTTTTATATATACATTTAATTTTCATTTTATTACAGATAATGAATGTTTTATTTATATGTAATCTTAAAATTATACATATATACTTTTCCCCCCAAAATGTGAATAAACGTATATTGGAAAAATTTTTCAGGTTTTGACAATTGTGTAAAATGACATGTAAATTTTAATGTGTGATCTTTATATGCTGGACTCCCTTTCCTGCCATTTCCTATAGTTTTCTCTCTCCTTTTTAATGTATTCCCTCTTTTCTGGCACCTCTTTTTTTCTGCTAAAAAAAAAATTTACTTATTTTGTTTTAGGGTCATATGTGACTTTGCTATTGGATATGTTTTTCTGAGTTTTAAGAGTAATTATTCAAATAATAACTTGAAGACTTAGGAACTTAAAAGTATTTGAGAATTACATAATACAAATAATTATAATTCAGTATCTTTATCATTTAAGAGCTGTTCAGGAAGGACCAAGATTCAGAAGTAGCACTTCATGATAACTGACTCATTTATGCAAATTGGTTAATCCTGCATACCAAAACATATATTTGTATATATCTTTCCTAATTTTTTTTGTTATAAAGTTAATGGTAATTGCAGATCAGAAATGAACTTTTTAAAAAATAATTGTTACCTTAAGTTAAAGCTAGTATATGAAAGAATATATATCAACTATAGTAAAGCAGATTGATGTCATGGGCTACACGTTCTTTTTGTAAAGTCCCTTAAATTCATGCTGAATAAGGAGACTTTCTAGTCAGATAAATATGAGAGATTCTTTTTGTGTGTGGGGAGGGATTGAGTGTTGTATCTTCAAAAGTGTCTTTAACATGTGGTACTAGTGTTAATTAATTTAGGGAGGCACAATTAATATCTATTTAAAACAGGACTGTTATGTAATAATTTGAAATTGTAATATCCAGTTAGAAAGTATGAACATGTTGTATAAGTCAGGGTTGTGACACCTTTTGGAAAATTTTGGAAATTATTTGACTTGTAAACTGTTGTGTTTACATCTTTGTATTTTTTTTTCCTTTATTTACTAAGTGTTTTTGCATGAAAAGTTCTTATGAGCACAACAGTCCTGCTGCTTAGCTAGAGGGATACTTCTTTACACATCAGCTAAGTGTGATTATCAGTGTTTTGTCCTCAGGTAGGAAATAAGCAGGAAAAAATGAAGTTTTAGGAAATAAGAATAATTTAGTTTTCATGCAAATGTTATGAATACAGTGTGAAAGGTTATTAAAAACATTTTCATTTTTTCCATCAGGTGTCAATCAAGACATTAAAAGTTTTGAACTATATGTCTGCAAGGTTCTTAAATATTTAAGAATTGGTAATGTGTTTCTAAGAATGTCATCATTCTGACAACACAAATAGAAACTTAACGGGAATAAGTGAATGAATGAAAGCCTGTATCTTAAATAGATTTAAGTATTAGCATTGCAGAAATGTATTGACAATTTTAAAACAAAATTTTGGTTTTAAAGACTTTGTTCTGTTTTAACACTAAGAGGCTATACAGTTACTGATTTTATACATCCTAGTTTTGGAACTCCTAATTTGATTGAAGCCAGAGTAAGAGAGATACACATACCTCTTTTAGAGGGGTTTGAAATATTGCAATAAATGTAGATGTGATACTCAAAACGTTAAGAATCATAATAATTCTTATTCAGAAGTAAGACAGTGTTTTTGTGAATATAATGACTTTTAGTTTTTAAAGTGTTGATTGAAACATTGGGAAAGTTTAAAACATTCTTTTTTTCTTTCCTATATTTGCTAAGAGTACCTAGTATGGCTTTCAGTGGCAATGAGAGGGCCATCAATATCAAGTCTTCTTCTCCCCCAGAAGTTTGAGTTCTGGGCACTCTGGAATTGAAGTTGGATTTGCATATGTTCTAAATCTTGAGGCCTATATATATATTTTAGTATTCTGCCCTCTGAACTGTAGATTTTGGTCTACAAATTTTGTCATCATTCATCAAAATGAAATGAAACCTTAAGTGACCCTAATTTGTGTAGTAAGATCTTTTGTTAACCCAAACTAGAAGCATGGAAAGGTTTTCCTAACTTGCTGTGTGTCTTGTTTTAGATTTTCCACCTCTAAAAAAGAAAGGTGAAATTTATTAAACAAAACACAGTTGACAGAGTAGTAGTATAGCAAACACATATACCATTCACCTGTGTTCATCAGCTGTGAATATTTTGCTATTTTTGCTTTCTTGATATATATTTATCCACTTTTACCTCCTACAGAATCATTTAAAAGTAAACTGTAGACATTATGATGGTTCATCTCTAAATATTTTATTAGCCTGTAGCTTCTAGGAGTAAGGACATTGATTTACATAACCACGATATCATTATCACGCCTAAGAAATTTAACGATGGTAGAATATCTCTAATACTTAAAGACTACATTCACATTTTCTTAATTATCTCCAGAATATTTTTTTTTTTAAGATTTTATTATTTATTTGGGAGAGAGAGAGCACAAGCCGAGGGAGGGGCAGAGGGAGAGGGAGAAGCAGACTCCTGGCTGAGCAGGGAGCCTGATGTGGGGCTCTATCCCAGGACCCCGGGCGCATGACCTGAGCTTAACCGACTGAGCCACCCAAGCACCCCTCCAGAATACTCTTTATAGCTATTTTTCCCCCATCTAGGATCAAGTCAAGGATCATGCATTACATTTAAGTTGTTTCTCTTTGGTGTTCTGGAAACTTCTGTTTTTTTGTTGTTGTTATTGTTTTTTTAATTCATTACTGCCTTTTTTTGGAAGCTTAAACTGGCACCAGTCTAATATAGTAGCCACTAGGTACATGTGGCTATTAGGCATTTGTTACATGACTAGTGCAACTGAGGAACTGAATTTTAAATTTCATCTACTTTTAATTAATTTTAAATTGCCATATGTGGCTAATGGCTATCTTATCGTACAGCGCAGGTTGAGACCATCTGTCTTATAGACTGTCCCACAATCTGGATTTGTCTGATTGTTTTCTCATTATTCTTTTGTCATTATTGGCAAGTTGATTACATAGGTAGTGATATTTATTTCCAATTGCATGTTTCTAGAATATGTCAGTTTGTAGTTAGGTCAGCTATAATGCCAATTTGTCCCCAGACAGTGTTGTATAACAAAGCACTTTAATGAAACTGTTTGTGATACTTGTTTTGTGTGCCCCACAATAAATAAATATTAAAAACTTTAAGTCACCTATTTAGTTTATTTTTCATCATTAAGATATTACAAGTATGACTGCAATGTTGTTTTCATGCCTGGGTCTTAATCCTTGATATAATATTGAAGAGGCATCTTGGTAGGATGGAAGACATAAGTGTTTAAAAGATTTTGTCAAAACTACCCTTTCAAGGCAAATGTTCTTCAAGTTTAGAGTAATTCTATAATAGTAGAACTTAGCTTTATAGTGCCCCTACACCTCTCTACCCCCCAACACCCCCCCTGCTGTTTTTAAATTGGCTACAGTGTGTTACCCTGAGTAATATTTAGTGCAATGTAACATTTAATATAATTCAAAATAACATTTTGGCTTTGAAAGCATTTAGGCCACTCCATGAATAATTAAGGGACTATTCTTCTAATGGATTATCATCATATTGATGATAATGATTTGACATGTAATTATATGACATTAAAGTTTTCTTTAGAATGATATACTCTCTTTCAGAATGATATACACATGTATTAGCCTCTGTATAAATATATATAATACTCTTTGTGATAGGTGAATATACAACTGATAATCTATAGTACTTGGTAAACTTAAAAATAGTCCTTGTTTAGTAGATGAAATGGATACTTTTCTAGAGAAAGAGTTTATCAGAATCAACTCCATTATAAGCAGAACTCCAGAATAGACCAGTCACCATAGAGAAAATAGAGACCTCTACCATAAGGGTTAAGATGACTTTGTAGGGAAATTCTACCAAATCTTTAAAGATCAGGTAGTCTGGTGTTACTCCAAATGCTTAACACCGTATACAAAGATGGAAAACTTTTGAATTTTTTTTTGAAGTAAATATGACATTGAACCCAGAATCTGGCAAAGTTTGCACCAAAAAAAAAAAAGCTACCGACCAGTTACAATTAGGAATAATTGTTGTAAAGCTCATAAAATATTAGTAAACAAAATCCAGCGATCTAGAGGAGAAAGATTATGATCTCCTAATATGCAGAAAAGGCATTTAACAGAATTCAATACCCATTTATTCCTAAAGCAATCAATAAAATCTTAATGGGGGAACACCAGTGGTACTCTTATCACTAAAGTCAGAAACAACATAGGGATGACCACTGTCACAACTCTGGCATTGTGTTGGACTATTAACACATACATGGGAGACAGGCAAATGTTAAATGACAACCACAGGGAAGCAATCAGCAAAATCTAGAATATTAGAAGTCTCTGGATGCTAAATGACCATAATAGATTAAAGGAGATTTAAGAGACATTAACCAATTATAGTGTACGTTGTTTGGATTCTTATTCTAACAGTTCCACACTAAAACATTTATGAGACAGCTGAAGAAATTTGAACATGGATATTTGCTAATAATAAAGTATTACTCATTGTTTTAGTTGTGATAATAATATTGAGGATTTGGTTTTTTTAAAGATTTTATTTATTTGTTAGGGGGAGAGAGAGAGAGAGAGCACAAGCAGGGGGAGTGGCAGGCAGAGACAGAGGGAAAAGCAGGCTCCCCGCTGAGCAAGGAGCCTGATGTGGGGCTCCGTCCCAGGACCCTGGGATCACGACCTGAGCTGAAAACAGATGTTTAACCAACTGAGCCACCCAGGCATACCAGAGGATTTTTTTTTAAAGATTCCTTATGTCTTAGAAATGTTCATGAACACACTGAAATGTTCATGAATGAAATGAAGAAATGCCTAAGATTTATTTGAAAACGGGAGGGGTAGGAACTGCTTGCAGGGTAAAGATGAAATGAGAGTGGCCATGAGTTGATTATTGTAACTGGGAAGTGAGGACGTGAGGTTCATTGTATTATTTATATATGCTTGAAATTTTCCATAATAACAAATGTTTTAATCCTTATTTGTTATTCATCTTAAATGTAAACTCTTTATGGATATAGATTTGAAGAGTACATGACCGCTAGAAGAGGGAGGTTGGCTTTCTTTGGATCTTATGGATATTTAATTTGCATATTTTGCCCTGCAAAACACTGGTAATAAAAAAGTACAAGTCAACCTTTATAATCTTTGTGTTAAAGACTTGGTTTTTGATACTTTATCCAGTGGGCTAAGCCTAGACTTGGCTTTAATCGTGGTAGATCTCAGTCAGAAATTCAAATGAAAGGATTATTGTAGAAGTTTTAGTAACTGTTTAAAAAGAGAAGTTTTCTTTAAAATTGCCTAATCTAGAGAGAATCACATATTTACATTTGTTAAATTGTTACACCAAATCCAAATGCTTTGCCTAAAGTCTTGATTTAATTTTTTTTCAGATGGATTTAATGCCTTTTATTAACAAAGCTGGTTGTGAATGTCTTAATGAAAGTGATGAGCATGGATTTGACAACTGTTTGAGAAAAGATATGACCTTCTTGGAATCTGATTGTGATGAACAGGTAATTGATACTTATGTTAAAGCTTCTAGGGATCATCAATATTTATGCGCACTCTGGGTTCTTTATCATGTTTCCATCTCATTTTATGTTTCTCCTTCCCAGGTGACCACTTCCTTTCCTTTTTGTAAGTTTCAATTTCTTTGGTGGTGCAGACCTACCTCCTTTCTCTGTTCAGTGCAAACTGCCAGGTGCATTACACAGAATCTCAGAATTTTGGATTGGCTCCACTACTGAGTTGAGCCTTCACCACTCTTAAGTCCTTATATTCATTCTTGATCTGTCTTCCATATTTTTTACTCAACTGAGTTTTTACCTGAGAAGTAGAGACTAACTAGATGAGCACCCTTATGTGTGTGTTCCTCACTCCCAGATGTAAACCTGTATTGTACTTCCCTGTACTGCTCTGTGTTGTTGTCACAGATGAGGTAATGTAGTACTGCCTTGATCAAGCCATCATTATCTTCATCTTGACTCTGACTTTCCTTAATATACTTTCTAATCCACTGTCTCTGTTCATCTTCCACATGTTCACAAAAGTTCTTCTTCTTTTTTTTTTTTTGAAAGATTTTATTTATTTATTTGACAGAGGGAGACACAGCGAGAGAGGGAACACAACCAGGGGGAGTGGGAGAGGGAGAAGCAGGCCTCCCGCGGAGCAGGGAGCCTGACGCGGGGCTCGATCCCAGGATCCTGGGATCATGACCTGAGCTGAAGGCAGCTGCTTAACAACTGAGCCACCCAGGCGCCCCAAAAGTTATTCTTCTAAAACATAGGTCTGGGGGTGCCTGGGTGGCTCAGATGGTTAAGCCTCTGCCTTCGGCTCAGGTCATGATCCCGGGGTCCTGGGATCGAGCCCCGCATCGGGCTCCCTGCTCCGTGGGAAGCCTGCTTCTCCCCCTCCTTCCTGCTCGAGCTCTCTCTCACTATCTCTGTCTCTCTCAAATAAATAAATAAAATATTTTAAAAAATGAAAAATAAAACATAGATCTGGGGGCCTCTGGGTGTCTCACTCAGTTAAGCATCTGCCTTCAGCCCAGGTCATGATCCCAGGGTCCTGGGATCCATCCCCACAGCAGGCCCCCTGCTCATTGGGGAGTCTGCTTCTCCTTTCCCTCTACCCTTCCCCCCCACTTGTGTGCGCTTGCTCTCTCTCAAATAAATAAAATCTTTAAAAAAAAAGAAAATATAAGTCTGATCATGCTTCTTTTTCTTAAAGGAGTTAAATGATTCTTCTTCACAGACTTCAGGAAGAGGGTATCATATTCTTGCTGACTTGATCTGTTTCTAACTTTCCATTCTCTTCACCTGTGGTTCAAGTTTCTATAAACATGTCATGCTTATTATTTTTTGACACATTATTACAGGTCAAGTATAAAAAGTAATTATATAACCAAAGGAAATAGTCTGGGTATTTTCTTAGGCAAACAGACCACAGTGATCCTGAAATCATAAATCCAAATTTCATCTTTGCTCCAACCATAGCTACTTTACTGAACAGCTTTAAGAATATTGTTCATAGTTGTGTTCCTTGTAAATGGTGCCCTGAATATAATGTGATGTTGAGTATCAGCACAACTGACCACAGCCTCCCTGAAATCTTCCTGCCAGGGAAGTCTTCCTTCTAGGGTAGAAGCATAGATAAGTACATCAGACACAATTTCAACTGGAAAGAATATTGAGCAAATGACTTATGGTTTCTGAGAGAGAAGCATCTGACAGTATTTTGTATTCCAGTTCCCTTATGTGGCCCTTCTAAATTCAGTTAAGTCCAATAAGTTTAGGATGGAGATTTGGAGGTTACTACAGAGCTATTAAAAGTCTTATTCTTTTGAGTTTTGGACCGAATAGAGTGCAGTTGAGGGCTAGTTTCTTCACATAATCTGTGCATTGTTTCCAAATTGTCAAATGATGTGGGTAGATGCTTGACAGACCATTCTATAAAATGTTAAGCTTATATGCTAAAATATACAGTTTGAATTTTAATTTGGATTGTGTTTGATTTTTTGGAAGACAAATTGCTTGTCACTTTACAGGTCACAAGACATTAGGTTCATATATGCATCCCCTCCCCCCACCATTTTTTAGTAGGCTCTGTGCCCAATGATGGGTTCGAACTCACAGCCTCGATATAAAAAAGTGTCACATGCTGTACTGACTAAGCCAGCCAGGTGCCCCCCCTTATGCCTATTTTTAATTTAATTTAATTTATTCTATTAAATTTTGTTGTCATTCCCTTATGTGAATAACAGATTATTGTATTTCTCAAATGTCAGTCTAATCAAGTTACTTTCAACTTACTGATTTTTTATATTACATTGGTTTTATGAATTGAATTGAATTAAATATTTTCTGCCTTTGAATTAATAATTTTAAGTCTACATAGCTGTCGTGTGTATCAAGGTGTTCAAGAGCCCTTTTAAAATGAAACTTTATTTTCTTCACAGCTGCTTATTACTGTGGCATTTAATCAACCTGTTAAGCTTTATTCAATGAAATTTCAAGGGCCAGATAATGGTGAGTAATGGACAGCTTTTCTTTAACTGTCTGCTCTGTGGATCTGTTGGCACATATGTAAAACTTTTTATTAAATAACAGAGGTAGGTATTTCTTGTTTTGGAAAGAGTGAAATTGTTTCTGGAACAAAGCAAGGAGATAAATGAATGCAAATAATGTGATATTATTAGGACCTAAAAGGAAAATTTTATCTTATTTCTAAAAGTTTAATCTCTTAATCTAAAAACAAACTCTTTCTTCCAACTATTCTAAAACTTCAGGTTTGAAGTAGCCATTTTTCAGGATCAGAACTGGAAGAGATTTATTTCATACTCTTCCTATTAATAGATGAAAAATAAGGTTCTAGATCTTCCTATTTGTGCACTATTAGTAGTTTCATCTTCTTTATATATATTATGATGCTGTAAACAGGATTGTACAGGCTTGGTATTTCTCTTTCTATTAAATAAAGAATTTTCCTTATTCATCTCCCTCCTTTTTTCCTGTCCCTGTTGATTTTTTTTTTTTTTTTTTTTTTGGTTGTGTGTTGGCAGGTAGTGGGGACTAGGATTTTTCTTATTTTCTTTATAATTGGGAGAAACAGCAAGCACCCTATTTATCAGATAGCCTTCCTTCTTTGTTTTAAATTTTTATGTATTAATATTGTTCATTAATAAAATTGTATCTTCTGAAAATACCAAGTATTTGTAAAAGCAGTTCTTATAGAGATGAGTAAGCAATATGAATATCTTAAGATTCCTTAATTAGTCACTAAATATGGGTTTTGGATTGTACCCTGAAGTTAAAGGGACTAAGACATTCTCTAAATGTGATCTAACCACTTAGCACATTTTAATCCCTAAGATGAAATTTGGCAACTGTATAATCTTTTAAAAATTTATGTATGTATGTATGTATGTATGTATGTATGTATG